>NC_135237.1:154797589-155102902 GCF_051348905.1 Ranitomeya variabilis
TTTCAAAATGGGGTCACTTGTGGAGGCGCTCCAATGTTTAGGCACACAGGGGCTTTCCAAACGCGACATGGTGTCCGCTAACGATGGAGATAATTTTTCATTCAAAAAGTCAAATGGCGCTCCTTCCCTTCCGAGCCTTACCATGTGCCCAAACAGTGGTTTACCCCAAAATATGAGGTATCGGTGTACTCAGGAGAAATTGCCCAACAAAATTTAGGATCCATTTTATCCTGTTGCCCATGTGAAAATGAAAAAATTGAGGCTAAAATAATTTTTTTGTGAAAAAAAAGTACTTTTTCATTTTTATGGATCAATTTGTGAAGCACCTGGGGGTTTAAAGTGCTCACTATGCTTCTAGATAAGTTCCTTGGAGGGTCTAGTTTCCAAAATGGGGTCACTTGTCAGGGAGCTCCAATGTTTAGGCGCACGGGGGCTCTCCAAACGCGACATGGTGTCCGCTAAAGAGTGGAGCCAATTTTTCATTGAAAAAGTCAAATGGCGCTCCTTCCCTTCCGAGCCCTGCCGTGCGCCCAAACAGTGGTTTACCCCCACATATGAGGTATCAGCGTACTCAGGACAAATTGGACAACAACGTCCGTGGTCCAGTTTCTCCTTTTACCCTTGTGAAATTAAAAAATTGTTGCTAAAAGGTCATTTTTGTGACTAAAAAGTTAAATGTTCATTTTTTACTTCCATGTTGCTTCTGCTGCTGTGAAACACCTGAAGGGTTAATAAACTTCTTGAATGTGGTTTTGAGCACCTTGAGGGGTGCAGTTTTTAGAATGGTGTCACTTTTGGGTATTTTCAGCCATATAGAACCCTCAAACTGACTTCAAATGTGAGGTGGTCCCTAAAAAAAATGGTTTTGTAAATTTTGTTGTAAAAATGAGAAATCACTGGTCAAATTTTAACCCTTATAACTTCCTAGCAAAAAGAAAATTTGTTTCCAAAATTGTGCTGATGTAAAGTAGACATGTGGGAAATGTTATTTATTAACTGTTTTGTGTCACATAACTCTCTGGTTTAACAGAATAAAAATTCAAAATGTGAAAATTGCGAAATTTTCTAAATTTTTGCCAAATTTCCATTTTTTTCACAAATAAACTCAGAAATTATCGACCTAAATTTACCACTATCATGAAGCCCAATATGTCACGAAAAAACAATCTCAGAATCGCTAGGATCTGTTGAAGCGTTCCTGAGTTATTACCTCATAAAGGGACACTGGTCAGAATTGCAAAAAACGGCAAGGTCATTAAGGCCAAAATAGGCTGGGTCATGAAGGGGTTAATAATGGCCTCCAAGTAGTATGGTACATGGAAACAAGTTATAATCCTTTCCTCACTGTTTTGTTGAAATCATATAGGGAAAAGTGGTCTTGTACCCTGACAGCTATATATCCTTCATGATGATTGTATGATACAGCTTCTGTACCAGTATAATCAACTGCAAGAGCCCAACTGTTACAGGCAGCCAGGCTCCTGCTATAACTGTAGGGCTGGCGTTCTTGCCTATCATAGCAGTTTAACCCTTCATATCCTGATATCAAGTGTGACCACGGCACATGCATAGTCTGATAGTCTGTCCCTTCCGCACCCCAGCAATGCATTGCTATAGAAACCAGAGGCAAATTAGATTCTGACGGAGGTATGACCTGATAGGGTAACTGTCAGTCAAGCACTGACCTTAAGAAACACAGCGAGCACCTCTAAAAACCACAATTCAGACCACAAATAGGAAAAAAATCGTAATATATCCCAAGGGGTTAGGGTGCACTGTGAAAAACTTCAGTAAAGAGACTGAGAGAAAGGACCGAACCACCCAGCCACCACAGAATAGGAAATCACTAGGAAGTATCACACCATTAGGATCAATAATAAGCCTTTATTAAATCTATTGGCAATTCATACATAAAAAGTTTTATAAAAATTATACATGTGAATAAAATATAACTGATATAATAACAGAAATGCAGGAGATTTTATCTGGTATCCCAGAACCCCTAAATAATGAAGGTAGCAGCCCACCAAGGATAAAATTATCTTTACTCGCTGTGTATATAAAAAAATGAACTAACTAAAATTAGTATAACAGTGAAATAAGCTGGTCAAACCAGACAAAGTGAGGCTAAATATCCACTAAAATATTAAAATTAATTTATGAAAATCAGTGCAAAACCTCATAAAAATTTACATGTATTATTGTCCATGAACAGCAAAAGTGCTAAAAAATAAAAATACACAAAAATTGTATAAAAAATCCATATAATGACCAAGTGTAAAAAATTATATCAGCATATTTCAAACCAACAACTAAAGTGCATAAAATGATTTGAGTGCAACAAAATAAAATGGGAATGTTGCAGTGGTATAACTAAAGGTTATGTTCACTTGTTATATATAAAGTGACTAGGTGCAGGAAAGTGATTATCGCACAGCGAGGTGGATGGGAATGATGTTAGTTTCACCGCATACATATGTGTCCAAGTACACTGGAAATCCGTGGGTTAATACCCCTACAATCTATCGACTCACTATATAAGTAGATACCCACATGTAGTGGTTAATAGCTAGTGGGTAATTCGGCGGTCATGATATTGCCGCATGCAAGCTTTCCGTATATATGTAGGCTAGTAATTAAATGGACAAATCATTACCGCAGATGATCTACCTTCAGGGGGGCCGAGTCCAGAACCTGCGTGCGCCTGACGCGCGTTTCGAATATGTGGTAAATAACTAATGAGGACATATATAAATAAATCGTGGGCCATATTAAAAGCGGATCCTATTCTGACCCAATACATTGGAGAAAGATGTAGTATTACATATCGCAGATCTAAAAACCTTAAAGATCAATTGGTCAGAAGTCATTATTCATATAATGTAGAAATTCCATCTTTCCTTACGAACACAAAGGCTATACCGGGATGCAAACCTTGTGGTCGATGTGTGGCCTGTAATAATATTAAAAGAACTGATAGGTTTTGCAATTTTAATGGCACTACAGTATACAAAATCAAACAGACTATTAATTGCAACTCGAAAGCCGTTATATATCATGCCACATGCCCTTGTCCACTGGTGTATATAGGGATGACAACTAGACAACTTAAAGGACGCACCAGGGAACATGTATTAGGAATCTTAGCGGCCAAAGAAGTGGAGGATATCTCGTCCTTAAAAACAATCCCTAAACATTTCAAATTGTATCATGGATGTGATGCTTCCATGTTGAAAATAACCGGTATAGATATGATCCAAACAAATGAGAGAGGTGGCGAAATAAGTATGGCTTTGGCAAGAAAAGAAACAAAATGGATATGGACCCTGGATACTGTTGCACCAAAAGGGTTGAATGAGAACCTCAGCTTTGTACCATTTTTATGACTTTTATAAAATGTCGCACCAAAAGGGTTGAATGAGAACCTCAGCCTGGTACTTTTTTATGTCTTTTATATTCTGTAACCTTTTATATTTTAATTTTTATTTACAATTTTTATATTTATTTTTATTTCTATGATCCCGTATTTTATAATTCTTTTATCTTTTTAGTCTTTTATACTTGCCATTTGTGAATTGGAACTCTGCGTGGAGTACCTTTTGCTGTGGAGTCGGATGGTTGGACGACTGGATGCTGCGTACCATTGGGATACACCTTACATGGATGTGAAGAAAGAAAAGAGACTAATTTTACCTTTATGTAATATATTAATGCATACTGGATTTATCGTATATTTTGCTGTGTTATATGCATAGATTACACATCTATTTATTATACATTTTGACTTGCCACATAACAATTTCTTTTTTATATATTGGTTAAGATGTAATTTTTACATTAGTGAGCCATATTTTGGCAATTTATTTATAATATGTATTCGGCACGGCACATGTGTGTCTATATATACACATCCATGTGTGCCCATACCGTAATATACCGTCTATCAGCCATAGACAACCTTTCCCCCTCCTTCCCCCCTTTTTTTCATTTAGGGTAATCACTATTTAATAGAATTGTGGCTGGGCACTATTTTATCCCCTTCCATACTACTCCGGCCCCATTGTTATGCCGATATTTTATTTCTCTGCTTAATCGTGCTCCACTGGACATATGGCTTGGCATTGCTTCACCCACACTGTGTCCCTGATGGTGCGCATGCGCGGTCCATGTCTGTTGGCGCCGGCGCTCTGCGTCCTTGGTTGTTTTTCACGCCGGGTACTCTGTTCCCGTGGTGATGGATCATGTGACGTGGGGGCCGACCTCCGGACTGCGCATGCGCCGCAGACATCTTGGCCGCAGCGTCCGGTGTTAGCCCTATAAAAAGCCCCCTGGGATCATACTAACCACCCCCTGACGAAGAAACATATTCGAAACGCGCGTCGGGCGCACGCAGGTTCTGGACTCGGCCCCCCTGAAGGTAGATCATCTGCGGTAATGATTTGTCCATTTAATTACTAGCCTACATATATACGGAAAGCTTGCATGCGGCAATATCATGACCGCCGAATTACCCACTAGCTATTAACCACTACATGTGGGTATCTACTTATATAGTGAGTCGATAGATTGTAGGGGTATTAACCCACGGATTTCCAGTGTACTTGGACACATATGTATGCGGTGAAACTAACATCATTCCCATCCACCTCGCTGTGCTATAATCACTTTCCTGCACCTAGTCACTTTATATATAACAAGTGAACATAACCTTTAGTTATACCACTGCAACATTCCCATTTTATTTTGTTGCACTCAAATCATTTTATGCACTTTAGTTGTTGGTTTGAAATATGCTGATATAATTTTTTACACTTGGTCATTATATGGATTTTTTATACAATTTTTGTGTATTTTTATTTTTTAGCACTTTTGCTGTTCATGGACAATAATACATGTAAATTTTTATGAGGTTTTGCACTGATTTTCATAAATTAATTTTAATATTTTAGTGGATATTTAGCCTCACTTTGTCTGGTTTGACCAGCTTATTTCACTGTTATACTAATTTTAGTTAGTTCATTTTTTTATATACACAGCGAGTAAAGATAATTTTATCCTTGGTGGGCTGCTACCTTCATTATTTAGGGGTTCTGGGATACCAGATAAAATCTCCTGCATTTCTGTTATTATATCAGTTATATTTTATTCACATGTATAATTTTTATAAAACTTTTTATGTATGAATTGCCAATAGATTTAATAAAGGCTTATTATTGATCCTAATGGTGTGATACTTCCTAGTGATTTCCTATTCTGTGGTGGCTGGGTGGTTCGGTTAAGCACTGACCTTGTAGTGTCTTATATAACACTGCTGAGGAATTGCCATGCGCTTACTAATACGATCATGAGATCGCATGTTAATGTCCCCTTTGGGGATTAATTCATGCTGTAAAAATAAAGTAAAACAATTTTTAAAGTGTTAAAAAAGTAAAAATACTGTCTACAAAATTGCAGTTTTTTTTAATTAGAATAGATTAAACATAGCTAAAAAAAAACCCTCACATATTTGGTATTGCAATGTCCGCAATCACATGTGCCATAACTATATTATTAGTTATCCCACACTGAGAACATCACACAAAATTTTTGAAAAAATGCCTCACAAAAAAGTAATTAAAATGTTTTATACATTCTAAAAAGTTCCTAATACTACATCTTGTTCTGCAAAAAATAACTGCTGTTAAACAGATTTAAAAGAAAAAAATAAAACAATTATTGCTCTCAGTACATGATGCAACTAAAAAAGGAATATTTTTATTAGAAATTTTCTTGTGCAAAAGTAGTAGAATGTTAAAAAAAAGTGATAGGTTGGATATCATTGTAATTGTAGGACGTAAGAACCTCGTTCCGAAATGCGCGTTGGGGTGGTGCATCTCTAGGACCAGGTGGCACCTCAAGGTATTGATCTCCATTATTTATATTTTGCACTATGCACAATGCACTTTAAAAGATCACATGAAGGTTTGGGCGTTTATTATGTGACACTGCTGCACGTTGGCACTTGCCAAGGTTATTACCGTATATACTAGAGTATAAGCCGACCCCCCTAATTTTGCCACAAAAAATTGGGAAAACTTAATGACTCGAGTATAAGCCTAGGGTGTTATCGGTTCCTGAGATTTTGTATCCCAGGGTGGGAAATGCAGCACCGGTAAATGTCAAAAGTAAAAATAGATACCAATAAAAGTAAAATTAATTAAGACATCAGTAGGTTAAGTGTTTTTGAATATCCATATTGAATCAGGAGCCCCATATAATGATCCATAAAGTTTATGATGGGCCCCATAAGATGCTCCATATTAAAATATGCCCCATATAATCCTGCATAAAGGTTAATAATGGCCCCATATGATGCTCCATAGACACATTTGCCCAATATAATGCTGCACAAATGTTGATTATGACCCCATAACATGCTCCATACAGAAAATTGCCCCATATAGTGCTGCACAAACGTTGATTATGGCCCTATAAAGACACTTGCCCCATATAGTGCTGCACAAATGTTATGGCCCCATAAGATGCTCTATACAGACACTTGCCCCATTATAGTGCTGCACAAATGTTATGGCCCCATAAGATGCTCTATACAGACTCTTGCACCATTATAGTGCTGCACAAATGTTATGGCCCCAGAAGATGCTCCATACAGACACTTGCCCCATTTGATGTTGCTGCGATTAAAAAAAAAAAATCACATACCCACCTCTCTGTTATTCAGGCCCCCGGCACTGACGTTCAGGCAGAGGGCACGCACTAACCAACTAACCATGTCATCGCGCCCTCTGACCTGAGTGTCACTGCAGAAGATGCTGAAGACAGAGCGGCGGCAGGAACGGGGAACAGGTGAATATCGCGCAGTGCTGCGCTCCCCCTCCCCACTATACTCACCTTCTCCTGGCGCGGTGCAGTTCCTGGTTCCCGGATGCTGATGCTTCTTCCTCTACTGAGCGGTCACCGTTACCACTCATTACAGTAATGGATATGTGGCTCGCTCCACACCTATGGGAGGTGGAGCCGCATATTCATTACTGTAATGAGTGGTACCATGTGACCGCTCAGTACAGGAAGAAGATGTCGGCGCCGGGGAAAAGACATGCAGGGACCACGCCAGGAACAGGTGAGTATAATTAGACAGCCCCCGCTCCCACCTCCCCTGCCGACCCCTGGGTATGACTCGAGTATAAGCCGAGAGGGGGACTTTCAGCCCAAAAAAATGGGCTGAAAATCTTGGCTTATACTCGAGTATATATGGTATATTATTTATTTAATTTTACTTTAGTACACTTTCAATGGGATTCAACAATTGATTCAAAGTTTTTACTAAGTTTTACTTGGGTTCATTTTACTTAAAGAAATTTTGGAGATCCCTAATATTCTAATTACTGTAGGAGGCCATTAATTTCAATCCTGTAGGTCCACTATTCATTACAATTGTTTTTATATTATTTTTTATATGTAACGTTTGTATTAAATGTCCTGATACATGCACACATTTCATTTTAAACATTACTGTTGCTATTAAATATATATATATATATATTGTACTATATTATCTTGTCTGGATTTTCATGGTTTATCTAGAGTTCTGGTGGTTGGTCTTTCATGGCTGCCCAATAGTAAAAAATTCTGTGACACACCCATGGTTTCAATATGATCACTGCACCCCTATATGAATTCATTTAGAGGTGTAATTCATAAAATGGGGTAACTTATGGGGGGGTTCTGCTGTTTTGGCACCTCATGGGTTCTCCCAGTTGGTTATGGCACCTGCAAACCATAACAGTAAAATCTGGCGCTCCTTCCCTTCTGAGCTCTGCCATGTGCCCAAACAGTGGTTTCCCCCCACATATGGTGTATTACCATAATCAGGACAAATTGCACAATAACTCTTGGCATCCAATTTCTTCTGTTACCCTTGGGAAAAAAATATTGGGGGCGGAAATATAATTTTTGTGGAAAAAATATGATTTTTTATTTTAACGGCTCTACGTTAAAAAACTTCTGTGAGGCACTTGGGGGTTCAAAGTGCTCATCACACATCTAGATAAGTTTCTTGGGGGATTTAGTTTCCAAAAGGGGGTCACTTGTTGGGGGTCTACTTTCCAAAATGGTGTCACTTGTGGGGGGTTTCAATGTTTAGGAACATCAGGGGCTCTCCAAACGCAACAAGGCGTCCCATCTCAATTCCAGTCAATTTTGCATTGAAAAGTCAAACGGTGCTCCTTCCCTTCCGAGCTCTGCCATGCGCCCAAACAGTGGTTTATCCTCACATATGGGGTATCAGCATACTCAGGAAAAATTTCGCAATAACTTTTGGGGTCCTGTTACTCTTGGGAAAATAAAAATTGGGTGTAAAAAAAATCACTTTTGTGGAAAAAATATGATTATTTTAATTTTACGGCTCTACATTATAAACGTCTGTGAAGCCCTTGGGGGTTCAAAGTGCTCACCATACATCTAGATAAGTTCTTTGGGGGGTCTAATTTCCAAAAATGTGTTATTTGTTGGGGGTTTCCACTATTTAGGCACATCAGGGGCTCTCCAAAGGCGACATGATGTCTGATGTCAATTGCAGACAATTTTGCATGGAAAAGTCAAACGGCGCTCCTTCCCTTCCGAGCTCTGCCATGCACCCAATCAGTGGTTTACCCCCACATATGGGGTATCAGAGTTCTCAAGACAAATTGCACAATAACGTTTTGGGGTCCTGTTATCCTTGGGAAATTTAAGATTGGGGGTGAAAAAAATCATTTCTGTTAAAAAAATAAGATTTTTTTAATTTTACGGCTCTACATTATAAACTTCTGTGACACCTTTGGGGGTTTAAAGTTCTCACCACACATCTAGATAAGTTTCTTAGGGGTTTAGTTTAAAAAACAGGGTCAAGGGTGGGGGGTTTCTACTGTTTAGGCACATCAGGGGCTCTCCAAACGCAACATGGCATACGATCTCAATTCCAGCCAATTTTGCATTGAAAAAGTCAATTGACGCTCCTTTCCTCCTGAGCTCTGCCATGCGCCAAAACATTGGTTCCCCCCCCACATATCAGATATCAGCGTACTCAGGACAAATTGCACAATAACTTTTGCAGTCCATTTTCTCCTGTTACCCTTGGGAAAATAAAAAAATTTGGATCTAAAGTAATTTTTTTTGCAAAAAAAGTGAAATGTTCTTTTTTTTAAAACATTTCAAACATTCCTGTGAAGCACCAGGAGGGTTAATAAACTTCTTGAAGTGGTCTTGAGTACCTTGAGGGGTGCAGTTTTAGAATGGTGTCACTTTTGGGTATTTTCTGTTTATCATATAGACCCCTCAAAGTGACTTCAAATGTGATGTGATCCCTAAAAAAAAATGGTGCTGTAAAAATGAGAAATCGCTGTTTAACTTTTAACCCTTATAACTTCCTAGCAAAAAAAAATGTTGGTTACAAAATTGTACTGATGTAAAGTAGACATGTGGGAAATGTTACTTATTAAGTACTTTGTGTAGGGAAAGACTGAGAATTGCTGAAGATGAATTAGCCACACTGGGTACCCCTGAGCCTGGAAAACAGCTAAAAGAAGCCCAGAATAATATGGATAAAATTCTTTTGGAGAGTGCAGGGAGGAAGAGAGAGTTCCAACGACTAGCTTTTTACCAGGAGGGGGAGGTAGTGGGGTATATGCTCTCATTGGTGGCTTCTGCCCAGACGGGTACATCATTCATACATTCATTGGAACTTGACAACGGTACGAAAGTGACCGAGACCTCTGAGATCTTAAAGGTCTTTATGGACTTTTTCGCGGATCTGTACTCCTCTGGTGTGGTCTCATCGGTGGGAGACAATATGGCATTTTTAGAGGGTATTGTCTTACCTAGGCTGAGTGAGGAGGAAAGGGAAAGTTTGGAGGGGCCTATTACAGATGAAGAACTAAGCCGCGCTTTAAGGGCAATGGCAAGAGGTAAGGCGCCAGGAGCAAATGGACTACCAGCTGAAATTTATAAAGAGATGGAGGGAGTTTTGCTGCACAGACCAACAGTAGTCTTGGAGGAGGCCAAGAATAGGGGAATCCTGCCGGCCTCCATGAGGGAGGTCATAATAGTTCTAATCCCGAAGGAAGATAAAGATCTACAACAGCCTGAATCGTATCGCCCGATTTCTTTGCTCACTAAGGACGTTCAACTTCTGGCCTGGGTGTTAGCGACCCGATTGATGGGTGTTATTTCTAAGTTAATACATCCAGGTCAGTCTGGCTTCATGCCTGACAGGTCTATGGCAGTTAATCTAAGAAGGCTTTTTCTGAATTTACAACTGCGCGCTGATAACGGTGGGCATAGAGTTGTTGCTTCCTTAGATGCCCATAAGGCATTTGATAGTGTGGAATGGGGGTACTTGTGGCAGGTATTGCACTGTTTTGGCTTTGGTCCACAATTCATGTCTTGGGTTCAGTTGTTGTATGCGCAACCATCAGCTAGAGTGAGAGTGAATGGGGAGCTTTTTCATACGATAAAGCTACATAGAGGGACAAGACAGGGGTGTCCGCTCTCCCCTTTTTTGTTTGCTTTGGCTGTGGAGCCGTTGACCGTCAAAATTTGACAGCCTACCAAGGTCTCTGGGTTTAAATATGGGTCAATAGAAGAAAAGATAGGACTTTACGCGGACGATATATTACTGTTCTTGAGGGACCCACGTGACTCATTGAGCAATGCTATTTGGCTCATCAAGGGATTTGGTGCTTTGTCGAGGCTAAAGATAAATTGGAATAAATCAACTCTACTCATGGTGGATGATGCAGGGTATGAGTTGGGAGATTCCACGGAAGGGGGTAGACTTAAAATAGCAGACCAATTCAAATATTTGTGGATTCTAATCTCTTTGCCGATTAAGAATTATTTGCATAGTAATCTGACACCGGTGTTGGGAATTCTTAAGGCAAAGGTAGGGGTTTGGTCTAAATTGCACTTGTCCGTTGTAGGTCGAGTTAATCTTATTAAGATGATTCTGATGTTTTCCATAACTCACCAGCTGGAAATTCAAACTGATTAACTCTTTATTTAGAAGTTTGGTATGGGGGAAGCAGCACCCACGAATCTGGTTGGAAACCCTTTAACGCCCTAAGGACACAGGAGGGTTGGCTTTACCTAACCCCGAAATATATTTTTAGCGGCCCAATGTCAGCATTTAAAGGGCTGGGAGCATGAGTCTTCTGCCAATGTGGTCCAACTCTTGATAGAAAGGGTGACCAAAAGAAGTCCGGCGGTACAGTGTTTAGAAGATGGCTCCCGGGGGATGCTTGGGAAAATGTATCCAACATTGTTTCTTATATACGTATAAAATATGGGGGAGAGTTAAACAAATTCACAGGGTTGCCTGTCTTACCAGGTTCTCTCCGTGGTGGTTTAATAATAATCCACTGAAGTTTTTGGCAATGGGATGTATATCAGAATGGCAAACTGGGGAGATTCAATATATCTATTAGATTTTAGAGCGGCGGGAGTTGAAACCCTTTTCCTGGCTGCAGTCGGAGTATGGTCTTAGGACATCCGGGGGGTATCAATATGTACAAGTTAGACATGCATTTGTGGCTCAGAATAAGAGGGATTGTCTCAAAATCTAAAGTGACTTAGTATTGGACTACATCTGTGGAGTGGGAACAACGAGGGGTGTTATCTCCTCTCTGTACAAGGATTTATTTCATACCCACTCATTGGGATATACGATTGGGGTGAGGGCTAAATGGGAAAGAGAGTTGGGTGGCTTTGAGGATGAAATATGGGAATCTGTATTAGAATGGATACCTAAATTATCATTGAATGAGCCAAATAGACTTTCCCAGCTTTTTATTATACACAGAGTGTATAGGTCTCCAGATGTCTTATAAAGTGCTGGGTTGAGATCTGATTCGGAATGCCCTAGATGTAGGAATAATAATGCTGGAATGTTTCATATGCTATGGAAGTGTCCGAGATTGACTGCTTTTTGGTTGGTGGTTCTCAGCCAGATAGAAGGGGCATACAGATGTGTAATCCCAAGGGAACCAGTGGTGTGCGTGTTGGGATATGTAGAAGATATAGTTGTGGATAAAAAGCTGAAAATAGTAATCGCTAGACTACTATACATGGCTCGGAAGGTCATAGCAAGAAGTTGGATTAAAGAGGAGCCTCCCTCAAGGGAAGAATACATTAAGTATGTGGGGCAGGTCATTGCCATGGAAAAGGGAGTGTATCAGAAAAGAGTGAAAATGGTCTTGTATGATAAATTGTGGATGCCTTGGCTGGAATTGGGTTAGGAGGAGGTTAAGGAAAGATAGGTGTGAGGTGGTTTCGCCTATACAATAATGGTCTTTATGTTCATAATGGAAGACACTACATATTGATAATGTATATACTGTTACAAGAGATGTTAAGAGAAGAGCGTGAGCTGTCTAAATGGGAAGGAGGGGGAGGGCCAGGTAAGGGGGGTTAATGTTGGGGAAAACTGGAAAATAAATGTATTACTGTCAAATGTTTTATTGAAATTTTATACTTAATAAAAAACTATTTGAGTTAAAAAAAAAAGTATTTTGTGTGACATATCTGTGTCATTTAAGGGCATGAAAATTCAAATTTGGAAAATTGTAGAATTTTTTAATTTTGACAAAGTTCTGTTTTTTTCACAAGTAAATATAAGTCATATCAAATAAATTTTACCACTATCATGAAGTAAAATCTGTCACGAGAAAACTGTCAGAATCACCGGGATCCATTGAAGCGTTCCAGAGTTATTACCTCATAAAGGGACAGTGGTCAGAATTGGAAAAATTGGCTCGGTCATTAACGTGCAAACCACTGTCGGGGTAAAGGGGTTAAATAAGTACCCTGTGGTATTTATATGTACTATTACTATTTAATTACTACAGTGAATATGCTCATTTTGCTTTTTTCTTGGGTTTTGTTTGTGAAATGGCCATAGTGTGAATACACACCTATGCATTGCACTTATACCAACATATGCACCAGCTCAATTTTTTTGTTTTGTTTAAATTTTTTGTACTTTGAACAAACAGGAGCATGGCTCCCCTTTTTGAGCTAGGCGTTTCATCTATACATATAGCTTCCCATGGGCAACTGTGTGAACAGTTGGGCCCATTCCTGCTATTCCCGTATCAATATTGAGGTCTGCTGACACATGGTAAGGTTTGAATGCTATAGACCGTAAAGGACCATTCTTATTGGGTATACTTTATTATGTTGAGATGGCTTTTACATTTTTTTTTATCAAAACAGTGTTAAGTAAATATCCTGCGTTATTTACATATACTATTACTATTTAATTATTTGCTTTGTAAAGGGTATATTTTAATTTTATTTTTCTTGGTTTTTGTCAAATAAATTGAATAGTAATTTAAAAAAAAAATTCCACAATTGTTTTTTCTTTTGTAATTTCCACCTATAAAAGTGTACTAAAAATTGATCAAAAAGTAATTTGTACCAAAAAATGGCATCACTGAAAATTTTACACCACAATGAATAAGCTCTTATACAGCTCCATGAACAGAAAAGTAGATAACTTATAGCTCCCAGAATTTGGCAACACAAAAGCAATTATTTTTAAAACATTATATTTATTTTACAAAAGTAGTAAAACATTAAAAAAAGCTATATAAATTTGATATTACCGTAATCTCGCTGACCCACAGAATAAAGTTAATTTTTTTATAGAGTATGTCAGCAGAAGAAAATATAAAATGTCAGAGTTAAAGATTTAGTGATACCCTGTATATTATGTCTGACCTGTTAATTGCTTTTTATTCCATTTCTAGTATAACTGTATGATGAATAAAAACAGAATTTTTGTTATATTTTTTTCTACATTATTTTTAAGTTGTTCAGGTTATTATGACTTAAATATTGTATATGTATTATATACCTCAGGTCACTTTTTTTTAAGGAAAACTGTGTTTTTAATGTTTAAACATTTTTTGATGTGGAGTCACTTGCTGAGGCCACATATTTAACGACACATGATGATTGATTTAATCAGCCTTCATGTGCATTTAACAGCCACGGGTGGAGGGTAGCTCTGCCCATGGCTGTTAGCCTGTTAAATTCCACGGTTAAATACTTCTATCAATCTCTATCCTGGGCCCAGCAGGAGGACGTGTCTTTCCATGTGCCCATATTCACACCCATGACATGATCTGGATGTGTCGATAAGATGTGATGACACCCGGGGATCTGCTGATGACACTCATTACTATTATTACTATACTGCTGTGAAATCCAGCCATTAGCTGGCATTCTTAGGATATCATGATTTTCACTATTAAAAGCAGTGCTGATGCTAATGGGACTAATAAATGCAGAAAAAAGTGAATAAAATGTTTTAAAAAATATGAAAAAACCCCACAAAAGATCAAAATCATCCCCTTTCTGCCTATTTGCATGCTAATGACCAGGCCAATTTTTATTATTATTATTTATTTATATAGCACCATTAATTCCATGGTGCTGTACATGTGAAAAGGGGGTTACATACAGGGTTATGGATATAGTTAACAGTAAGCAGCTTTACAATGACAGACATATATGGTATAGAGGAGAGAGGACCCTGTCCTTGCGGACTTACATTCTTTGGGACAAAGGGAAGAAACAGGAGGTTGGTGTGCTGCAGCACTGGTGGTGGTGATGCGGCAGCTAGGGTGGTTGGTGAGGCGGCAGCTCGGGTGGTTGGTGAGGTGGCAGCTCTGGCGGTGGCGACATGGCAGCTCGGGTGGTTGGTGGGGCGGCAGCTTGGGTGGTTGGTATGGCGGTAGAATGGTTATTGCAGGCTGTAGGCTTTCCTGAAGAGATGGGTTTTCAGGTTCCGTCTGAAGGATCTGAGGGTGGTGGATAATCGGATGTGTTGAGGCGTGGAATTCAAGAGGATGGGGTATATTTGGGAGAAATCTTGGAGGCGGTTGTGTGAGGAACGAATAAGTGTGGAGGAGAGTAGGAGGTCTTGGGAGGATCGAAGATTACGTGAGGGAAGATAGTGGGAGATTAGTGTTAGTAGTTTGAACTGGATTCATTGGGGAATTGGGAGCCAGTGGAGGGATTTGCAGAGAGGTGAAGCAGGGGCGTAGCGAGGAGAGAGGTGGATTAGCCGAGCAACAGAGTTGAGGACAGACTGGAGTGGTGCAAGGGAGTTAGCGGGGAGGCCACAGGTGAGGGTGTTGCAGTAATCGAGGCGGGAGTTGATGAGGACATGCACAAGAGTTTTAGTAGATTTTGGGCTGAGGAAGGGATGGATTCTGGCAATATTTCTGAGTTGGAGGCGACAGGAGGTGGCAAGAGTTTGGACATGCGGTTTGAAGGACAGGGCAGAATCGAGAGTTACCCTGTCCCTGAGGCATTGGATTTCAGGTGCGGGAGAGAGCGTGATGCCGTTTACCATAATAGATAGATCAGGTAGGGGGGATGCGCAAGATGGGGGAAAGACGATGAGTTTGGTTTTGTCTACATTGAGTTTTAGGAAGTGAGAGTTGAAGAAGGAGGATATGGCTGTCAGACACTCCGGGATTCTGGACAGAAGAGAGGTGACATCTGAGCCAGAGAGATAGATCTGAGTGTCTTCCACATATAGGTGGTACTGGAAGCCATGGGACTTTATGAGTTGTTACAACTCATAATTTTTACAATTCTTACCACTGTCCCTTTATGAGGTTATAACTCTGCAATGCTTCCATGGATCCCAGTGATTCTGACACTGTTGTCTCATGACATATTGTACTTCATGATAGTGGTAAAATTTCCTTGATATGACATGCGTTTATTTGAAAAAAAAATGCAAATTTGGCAAACATTTTGAAAATTTAGCAATTTTCCATATTTGAATTTTCGTGCCCTTAAATCCCTGAGATATTTCACACAAATACTTAATAAGTAACATTTCCCACATTTCTACTTTATATCAGCACAATTTTGAAACCAATTTTTTTTTTGTTAGGGAGTTATAAGGGTTAAAAGTTGACCAGCAATTTCTCATTTTTACAACACCATTTTTTTTAGGGACCACATCACATTTGAAGTCACTTTGAGGGATCTATATGATAGAAAATACCCAAAAGTGACACTATTCTAAAAGCTGCACCCATCAAGATGTTCAAAACCACTTTCAAGAAGTTTATTAACCCTTCAGGTGCTTCACAGAAATTTTTGGAATGTTAACTTTTTATTCACAAAAAATTTACTTCAGATCCGATTTGGTTTCTTTTACCAAGGGTAACAGGAAGAATTGGACCTCAAATGTAGTTGTACAATTTGTCTTGAATACGATGATACCCCATATGTGGTGGTAAATCACTGTTTTTTGGGCACATGGCAGAGCTCAGAAGGGAAGGAGCGTCGTTTGACTTTTTCAATGCAAAATTGGCTGGAATTGAGATCGGACGCCATGTCGCATTTGGAGAGCCCCTGATGTGCTTAAACAGTGGAAACCCCCAACAAGTGACACCATTTTAGAAAGTAGACCCCCTAAGAAACTTACCTAGATGTGTGGTGAGCACTTTGAACCCCCAAGTATTCACAGAAGTTTAGAATGTAGAGCAGTAAAAATAGAAATATTTTTTTCATAAAAATGATCTTTTTGCCCCAATTTTTTTATTGTCCCAAGGGTAATCAGAGAAATTGGACCCCAAAAGTTGTTGTGCAATTTGTCTTCAGTACGCTCATACCCCATATGTGTGGTGAACCACTGCTTGGGCGCATGGCAGAGCTCGGAAGGGAAGAAGCGCTGTTTTGGAATGCATACTTAGATGGAGTGGTCTGCAGGCATCATGTTAGGCACTGATGTGCCTGAACAGAAGAAACCCCCCACAGGTGAACCCATTTTGGAAACTTGACCCCCCAAGAAACTTATCTAGATGTGTTGTGAGAACTTTGAACCCCCAGGTGTTTCACTAAAGTTTATAGTGCAGAGCCATGAAAATAAAAAAATCATTTTTTCCCACAAAAAATATTTTTTAGTACCCAAATGTTTACTTTCCCAAGGGTAACAGGAGAAATGTTGTTGTCCAATTTGTCCTGAGTATGCTGATATCCCATATGTGGGGGTAAACCACTGTTTGGGCGCATGAAAGAGCTTGGAAGGGAAGGAGCACTGTTTTAGTTTTTCAATGCAGAATTGGCTGGAATTGAGATCGGACGCCATGTCACATTTGGAGAGCTCCTGATGTGTCTAAACAGTGGAAACCCCCCAATTTTAACTCCAACCCTAACCCGAACACACCCCTAGCCCTAATTCCAACCCTAACCATGACCCTAACCACACCCCTAACCTGAACACACCCTTAACCCTGATCCAAACCCTAATCATAACCTTAACCACAACCCTAACCCTGACACACCACTAACCCTAATCCCAGCCCTAATCCCAACCCTAACTCCAACCATAAACATAATCCAAACCCTAACGCCATCTCTAAAGCCAAACCTAACCCTAACTGAGGCCCAACCCTAACCCAAACTTTACCCCCAACCCTAACCCTAACTTTATCCCTAATCCTAACCCTAACTTTAGCCCTAACCCTAACTTTAGCCCCAACCCTAACCCTAATGAGAAAATGGAAAAAAACCCCTTTTTTTATTTTATTATTTTTCCCTAACTAAGGGGGTGATAAAGGGGGTTGAATTACTATTTATATCGGGTTTTTATGGCAGGTTTTTACACTTGGCAGCTGTCATACACTAAAAGATGCTTTTTATTGCAAAAAATAGTTTTTGCGTCACCACTAGTGTTGAGCATTCCGATACCGCAAGTATCGTTTATCGGCCGATATTTGCGGTATCGGAATTCCGATACCGAGTTCCGATATTTTTGCGATATCGGGAATTGGGATCGGGATGCATATTCATGTGTAAAATAAAGAATAAAAATAAAAAATAGGGATATACTCACCCTCTGACGCGCCCTGGTTGTAACCGCTGCAACCGGCAGCCTCCGTTCCTAAGAATGAGCGAGTGAAGGACCTGGGATGACGTCGCGGTCTTGTGATTGGTCGCGAAACCGCTCACGTGACCGCTCACGCGACCAATCACAAGCCGCGACGTCATCGAAGGTCCTTCACTCGCTCATTCTTAGGAACGGAGGCTGCTGGTTGCAGCTGTTACAACCAGGGCGCGTCAGAGGGTGAGTATATCCCTATTTTTTTTTTTATTCTTTATTCTACACATGAATATGGATCCCAGGGCCTGAAGGAGAGTTTCCTCTCCTTCAGACCCTGGGAACCATCCATGATCACTTCCGATATTTGTGTCCCATTGACTTGTATTGGTATCGGGTATCGGCGATATCCGATATTTTTCGGATATCGGCCGATACAATCCGATACCGATACTTTCAAATATCGGAAGGTATCACTCACCACTAGTGTTGAGCATTCCGATGCTGCAAGTATCGGGTATCGGCCGATACTTGCTGTATCGGAATTCCGATACCGGGATTCCGATACTCTTGTGGTATCGGGTATCGGGTATCGGAACAACATTAATGTTAAAATGTGTAAAATAGAGAATTAAAATAAAAAATATCGCTATACTCACCTGTCCGACGCAGCCGGGACCTCAGCGCAGGAACCGGCAGCGTTGTTTGTTTAAAATTCCCGCTTTTACATGGTTACGCGAAGTCCCGGCTTGTGATTGGTCAGGGCGGCCATGTTGCCGGGCCGCGGACCAATCACAGCAAGCCGTGACGAAAATACGTCACGGCTTGCTGTGATTGGTCCGCGTCCCGGCAACATGGCCGCCATTAACCAATCACAAGCCGTGACGTCACGGGAGGCTGGAAACGCGCTCATTTTAAAAAGGGCGCGTGTCCAGCCTACCGTGACGTCACGGCTTGTGATTGGTTGCGTCGCGGTCAACCAATCACAAGCCGGGAGGCTGGACACGCGCCCATTTCAAAATGAGCGCGTCCAGCCTCCCGGCTTGTGATTGGTTGATCGCGGCGCAACCAATCACAAGCCGTGACGTCACGGGAGGCTGGACACGCGCCCATTTCAAAATGAGCGCGTCCAGCCTCCCGGCTTGTGATTGGTTGATCGTGGCGCAACCAATCACAAGCCGTGACGTCACGGGAGGCTGGACACGCGCCCATTTTAAAATGAGCGCGTGTCCAGCCTCCCGTGACGTCCCGGCTTGTGATTGGTCAGGGCGGCCATATTGCCGGGACGCGGACCAATCACAGCAAGCCGTGACGTAATTTCGTCACGGCTTGCTGTGATTGGTCCGCGTCCCGGCAACATGGCCGACCTGACCAATCACAAGCCGGGAATTCACGTAACCAAGTAATAGCGCGATTTTTAAACAAACAACGCTGCCGGTTCCCTCACTGAAGTCCCGGCTGCGTCGGACAGGTGAGTATAGCAATATTTTTTATTTTAATTCTTTCTTTTACACATTTATATGGTTCCCAGGGCCTGAAGGAGAGTTTCCTCTCCTTCAGACCCTGGGAACCATCAGGGATACCGTCCGATACTTGAGTCCAATTGACTTGTATTGGTATCGGGTATCGGTATCGGATTGGATCCGATATTTTGCCGGTATCGGCCGATACTTTCCGATACCGATACTTTCAAGTATCGGACGGTATCGCTCAACACTACTCACCACGTTTTGAGAGCTATAATTTTTTCCATATTTGGCTCACAGTCATGTAAGGACTTGTTTTTTCCAGGACGAGTTGACATTTTTATTGGTACCATTTTTGGGTACATGAAAATTTTTGATCACTTTTTATTACGATTTTTGGGAGGCAGTATGAACAAAAACCAGCAATTCATAAATTTCTTTTGGGTGAGGCATTTATACCATTTTGTGTGTGATAAAATTGATAAAGCAGTTTTATTCCTCGGGACAGTACGATTACAGCGATACCTCATTTATATTTTTTTATGTTTTGGCACTTTTATACAATAAAAACTATTTTATATAAAAAAAATTATTATTTTTACATCGCTTTATTCTGAGGGCTATACATTTTTTTTTTTTTTCACTGATGACACTGTATGGTGGCTCATTTTTTGGGGGACAAGGTGTCATTTTCAGGCTTACCAAGTTTATTGATATCCGTCTTTTGTATTGCGTGTTATTCCACTTTTTGTTCGGCTGTATGATGACAAAGCATTGTTTTTTGCCTCGTTTTTTATTTATTTTTTACAGTGTTCACTGAAGGGATTAACTAGTGGGACAGTTTTATAGGTCGGGTAGTTACAGATGCGGCGAAACTAAATATGTGTATTTTTATTGTGTTTTATATTTACATAGAGAAATGCATTTATTGGAACAATATATTTATTTTTTCTCTTTATTTAGGAATTTCTAAAAAAATATTTTTACACAGTATAATATATATATATATATATATATATATATTTTTTTTTTTTTTTTTTTTACATTGTCACAGGGTGGTACATCACTGTACAAAGTCAGATCGCTGATCTGACACTTTGCACAGCATTGTGTCAGATCAGCAATCTGATACGCAGTGAAGGAGGCTTCTCAGGTACTGCTCTCAGCAGGCACTGACAAACCACCTCCCTGCAGGACCAGGAAGGACCCTGTGGTCATCTTGGATCCGGGGGTCTGCAGGCAGGGAGAATCTCAGAACAACGCAATCACATCGCATTGTTCTGAGGGTCTCAGGAAAGCACACAGGGAGCCCCATCCCTGCTCGATGCTTCTCTATGCCACGAGAACACTGCGATCTTGTTTGATCGCATTGTTCCGGGGTTAAAGTGCCAGGAGCGGTCCATGACCACTCCTGGCACTTGGTGCCGGGTGTCAGCTGTGACAATCAGCCCACCTGTGTGCGTGGCTGATCGGCCTCGATGTACTATCTGATCCATGGTCATATGGGCCCAGACCACATGGATGGGATAGTACGTTGGATGTCAGAAATGGGTTAAACATAAAACAATAAAAAAACACATATATGGTACCACTGTATTCCTAAAAGTTTGATTTATCACAATATGAAATAAATTAGCTTAATTGAAAAACAACATAATGAGAAAGGAATTGAAACCTCAGAATTACCATATTCTACGGATTTTAACCCCTAAATCCCATTGGACATACTATCCCGTCAAGGTGACCTGGGACTTAATTCCCAGTGACGGGATAGTACGTCCAGTGCGATCAGCCGCGCTCACTGGGGGAGCGCGGCCGATCGCAGCCGGGTGTCAGCTGACTTTTGCAGCTGACATCCGGCACTATGTGCCAGGAGTGGTCACGGACCGCCCCGGCACATTAACCCCTGGCACACTGCGATCAAACATGATCGCAGTGTTCCGGCGGTATAGGGAAGCATCGCGCATCCTCCTCCCTGCAGGCCCGGATCCAAAATGGCCACGGGGGGCCTTCCGGGTCCTGCAGGGAGGTGGCTTACCAGTGCCTCAGAGCAGGTGCCGGCAAGCCTCCCTGCTGTACCTGTGTGATCGCTGATCTGACACAGTGCACAGCAAAGTCTCAGATCAGCGATCTGTCAATATAATGTGATGCCGCAACCCCCCCCCCCCCCCCCCCCGGGGCAATGTAAAAAAGTAAAAAAAAAAATTGTTTTACATGTGTTAAAAAAAACCTAAATAAATAAAAAAATATATATATTGTTCCAATAAATACATTCCATTATCTAAATTAAAAAAACAAAACAATAAAAGTACACATATTTAGTATCGCCGCATCCGTAACAGCCCGACCTATAAAACTGTCTGACTAGTTAGCCCCGCAAAAAAAATAAAAAAACGAGGCAAAAAACAACCCTTTATTATCATACTACGAAACAAAAAGTGGAATAGCATACGATCAAAAAGACAAATATAAATAACCATAGTACCGCTGAAAACGTCATCTTGTCCTGCAAAAAACAAGCCACAAGACAGTGTCACCAGTGAAAAAATAAAAAAGTTATAGTCCTCAGAATAAAGCGATGCAAAAATATTTTTTTTCTATAAAATAGTTTTAATCGTATAAAAACAAAACATAAAAAAATCTAAATGAGGTATTGCTGTAATCGTACTGACCTGAAGAATAAAACTGCTTTATCCATTTTACCAAACGTGGAATGGTATAAACGCCCCCTGTTGTGAATTCTGCTCTTGGGTTCCCTTCGGTGGTTGTTGGTGGTATTGCAGTTGTCCCTGGCTTGCAATCCTGGTCAGGTGTTCCTGATGACACGGTACAGGGGCCGCAACCAGACCTATCATCACAAATATCCGACCAGACGGAAGTGAGTGATGGGGTACCCCTTTCCCATATTGAGCAGGCCTCAGGATCCACGACTATGACCTTACAGGTAATTAATCTGTCTAAACATGTTCTCACGGATGTGGAGAGCTTGGTCCTACAAAAGGGCTTAACTTTTGTCCCGACGCATACTGCTGATAAATTTACTTTGGTCAAGGACCTTTATCGTTTTTGTAGGAATCTTACGTTCCAGGTTATCTACAAGAAGCCTGATCTTTTACAATCAATGCCCTTAGATGAACATCAAACGTTTCAGGACTTACTTGAGCTGTTGGAAGAAAATGAGTCCGGATGGACAAGGGGAAGATTCCCTGGCAGAAATAGATCTCTAAGAACTCCTTCTTTTTCCCTGGTTCCCGCCATTAAGATATTTTTTTGATTTGGTCAGACGGGATATCCTAGCCATACCGACACAGGTGAGTACACCATCTAACCTTAGTCGGGTGGAGAAACGAGCATTGATGGATCTACAAAATAGTAAGGAATTCATCATTAAGGAAGCAGACAAAGGGGGCAACGTGGTTTTGTGGTCTGTGGAAGCTTATCTGATTGAGGCCAATAAACAACTTTCAAATTCAAGATGCTACCAGAGGTTACCATCTGACCCTACTGAAGTGTTTTTGACTAAATTTGATTCTTTGCTTTGCAGAGCCCAGCGTTTTGGAATTATTTCACCTCAGGAGAAAAAATACCTATGGGTGGAACATCCGATTACCGCAACATTTTATATGTTGCCGAAGATACATAAGGATGAAAAGAGGCCACCTGGCAGACCAATTGTCTCCAGTATCGGTAGCATCTGTGAGAAGGCAAGTGAATACCTAGATTTCTTCTTTCAGCCAGTGGCCACGGCTTTGCCCTCTTTTGTAAGAGATTCAGCCCATTTTATTGACATCTGTGGCCAGATAGAGTTGCCAGTGGAGTTTCACTTAGTGACCTGTGACGTGGAGTCCTTGAATTCCAATATTGACCACAAGGATGGCCTTGATGCGGTGGCTTTTTTCCTAGATAGGAACATGCACACAGATCGGGGGCATGATTCCTTCCTCCTTGATTTGCTCAAATTTGTACTCCACCACAATTTCTTCCTATTCAATAGGACGTTCTATTTACAAATGGCAGGAGTGGCAATGGGGGCTAAATGTGCACCAACTTATGCAAACATCTTTTTAGGTTGGTGGGAGGAGAAGTTTGTGTACCCATCCGAGACTTTCAAAAATCAAGTCCGTAATTGGCATCGATATATCGATGATGTATTTTTCGTATGGTTGGGCACAAAAGAGGACTGTATTAAATTAATTGATGAACTCAACTCTAACCCCCACAACATTTTTCTCACCCACTCTGTTTCCAACAGCTCCATCACTTTCTTGGATCTTAAGATTTTTGTGAGGGGGAACCGGTTGGCAACTGACCTCTATCGGAAACCTACTGCAACTAACGCCCTCTTGGAAATCAATAGCTTCCATCCATGGCACACCAAGGTGGGCGTACCTACGGGGCAGTTCTTGCATGTCAGACGCAATTGCACTTTGGATCAGGACTTCTTATCGCAAGCCCAAGACTTGACGGATCGTTTTAGACGGAGGAACTATCCTAAACACATCATCTCCACAGCGTTTCAGCGGGCAAAGCAGCAAGATCAGGCTTCACTTCTGACTTCTACGGGACGAGTTCAAGAATCACAAATGAGATTTATTACAGACTATAATGGCAGCTGGGGACAGGTAAGACAGATCCTTACCATACATTGGCCGATACTACAAACAGACACACAGACTACGGAAATTATTAGCAGTAGACCTTTATTAACAGCCAGAAGAGCCCCAAATCTGAGACAGCTGTTAACCAAGAGTCACTTTGTTAGGCCCACAGTGAAGCTAAACAGGGGCATTATTCTTAAGGGATCATTCCCTTGTGGGTCTTGCAATATTTGCCCCTTTATGGTACCCACCCAGAACTCGTTCGTTCACCCCACCAATTCTAGTCATCACACCTTAAAAGCGTATGTGAATTGCAAAACCAGGAATGTGATTTACGCTCTCATATGTCCTTGTAACCTGGTTTATGTAGGGCAGACCTCCCAGGAACTAAGAACAAGAGCACAGAAGCACATATCAACTATACATCTGGCCTCTACTGATCAACAAAAAGGTAAAATGCTCACTCTGGTGGCGGCTCATTTTCTATCAGTACATGGGGGGTCCTCCACCAACCTTAAGATTGTGGGGTTGCAGAAAGTTTTTTGTGGCGAAAGGGGTGGCAATATCCGTAATTGTCTTTTGTGGACAGAGTCCAGATGGATTTTCGCACTTCAGGCGGTCACACCAACGGGACTTAATGAAGAGCTTCTCTTCACGGGATTTTTGGGGTAGTCTGGTTTTATGGCCCTGATTCCCAGTGGATCTGACATATAATGAATCCAGCAACCTTCTACTCGCTTCCCTGCTCATTCATCTATTTTTTATGATTTTTATGATTTCTCTTTTTTCTATTTTTGTTATCCACAGTGTCAGCCTTATATTATATATTTTTCATGGGATGTAAAGTAAGGATGAAGTATCCCATCGGGGGTGGATGGAGGTGGCTACTGAAGAGGATGGAAAATTGAAAAATACACTTTGAACAAATAGGAGAAATGGACTTAATGGGGACTCATCTTGGCGGTTATGAGAAGATCACGTCTCAATTGGAGATCTGGACAGGATCGTCTTCATTGGACTCTTGCAGCTGGATGAGCCTTATGCAAATTCTATGGATGATGGATCCCTATTTCTACATGGCTTTGGACATTCTTTGTATGTGTATGCCCACGGAGTTTTGTTATGATGACATGTGGGATATTTTTCACACATGGACCACTAGTAATTAAACGAAGCAATTGTACGCTGGCTCCCGGCACATTTACTCATTTGTGCGGGTATTATATGGTATTACCTACTTTGGGGCACATTAATGCATTGTAGCCTTACATTATATTGTATTCTATTATATTATTATTATTATTATTATGTGTATGTATGTATATATATATGTGAATATGTATTTATTTATACCTTCAGATGTCATGGTGATTACTATTATCTGTACATATGTATACATTGCATTAACATCTCTTCCTTCCCCCAGGTACTTTATTCGTTACTTATGGGGCTCTATTTCATTGCATATGCCCATACATCAGGTGGTCATGCACCGTGGCCTATGCTCTGCCACTCATTTGGCACATGTCCTTTCCTCCTATCTCCCTCTTGTATCATTCCTCGCTGGTACCGGCCTCTTTTCCTTATATATTTTTTTTCTTCCCCCCCCCCTTCTCCTCACTCCTTTCTTTGGTCTAGCAGGATCATTTGTCCTGCATCCTTATCGGCTGGCTTGGTCTGTTTAGCTGAACTTTCCCGAGCTTTCATGTTCCTCTAGGGGCGCAGCGTCCTCCTGCTCTCCCAACCAGGCTATTGTGTGCACAGCGGTATGTTACTTACCCTAATTAATTTAACTATTTAATCCGGTCATATGCACCTCCAGGTCACTTCCCCTGACGAAGCTGCTGCGGCAGCGATACGCGTGGGGCCTGCTTCCACCACACTCCTCCATTTCTGGGCTATTCTGCCCTTCTCCCCGGTTTATTCATAGGGAGTCTATTTATTTGCTGCTTTTGGACTTCTGCCTCATATTTTTCTGCAGCACATTTCAGGATCCATCTTATCCATGCACAGGTTGTATCCACAGGGTTGATGTATTTCATTGTCACCTTTACTTCAGGGGACTATATATATGGGTCACCCTCTTGGGCTATTTGCTCTTCATACCTGGGATAGTGGGTATATACATAGTGCTGTTGTTGTCATATATATGGATTGCCATTCATTTTCAATGCATATGCAGGACAATATTTATAGGTGTTATGAGGAGTTTCTATCGTTTGGAGTGTGGTTTTTTTCGTACTAATTCATGTACCATGTTTTAAATGTTTTTATGTGTATATCTTTTGAGGTGCAATAAAGGTGTTATATATATTTTCTATATTGATTGTGGTTGTGCATACTATACTAGTCTACCTTTTTCTCTTTGGTTTCATATGCTGATTGCAGGCCTGACTGGGGTATTTGTAAAGCGCTGCGGAATATGTTGGCGCTATATAAATAAAATTATTAATATTATTTAGGGTTGCAGGATTCAATAGTCCGTGCCAGTTGTCCATTGTTCTGGGAGGTTTAGGATCTCTTTCTGGTCTTCCTGCCCTGCTGCCAAATCAGCAAAGATAAGTGTCTGGTTTTTGTTTCTGCAGCACACATGCTGTGTGCTTACTATTTAGTGCTATTCATTTGTCTTTTCTTGTTCAGCTTGGACTGTGTCAGGATTTTTACAGTCAAGTTGGATTCTCAGGAGATGCAGATATACGCTCCATGTCTTTAGTTAGATGGTGGAATTCTTGTATTTTCTGCTGTGGATATTTTTAGGGTTTTATACTGACCGCTTAGTATTCTGTCGTATCCTTTCCTATTTAGCTAGAGTGGCCTCTTTTGCTAAATCCTGTTTCCTACCTGCGTATGTCTTTCCTCTAATACTCACCGTCAATATTCGTGGGGGGCTGCCTATCCTTTGGGGTTCTGCTCTGAGGCAAGATAGTATTCCCATTTCCATCTATAGGGGCATTTAGTCCTCCGGCTGTGTCGAGGTGTCTAGGATTGTTAGGTACACCCCACAGCTACTTCTAGTTGCGGTGTCAGTTTAGGGATTGCGGTCAGTACAGGTTCCACCTTCTCCTGAGAAAGTCTCATGCGGCTCCAAGGTCACCGGATCATAACAGTACAACTGGCAACAATGAGTTAAATGCATCTCAGAAGAAGGGAAGAAAGGTGTTGAGCCATTTTTTTTTCTGTAGCCTGCTTTGTCTCTCCTTCCCTCTTTTTCTCTGGGTGGCTGAGGAGTCTTGTGCTAGCATGGATGTTCAGGGATTGGCTTCTCGTGTGGACCAGCTTGCTGCTAGGGTACAGGGTATCTCTGATTATATTGTTCAAACTCCGGTTTTAGAGCCTAAGATTCCTACTCCTGATTTTTTTTTTGGTGACAGGTCCAAATTTTTGAGTTTTAAAAACAACTGTAAACTGCTTTTTGCTCTGAGACCTCGATCCTCTGGTGATTCCATTCAGCAGGTTAAAATTGTCATCTCCCTGCTGCGTGGCGATCCTCAGGATTGGGCATTTTCCCTGGAATCTGGGAATCCGGTCTTGCTTAATGTAGATGCCTTTTTTCAGGCTTTAGGATTATTATATGATGAACCAAATTCTGTGGATCAAGCGGAGAAGACCTTGTTGGCCCTGTCTCAGGGTCAAGAAGCGGCAGAATTGTATTGTCAGAAATTTAGAAAATGGTCTGTGTTGACTAAATGGAATGATGATGCTTTGGAGGCAATTTTCAGAAAGGGTCTTTCTGAATCCGTTAAAGATGTTATGGTGGGGTTTCCCACGCCTTTCGGTCTGAGTGATTTTATGTCTCTGGCCATTCAGATTGATCGGCGCTTGCGAGAGTGCAGAACTGTGCGCACTGTGGCGTTGCCCTCGGAGCGGATGCCTGAGCCAATGCAGTGTGATAGTATTCTGTCTAGAACGGAACAACAAGGATTCAGACGTCAGAATAGGTTGTGTTTTTATTGTGGCGATGCTTCTCATGTCATTTCAGTCTGCCCTAGGCGTACAAAGAGGATCGCTAGTTCATTTACCATCAGTACTGTACAGCCTAAATTTCTGTTATCTGTGTCTTTGATCTGCTCATTGTCATAGTTTTCTGTCATGGCGTTTGTGGATTCAGGCGCCGCCTTGAACTTAGTGGACTTTGAGTTTGCTAGTCGTTGTGGTTTTCCCTTGCAGTCTTTGCAGAACCCTATTCCTTTAAGGGGCATTGATGCTACACCTTTGGCTAAAAATAAGCCCCAGTTTTGGACACAGGTGACCATGTGCATGGCGCCAGCCCATCAAGAAGATTGTCGATTTCTGGTGTTGCATAATTTGCATGATGCTATCGTGCTGGGTTTTCCGTGGTTGCAGGTACATAACCCTGTGTTGGATTGGAAGTCTATGTCTGTGACTAGTTGGGGTTGTCAAGGGGTTCATAATGACGTTCCTTTGATGTCAATCTCCTCTTCTCCCTCTTCTGAAGTTCTAGAGTTTTTGTCTGATTTTCAGGATGTATTCGATGAGCCCAAGTCCAGTGCCCTTCCACCGCATAGGGACTGTGATTGTGCGATTGACTTGATTCCAGGCTGTAAGTTTCCTAAGGGCCGACTTTTCAACCTGTCTGTGCCTGAACATACCGCCATGCGGAGTTATATTAAGGAGTCTTTGGAGAAAGGGCATATTCGGTCATCTTCTTCACCGTTGGGAGCGGGATTTTTTTGTTGTTGCTAAGAAGGATGGCTCCTTGAGACCCTGTATTGATTATCGCCTTTTGAATAAGATCACGGTCAAGTTTCAATACCCTCTACCTCTGCTTTCTGATTTGTTTGCGAGGATTAAGGGGGCTAGTTGGTTTACGAAGATTGACCTGCGGGGGGCATATAATCTTGTTCGGATTAAGCAGGGTGATGAATGGAAAACTGCGTTTAATACGCCCGAAGGCCATTTTGAATACCTTGTGATGCCATTCGGGCTCTCCAATGCTCCATCTGTTTTTCAGTCCTTCATGCATGATATCTTCCGGACGTATCTTGATAAATTCTTGATTGTATATTTGGATGACATTTTTATTTTTTCCGATGATTGGGAGTCTCATGTGGGACAGGTCAGGACTAGTGTTGAGCATTCCGATACCGCAAGTATCGGGTATCGGCCGATACTTGCGGGTATCGGAATTCCGATACCGAGATCCGATACTTTTGTGGTATCGGGTATCGGTATCGAAACAACATTAATGTAAAAATGTGTAAAAGAGAGAATTAAAATAAAAAATATTGCTATACTCACCTCTCCGACGCAGCCTGGACCTTACCGAGGGAAGCAGCAGCGTTTTTTGTTTAAAATTCGCGCGTTTACTTCCTTACGTGAAGTCCCGGCTTGTGATTGGTCGCGTGCCGCCCATGTGGCGGCGACGCAACCAATCACAGCAAGCCGTGACGTAATTTCAGGTCATTCAGTATTTTAAAATTACGCTCCGGCTTTGTGATTGGTTGCGTCGCAGTCACATGGGCGACGCAACCAATCACAGCAAGCCGTGACGTAATTTCAGGTCCTTAAGGATTTTAAAATTACGTCCCGGCTTTGTGATTGGTTGCGTCGCAGTCAAATGGGCGACGCAACCAATCACAAGCCGTGATGTCACGGGAGGCTGGACACGCGCGCATTTTAAAATGCGCGCGTGTCCAGCCTCCCGTGACGTCCCGGCTTGTGATTGGTTGCGTCGCGGTCAACCAATCACAAGCCGGGAGGCTGGACTCGCGCGCATTTTAAAATGCGCGTGTGTCCAGCCTCCCGTGACGTCCCGGCTTGTGATTAGTTGCGTCGCGGTCAACCAATCACAAGCCGGGAGGCTGGACACGCGCGCATTTTAAAATGCGCACGTGTCCAGCCTCCCGTGACGTCACGGCTTGTGATTGGTTGCGTCGCCCATGTGACTGCGACGCAACCAATCACAAAGCCGGGACGTAATTTTAAAATCCTTAAGGACCTGAAATTACATCACGGCTTGCTGTGATTGGTTGCGTCGCCCATGTGACTGCGACGCAACCAATCACAAAGCCGGAGCGTAATTTTAAAATACTGAATGACCTGAAATTACGTCACGGCTTGCTGTGATTGGTTGCGTCGCCGCCACATGGGCGGCACGCGACCAATCACAAGCCGGGACTTCACGTAAGGAAAGAAAAACGCGAATTTTAAGCAAACAACGCTGCCGGTTCCCTCGCTGAGGTCCAGGCTGCGTCGGAGAGGTGAGTATAGCAATATTTTTTATTTTAATTCTTTCTTTTACACATTAATATGGATCCCAGAGTTTCCTCTCCTTCAGACCCTGAGAACCATCAGGAATACCGTCCGATACTTGAGTCCCATTGACTTGTATTGGTATCGGGTATCGGATTGAATCCGATACTTTGCCGGTATCGGCCGATACTTTCCGATACCGATACTTTCAAGTATCGGACGGTATCGCTCAACACTAGTCAGGACGGTATTTCAGATCCTTCGTGACAATGCTTTGTTTGTGAAGGGGTCTAAATGTCTCTTTGGAGTGCAGAAGGTTTCTTTTTTGGGCTACATTTTTTCTCACTCATCTATAGAGGTGGATCCGGCTAAGGTTCAGGCCATTCATGACTGGATTCAACCCACATCCGTGAAGAGCCTTCAGAAATTTTTGGGCTTTGCTAATTTTTATCGCCGTTTCATTGCTAACTTCTCCAGCGTGGTTAAACCCTTGACCGATTTGACGAAGAAAGGCGCTGATTTGGCTAATTGGTCCTCTGCGGCTGTTTCTGCCTTTCAGGAGCTTAAACGCCGATTTACTTCTGCCCAGGTGTTGCGTCAACCGGATGTTTCTCTTCCATTTCAGGTTGAGGTGGATGCTTCTGAGATTGGCGCAGGGGCCGTTTTGTTACAGAGGGATCCTGTTGGTTCCTTGATGAAACCGTGTGCCTTCTTTTCCCGTAAGTTTTCGCCTGCTGAACGCAATTATGATGTCGGCAATCGGGAGTTGTTGGCTATGAAGTGGGCATTTGAGGAGTGGCGACATTGGCTTGAGGGAGCTAAGCACCGTATTGTGGTCTTGACCGATCATAAGAATCTGATTTACCTCGAGTCTGCCAGACGGCTGAATCCTAGACAGGCTCGATGGTCTTTGTTTTTTTCCCGTTTTGATTTTGTGGTCTCGTATCTCCCGGGTTCTAAGAATATTAAGGCTGATGCCCTCTCTAGGAGTTTTTTGCCTGATTCTCCTGAGGTCCTTGAACCGGTCGGCATTCTGAAAGAAGGGGTGGTCCTTTCTGCCATTTCCCCTGATTTACGTCGGGTTCTTCAGGAATTTCAGGCTGACAAACCTGACCGCTGTCCAGTGGGAAAACTGTTTGTTCCTGACAGATGGACTAGTAGAGTGATTTCGGAGGTTCATTGTTCTGTGTTGGCTGGTCATCCTGGTATTTTTGGTACCAGAGATTTGGTTGGTAGGTCCTTTTGGTGGTCTTCTTTGTCACGTGATGTGCGTTCTTTTGTGCAGTCCTGTGGGACTTGTGCGTGGGCCATGCCTTGTTGTTCCCGTGCTAGTGGGTTGCTTTTGCCATTGCCGGTTCCTGAGAGGCCCTGGACGCATATTTCTATGGATTTTATTTCTGATCTTCTGGTTTCCCAGAGGATGTCGGTTATCTGGGTTGTTTGTGACCAGTTCTCTAAGATGGTTCATTTGGTGCCTTTGCCTAAATTGCCTTCCTCTTCAGATTTGGTTCCGTTGTTTTTTCAGCATGTGGTTCGTTTGCATGGTATTCCGGAGAATATTGTGTCCGACAGAGGTTCCCAGTTTGTTTCTAGGTTTTGGCGGGCATTTTGTGCTTGGTTGGGCATTGATTTGTCTTTTTCTTTTGCATTTCATACTCAGACAAATGGTCAGACCGAGCGAACTAATCAGACTTTGGAAACTTATTTGAGATGCTTTGTGTCTGCTGATCAGGATGATTGGGTGGATTTCTTGCCATTGGCCGAGTTTGCCCTTAATAATCGGGCTAGTTCGGCTACTTTGGTTTCGCCCTTCTTTTGTAATTTTGGTTTTCATCCTCGTTTTTCTTCGGGACAGGTTGTGCCTTCTGACTGTCCTGGTGTGGATTCGGTGGTTGACAGGTTGCAGCAGATTTGGGCTCATGTGGTGGACAATTTGGTGTTGTCTCAGGAGGAGGCTCAACGTTTAGCTAACCATCGTCGGTGTGTTGGTTCCCGGCTTCAGGTTGGGGATCTGGTCTGGTTGTCTTCCCGTCATGTTCCTATGAAGGTTTCTTCTCCTAAGTTTAAGCCTCGGTTTATTGGTCCTTATAAGATTTCTGAGATTATCAATCCTGTGTCTTTTCGATTGGCGCTTCCGGCCTCTTTTACTATCCATAATGTCTTCCATAGACCTTTATTGCGGAAATATATGGTACCCGTTGTTCCCTCTGTTGATCCTCCGGCTCCTGTGTTGATTGACGGGGAGTTGGAGTATGTGGTTGAGAAGATTTTGGATTCACGTTTTTTGAGGAGGAGGCATCAGTATCTTGTCAAATGGAAGCGTTATGGCCAGGAGGATATTTCTTGGGTTTTTGCCTCTGATGTCCACGCTGCTGATTTGGTCCGTGCCTTTCATTTGGCTCGTCCTGATCGGCCTGGGGGCTGTGGTGAGGGTTCGGTGCCCCCTCCTCAAGGGGGGGCACTGTTGTGAATTCTGCTCTTGGGTTCCCTCTGGTGGTTGTTGGTGGTATTGCAGTTGTCCCTGGCTTGCAATCCTGGTCAGGTGTTCCTGCTGATTGCAGGCCTGTCTGGGGTATTTAGGGTTGCAGGATTCATTAGTCCGTGCCAGTTGTCCATTGTTCTGGGAGGTTTAGGATCTCTTTCTGGTCTTCCTGCCCTGCTGCCAAATCAGCAAAGATAAGTGTCTGGTTTTTGTTTCTGCAGCACACATGTTGTGTGCTTACTATTTAGTGCTATTCATTTGTCTTTTCTTGTTCAGCTTGGACTGTGTCAGGATTTTTACAGTCAAGTTGGATTCTCAGGAGATGCAGATATACGCTCCATGTCTTTAGTTAGATGGTGGAATTCTTGTATTTTCTGCTGTGGATATTTTTAGGGTTTTATACTGACCGCTTAGTATTCTGTCCTATCCTTTCCTATTTAGCTAGAGTGGCCTCTTTTGCTAAATCCTGTTTCCTACCTGCGTATGTCTTTCCTCTAATACTCACCATCAATATCCGTGGGGGGCTGCCTATCCTTTGGGGTTCTGCTCTGAGGCAAGATAGTATTCCCATTTCCATCTATAGGGGTATTTAGTCCTCCAGCTGTGTCTAGGTGTCTAGGATTGTTTGGTACACCCCACGGCTACTTCTAGTTGCGGTGTCAGTTTAGGGATTGCGGTCAGTACAGGTTCCACCTTCTCCTGAGAAAGTCTCATGCGGCTCCAAGGTAACCGGATCATAACATCCCCCCTCCAAAAGAAATTCATGAATAGTTGGTTTTTGGTCATACTGCCTCACAAAAATCAGAATAAAAAGCGATCAAAAAATGTCAAGTGCCCAAAAATGTTACTAATAAAAACGTCAACTCGTCACGCAAAAAGCAAAACCTCAAATGACTCTGTGGACCAAAATATGAAAAAATTATAGCTCTCAAAATGTGGCAATGCAAAAAAATATTTTGTGCAATAAAAAGCGTCTTTTAGTGTGTGAAAGCTGCCAATCATAAAAATCTGCTAAAAAAATCCCACTATAAAAGTAAATCAAACCCCCCTTCATCACCCCCTTAGTTAGTGAAAAATAAAAAAATAAAAAAATGTATTTATTTCCATTTCCCCATTAGGGTTAGGACTAGGGTTAGGGCTAGGGTTAGGGTTAGGGCTTGGGTAGGGATAGTGTTAGGATTTGGGCTAGGGTTAGGGTTAGGGCTAGGGTTAGGGTTGGTGCTAGGGTTAGGGTTTGGATTACATTTACAGTTGGGATTAGGGATAGGGGTGTCAGGGTTAGGGATTTGATTAGGGTTACGGTTGGGATTAGGTTTAGGGGTGTGTTGGAGTTATGGGTGTGGTTAGGGTTGGGGTTAGGGGTGTGGTTGGGTTAGGGTTTCAGTTAGAATTGGGGGTTTCCATTGTTTAGGCACATCAGGGGCTCTCCAAACACAACATGGCGTCCGATCTCAATTCCAGCCAATTCTGCGTTGAAAAAGTAAAACAGTGCTCCTTCCCTTCCGAGCTCTCCCGTGTGCCCAAACAGGGGATTACCCCAACATATAGGGTATCAGCGTACTCAGCACAAATTGGACAACAACGTCTGGGGTCCAATTTCTCTTATTACCCTTGGGAAAATAAAAATTTGGTGGGCTAAAAAAAATTTTTGTAGCAAAAAAATTATTTTTTATTTTCACGGCTCTGCGTTATAAACTGTAGTGAAATTCTTGGGGGTTCAAAGTTCTCACAACACATCTAGATAAGTTCCTTGGGGGGACTAGGTTCCAATATGGGTCACTTGTGGGGGGTTTCTACTGTTTAGGTACATCAGGGGCTCTGCAAATGCAACAAGACGCCTGCTGTTGTGAATTCTGCTTTTGGGTTCCCTCCGGTGGTAGTAGGTGGTAATGCAGTGGTCCCTGTGTTGCAGTCCTGGTCAGGTGTGTCTGCTGATTGCCATTCTGACTGGGGTATTTAGGTGTGCAGGATTCATTAGTCCTTGCCAGTTGTCAATTGTTGTTGGGAGGTGTTGGACCTCTGACTGGTTCCTCCTGCCTTTCTGCCATATCAGCAAAGATAAGTGTCTGGTTTTGTTTCTGTGGCACACATGCTGTGTGCTTCATAATTCAGTGATATTCTTTTATGGTTTTTTTGTCCAGCTTAGATTGTGTCAGTATTTTCTCAGTTTTGTTGGATTCTCTGGGGTTGCAGATATTCATTCCACATCTTTAGTTAGATTGTGGAATTTTTTGTATTATCTGCGGTGGATATTTTTGGAAGGGTTTTATTACTGACCGCCTAGTATTCTGTCCTATCCTTTCCTATTTAGCTAGAGTGGCCTCTTTTGCTAAATCCTGTTTTCTACCTGCGTGTGTCTTTTCTTCTCCTACTCACAGTCATTATTCGTGGGGGGCTGCCTATCCTTTGGGGTTCTGCTCTGAGGCAAGGTAGTATTCCTATTTCCATCTATAGGGGTATTTAGTCCTCCAGCTGTGTCGAGGTGTCTAGGGTTTGTTAGGCACACCCCACGGCTACTTCTAGTTGCGGTGTTAGTTCAGGATTTGCGGTCAGTACAGTTTCCACCTACTCCAGAGAAAGTTTCATGTGGCTCCAAGGTCACCGGATCATAACAGCCTGCAGACCAATCCATCTAAGTCTGTATTCCAAATGGCGCTCCTTCCCTTCCGAGCTCTGCCATGCGCCCAAACAGTGGTCCCCCCTCACATGTGGGGTATCAACGTACTCAGCACAAATTGCACAACAACGTTTGAGATCTAATTTTTCCTGATACCCCTGGGGGCTAAAAAAATAATTTTTGTGGAAAAAAAAGAATTTTTTATTTTCACGGCTCTGCGTCATTAACTGTAGTTAAACACTTGGGGGTTCAAAGCTCTCACAACACATCTAGATAAGATCCTTAGGGGGTCTGCTTTCCAAAATGGTGTCAATAGTGGGGGGTTTCAATGTTTAGGCACATCAGGGGCTCCCCAACGCAACATGGCGTCCCATCTCTATTCCAGTCAATTTTGCATTGAAAAGTCAAACGGCGCTCCTTCCCTTCTGAGCTCTGCAATGCACCCAAACAGTGGTTTACTCCCACATGTGGGGTATCAGCGTACTCAAGACAAATTGCACAACAATATTTAGGGTACAATTTCTTCTGGTAACCTTGAAAAAATAAAAAATTGGGGGCGAAAAATTCATTTTTGTGAAAAAATTATTTGTTATTTTTACGGCTCTACATTATAAACTTCTGTGAAGCACTTGGTGGGTCAAAGTGCTCACCACACATTTAGATAAGGTCCGTAGGGGGTCTATTTCCAAAATGCTGTCAATAGTGGGGGGTTTCAATGTTTAGACACATTAGTGGCTATCCAAAAGCAACATGGCGTCCCATCTCAATTCCAGCCAATTTTGCATTGAAAAGTCAAATGGCGCGCCTTCCCTTCCGAGCTCTGCCATGCACCCAAACAGAGGTTTACCCCCACATATGGGGTATCAGGGTACTCAGGACAAATTGTACAACAACTTTTGGGGTCCATTTTCTCCTGCTATCCTTTGTAAAATAAAACAAAGTGGAGCTGAATTAAATTTTTCGTGAAAAAAAATTAGATGTTCATTTTTTTTTAAACATTCCTGTGAAGTACCAGAAGGGTTAATAACCTTCTTGAATGTGGTTTTGAGCACCTTGAGGGGTGCAGATTTTAGAATGGTGTCTGTCAGGGGTCGAGTTCCCGCCTCTGCACAGAGGAAATCTCGGGCCATCTCCGCTGCTGTCTCCCATTCTTCTGCTGCCGCGGCGGAGCCTGCTCAGCGGAGACGTCAGTCCCAGCATCTTGCTCAGTCCCACTCTGTACAAAGAGTTACTGCTGCTTTTCCTGCTTCTGCCATTGAAGTCAGTGCTGGGCAGCGGCGAGCAGACACTTCTGGGACTAAGTCCTGCTCTTCTCGTTCTGAGCATGCACTGAGTAAGATCTCTCAGTGGAGATCGAGGGTCACATGGTCAGATACTGCAGCTAAGACCATTGGTCCATTCAGGAAGGTCCTGTAGGTGCTAGGACTAAGTCCTGCTTGGCACACACTGAGCATGCCCAGGGCAAGATCTCTCAGTGGAGATTTAGGGTCACATGCTCAGGTATGGCATCCTCTCATTGGTCCTTCTAGGAAGGTCTTTTACTTGCTGCAGCTATATAAGGCTCCTAAGGATAAGGAGAATAAAGGAGTATATTTGGGTATCAAAATTTATTAAATATACAATGTATAAATACAAACGTTAATAACATGTATTCACAACCAAAAATAAAGACAACATGTAAGGTGCACATAGGATGAGGACAGGATATCCCACTGGTGAACGGGGCCCTAGAGATGAATCAGTCTGTGCTAGAGCGCAGCTGAATGGTAACGTAGCCATAAGGTGCCATGTGGCTAAACAGGTACAATATAGTGACACCGGTAATCAATAATAAACGCCAAAGGGCACGCTTACCGCAAAGTAGGAAGGGCTAAACCAGGACACCAGGCTGGGACCACGAGGAAGACCCCCGACGCGCGTTTCGCTGACGCGATGTGCTGCTTTCTCAAGGGGATGAAATGAAGGGGCCGAGAAGGACCTTAAAAAGAGGCCGAAACCTGGTCATGTGATGTCTCACATGTCCAGGAGCGGCCAATAGTAGGTGGCAATGCCGGAGCATTGCGGATCAGATAGCAGGTCCTGAGACCAGGAGCAGCGTCCAGCGTCACCACGCGTGCGCGGGGAAATAGGGCCCCGGTCATACGTGGGAGGCACGATTGACGCCGCCCTGGGGCAGGAACCGGCAGATCGGATCGACACACGCGTGCTGCCGCCAGGTTGAAAAAAAGGATAGTAATAACAGATAAACAAAAATACATGTAAAGGGGAGAGAGAAGTCGACAATGCACAATAAATTGACACAGCAAACAGTAGAAAGTACAGCCAAAAGATGATATCACGTATAGAACTGTGTTAGAAAGTCTCAATCAGGATCTTGGCATATGACATCTCTCTCTCTCAAAAAGACTATAGTGTCAGGTCAGCCGCAGGCAGGCACTGAGTTGCAAGCAGAAAAAGCTTTCAGGCTTGTATTGTGAAAGAGGGTTTCTCCATCATATAAATAAATCTCGGCACACCAAAATGAGAATAAAAGAAAACTATGAAGAAAATAGAAAACAAGACAGAATAAATGACACATTAAAAAGGAATGTTATTAAAAAAATATATATAAAAGCAGGTCCCAGCACGGGGGGAAACCTGTACAATGGAATAGGGATCAGGACATGACCAGATGTAAATAAGGGGAGGGGGAAGAAGCAAGGAAAATCTACATAACAATGAAGAGTCAACAAATGATCCAGTATAAGGCAATGCTACGCACACTCAGAGCATTATAAAAATGGAGCAAAACTGAGCGATTCGTTCAAACCATTAGGCACAACCGTGTTGAGCCTCACGATCCAGCCCGCTTCACGTTGTGCCAACACCTTCTTGTAGTCGCCCCCACGTGCACCCAAATGTACGCAGTCGATGCCCCTAACCCGAAGCAACCCCGCGTCACAGTCATGATGTTTTTTGAAGTGGCGCGGAATCGTCTTCAGGAGAGAGGCATCCACCACAGTCCTGGCAGCCTCGATGTCCCGCACATGCTCTCTGGTGCGTATACGGAGCTCCCTCGAGGTAAGGCCCACATAAATTAAGGGGCAACTACACGTGGCGTAATATACCACATTTTTCGTACTACATGATATGTGGTATCTGATGGAGTAGGTCCTGCTACCATCAGAAGATATGAAGGAGGTAGTCCGAACAATATTGGCACAAGCCAGACAGTGGCTGCATTGAAAGCAACCAAGCGACGGGCCCCTAGACCCAAAGGGATTACTAATGGGGGGCACATAATGGCTCCGAACGAGCATGTAATTGAGATTGGGGGACCTCCTTGCTGTCATAGACGGGAAATCACCAAGTATAGAGCCCAGCGCTAATTCAGTGCCCAGAATGGGCCAGTGTCGGGTCAGGATCTCCCTCATATGGACCCATTCATGATTGTATGTCGTTATGAATCTTATTTTAGAATCCCCTGACCCGGCCTTGGCTCTAAGACTCGTATTATAGAGAAGATCCCGACGGGGAGTCCTCCTGGCTCTATCATATCCACGCCTGATGCACCTGCGGCTATAACCGCGTGCCTCAAAGCGGGCTTTAAGAGACATGGCCTGGGTCTGGAATGTGTCGATCCGATCTGCCGGTTCCTGCCCCAGGGCGGCGTCAATCGTGCCTCCCACGTATGACCGGGGCCCTTTTTCCCCGCGCACGCGTGGTGACGCTGGACGCCGCTCCTGGTCTCAGGACCTGCTATCTGATCCGCAATGCTCCGGCATTGCCACCTACTATTGGCCGCTCCTGGACATGTGAGACGTCACATGACCAGGTTCCGGCCTCTTTTTAAGGTCCTTCTCGGCCCCTTCATTTCATCCCCTTGAGATAGCAGCACATCGCGTCAGCGAAACGCGCGTCGGGGGTCTTCCTCGTGGTCCCAGCCTGGTGTCCTGGTTTAGCCCTTCCTACTTTGCGGTAAGCGTGCCCTGTGGCGTTTATTATTGATTACCGGTGTCACTATATTGTACCTGTTTAGCCACATGGCACCTTATGGCTACGTTACCATTCAGCTGCGCTCTAGCACAGACTGATTCATCTCTAGGGCCCCGTTCACCAGTGGGATATCCTGTCCTCATCCTATGTGCATCTTACATGTTGTCTTTATTTTTGGTTGTGAATACATGTTATTAACGTTTGTATTTATACATTGTATATTTAATAAATTTTGATACCCAAATATACTCCTTTATTCTCCTTATCCTTAGTGGTATTACGGAGTGGGTGGCCTCGTGTGAGGCCTGGGGCTACTTTTGCATTATTATGTGTTAATTAGCCCCTTCGGTGCCGGCCTTTTTTCCGGTAATATGTTGTCTGGTTGTGTAATAATTATCGTATCTGTGTTTATGACAGTCTTTTTCAGATCAATAATGGACTTTAGAGCCCGCGATTCTACCTGGCGGGCGCAAATAGATGATGCACTGAAGGATGGTTTGGATGGGGGTCCGGACGGCTTAGGAGGGGATCTTCAGGACACTATAGCTAGATTTAAGGAGCTTCTCCGCAAGAGGACCAAAGTGTGGTGGAATCACGCATACTTCGAGAAGTACCTAGAAGGGAAATTAATCCCTCGTGGATTGAGAATCCATGTGTTCCCGTCGTTCCCCATCCCTGAGGGGGATTTTAAGGATAAGTGGGAGGAGCTCTCCAATTCATGTTCCTTAGGCTATATTGCACTCCTTAGGGATATGGATTTGCGCACACTTAATAGCATCGAAACTGAAATTGATGCCATCCAGTTAATATTAAAAAAGGAGTTGTCAGTTGAGGCACTCAAGAAATTAAATGATACCATTGATGTGGACCTCCAGAAGTGGGCTACCGAAATTCAGTCCAATAAAGCGAGGAAGTTTAGACGTGGTATACGAGATAAACAAACCACGAACGTCTACAAATGGCGGAGTCAGGGGGGTCAGGGGGCACGCTCCCGCTCCAGGTTTAGAGACCTATCCAGTTCAAGATCAAGATCACGGTCGGAGACATCTAACACTTCTCGTGAGGTGTCACAGTCGCAGATGTCCGATATTCAATCGGAGCCCACGACCTCACACAATAGAGTCATTACCAGACAGACTGCGAAGAATAAAAAACCAGTTGGCAGATTCCAAGGGATGGGTGCCCAGGGGGGCCTCCAGGTACTGAATCTCTCCACAAGAACTTTTACCTCTACACAAATTGAGGTCTTGAGCAGGGGCCTGACTTTTTCTCCCACCCACCCCTTTGATTTTGTTACAGCATTAAAGGACCTCCATTTGTTTTCAAGGAAACTAATCCTGCATAAATTACATCACAAGAGTCAGGATGTGAATGATCCTTTGACTGAGACGGAGAGGGAAACTCTACAGATCTTAGAGGAATTGCTGGACGAACAATCTCCGACACCTCGAGGTAGGTTTCCACCTGCCATCATGCCCAGATCATCGAGGTTTCCCCCCTTGTCACTCTGTCCAGCGGTTGATTTATTTACTAAGCTGGTCAGTGCAGATTTTAAGAAGCTCCCATCTAAGCGTAGGTTTGACAACTTAACACGCAGTCAGCGTTCTGTCATCGCAGAACTACAATCGTATACCGATGTGGTTTATAAACCAGCTGACAAGGGGGGAAACATCGTGATCTGGCCATGTACAAAGTATGAAAAAGAGGTGTATCGCCAGCTTAAGGATATAGCTACTTATACTAAATTTGCCTATAATCCGATGCTTCCCTTCTCATCTCAGCTACAGGTTATTCTTGCCCATTCATTGGAGGAAGGCATCATTAATAAAAAGGTGTGTGAGGGACTTTCAGTCAGGTTCCCTAGGACCCCCACCTTCTACCTTCTACCCAAGGTCCACAAGGACGCCACCAGCCCCCCGGGGCGTCCGATCGTGTCTGGCATTGGCGGGTTGTGCGACCCGATCTGTAAATGTATTGATTTCTACTTAAAACCCCTGGTCGAGGTCCTCCCATCATATGTCAAGGACACGACGGACGTCCTTACCAGGGTGGATGGCGTCCTTGTGGACCCAGGAGTCCTCCTGGTCACTGCGGATGTGCAAACTTTGTACACCTGCATTGATCATGAGCATGGTCTGGAAGCTGTCCGTCTCTTCCTCGGAGCCTCCGACTTGGACGGCCCTTTATGTGACTTCATCCTCGAGCTGCTGCGCTTTGTCCTCACACATAATTTTTTTGTTTTTAAAGATTTTTTCTACCTCCAGAAGCGCGGCACAGCCATGGGTGCGGCCTGCGCCCCCTCGTACGCCAATCTCTTCCTGGGACACTGGGAGAGATCCATATTTGGCGACGGGGGGACCCGGGCCGCTGACCATGTGCTGTGCTGGCTTCGTTATATTGATGATATTTTGTTTCTGTGGGGGGGCACGGTGCGGCAGCTCGAGGACTTTATGAGCCGGCTCAATGACAATCCGTTTAACATAGCGTTGACATACCAATATAATGCTAGGCGAATCGACTTCCTGGACGTCAGTCTGGAGATCGACAGTACACGTCGCGTCCAGACTGATGTCTTCAGGAAGCCGACGTCTGTCAACGCTTTGTTGCGAGCCGACTCAGCACATAACCCAGCAACCATTCGGGCCGTCCCTGTCGGACAGTTTCTGAGGATGAGACGGATTTGCTCCACAGAAGATACATTCCAGACCCAGGCCATGTCTCTTAAAGCCCGCTTTGAGGCACGCGGTTATAGCCGCAGGTGCATCAGGCGTGGCTATGATAGAGCCAGGAGGACTCCCGTCGGGATCTTCTCTATAATACGAGTCTTAGAGCCAAGGCCGGGTCAGGGGATTCTAAAATAAGATTCATAACGACATACAATCATGAATGGGTCCATATGAGGGAGATCCTGACCCGACACTGGCCCATTCTGGGCACTGAATTAGCGCTGGGCTCTATACTTGGTGATTTCCCATCTATGACAGCAAGGAGGTCCCCCAATCTCAATTACATGCTCGTTCGGAGCCATTATGTGCCCCCCGTTAGTAATCCCTTTGGGTCTAGGGGCCCGTCGCTTGGTTGCTTTCAATGCGGCCACTGTCTGGCTTGTGCCAATATTGTTCGGACTACCTCCTTCATATCTTCTGATGGTAGCAGGACCTACTCCATCAGATACCACATATCATGTAGTACGAAAAATGTGGTATATTACGCCACGTGTAGTTGCCCCTTAATTTATGTGGGCCTTACCTCGAGGGAGCTCCGTATACGCACCAGAGAGCATGTGCGGGACATCGAGGCTGCCAGGACTGTGGTGGATGCCTCTCTCCTGAAGACGATTCCGCGCCACTTCAAAAAACATCATGACTGTGACGCGGGGTTGCTTCGGGTTAGAGGCATCGACTGCGTACATTTGGGTGCACGTGGGGGCGACTACAAGAAGGTGTTGGCACAACGTGAAGCGGGCTGGATCGTGAGGCTCAACACGGTTGTGCCTAATGGTTTGAACGAATCGCTCAGTTTTGCTCCATTTTTATAATGCTCTGAGTGTGCGTAACATTGCCTTATACTGGATCATTTGTTGACTCTTCATTGTTATGTAGATTTTCCTTGTTTCTTCCCCCTCCCCTTATTTACATCTGGTCATGTCCTGATCCCTATTCCATTGTACAGGTTTCCCCCCGTGCTGGGACCTGCTTTTATATATATTTTTTTAATAACATTCCTTTTTAATGTGTCATTTATTCTGTCTTGTTTTCTATTTTCTTCATAGTTTTCTTTTATTCTCATTTTGGTGTGCCGAGATTTATTTATATGATGGAGAAACCCTCTTTCACGATACAAGCCTGAAAGCTTTTTCTGCTTGCAACTCAGTGCCTGCCTGCGGCTGACCTGACACTATAGTCTTTTTGAGAGAGAGAGATGTCGTATGCCAAGATCCTGATTGAGACTTTCTAACACAGTTCTATACGTGATATCATCTTTTGGCTGTACTTTCTACTGTTTGCTGTGTCAATTTATAGTGCATTGTCGACTTCTCTCTCCCCTTTACATGTATTTTTGTTTATCTGTTATTACTATCCTTTTTTTCAACCTGGCGGCAGCGCGCGTGTGTCGATCCGATCTGCCGGTTCCTGCCCCAGGGCGGCGTCAATCGTGCCTCCCACGTATGACCGGGGCCCTTTTTCCCCGCGCACGCGTGGTGACGCTGGACGCCGCTCCTGGTCTCAGGACCTGCTATCTGATCCGCGCATGCGCCGGCATTGCCACCTACTATTGGCCGCTCCTGGACATGTGAGACGTCACATGACCAGGTTCCGGCCTCTTTTTAAGGTCCTTCTCGGCCCCTTCATTTCATCCCCTTGAGAAAGCAGCACATCGCATCAGCGAAACGCGCGTCAGGGGTCTTCCTCGTGGTCCCAGCCTGGTGTCCTGGTTTAGCCCTTCCTACTTTGCGGTAAGCTTGCCCGGTGGCGTTTATTATTGATTACCGGTGTCACTATATTGTACCTGTTTAGCCACATGGCACCTTATGGCTACGTTACCATTCAGCTGCGCTCTAGCAAAGACTGATTCATCTCTAGGGCCCCGTTCACCAGTGGGATATCCTGTCCTCATCCTATGTGCACCTTACATGTTGTCTTTATTTTTGGTTGTGAATACATGTTATTAACGTTTGTATTTATACATTGTATATTTAATAAATTTTGATACCCAAATATACTCCTTTATTCTCCTTATCCTTAGTGGTATTACGGAGTGGGTGGCCACGTGTGAGGCCTGGGGCTACTTTTGCATTATTATGTGTTAATTAGCCCCTTCGGTGCCGGCCTTTTTTCCGGTAATATGTTGTCTGGTTGTGTAATAGCTATATAAGGCTCGCATGGCCGCACGGCCATGCGCTAGTATTGCTTTCATTTATGTACTTTGCGCCAGTGTGGTCTTGTATGAGTGTGTTCAGGGACCCGGCTGAAATAAGCCCCTAGAATGCTGGCACCTCCGGCGAGGAGTTCGTATGCTTGTGTGTTCAGGGACCTGGCCGAAATAAGCCCCTAGAATGCTGGCACCTCCGGCGAGGAGTTTCGTGTGCGTGCAAGACCACTGACTGCTCTTGTTTAGACAGTTAGCCTGTGCCTCTGTGGAGTCTAACAGGGCGCAGGGCTTTGAGTTCACGGCTGCTCTGTGAAGTAACAGAGTTAGCTAACACTGCCATTAGTTCGACTATTTGCTAGCAGCAGGTTCTCCTGCATGGTGGACCCCGGGCTGCGAACGCATCTATCCTAATAAAATATATACTTTCATTAGGTGCGTTCCGCTAGCCCTATCATAACATAATACTAGCACCAGGGTCTGGCTAGTAAATGGCGGACATACAGCAATCTTTGCGGTATATCCAGCAACTGGAGGGTAGGTTGGCGGCTCTCGAGATCTCAACCTCAGCTGTGGATATTTCCGCAGTTGCTGTACAGGCTGCTAGTGTGGCTGCAGCAACTTTGTCCACTGCCACCCCTGTTCCGTCATTTTCGTGCCTCCCGCTCCCAGAAAAATTTTCTGGAGAAAGCAGATCTTGTAGGGGATTCATGAGTCAGTGCTCTATTCACCTTGAGCTTCTGGCTGCACGTTTTCCCACAGAGCGGGCTAAGGTGGGATTTATTGTGTCCCTCTTGTCGGACAGGGCGTCGGAATGGGCTATGCCACTGTGGGAGCGTGGCGATCATGTGGTGCAGAGTGCTCCGTTGTTTCTGAGCACTCTGAAACAGGTCTTCCTAGGACCTCAAGTCACACATGATACCCATGCTGGCATTAACTCAGGGTGAGTCCTGGGTCAGCCAATTCGCCATCCGTTTCCGAACTTTAGCTTCCGAGCTGGAGTGGTCGGATAAAGCCCTTATCCCCATATTTTGGAGGGGGCTGGCTGATCACGTTAAGGACGCTCTGGCCAATAGGGAGATTCCAGCCACACTGGAGGATTTAATAACTGTCTCTACCAGCATTGACCTCCTTTTTAATGAGCAGAGGTTTGAGCGAGCCCAGTGTAGGCAGAGGTTTTGGCTGGCTCCCACCTTTGCCAGACCTCTGGAATCTCCGGTCCTGGTTCCTGAGTCACATGAGGCCAGGGAGGTGTCACGAGCGGATTCTAAGTCCTGGACCGCTTGGGCATCCAAGGTTCGTCATGTTTGCCAGCAGTCTGGACATCTTGCCACCAGATGTTCTCAGCGGTCGAGGAGAAGTCAGCCTCTAGTGGTAGTCAGGGGAGGTACACTAGATACGGCGATGTTTGCCTCAAAATTGTCCTTTAAGGGGACAATTAACATTGGCTCATCTTCCCACTCAGTAGAGTTCTGCGTGGATTCTGGGGCAGAGGGCAATTTCATGTCTTCCGCCTTTGCCCACCGTCACGCAATACCCCTGGTTATGCTAGCGCAACCAGTTATGGTACGAGTGGTGAATGGGTCGACACTACCTTCACAGATAACTCACCAGTAGTGTTGAGCATTCCGATACCGCAAGTATCGGGTATCGGCCGATACTTTTGTGGTATCGGGAATCGGTATCGGGATTAATATCAATGTGTAAAAGAAAGAATTAAAATAAAAAATAGGGATATACTCACCTCTCCGGCGGCCCCTGGACTTTACCGCCGTAACCGGGAGCCATTGTACCTAAGAATGCGCACTTGAAGGGCCTTAGATGATGTCACGGCGCTCTGATTGGTCGCGTAGCGGTCACGCGACCGCTACGCGACCAATCAGAAGCTGCGGACGTCTTCTAAGGTATTTCAAGCGCTTGAAAGACCTTAGGTGACGTCATGGCTTTGTGATTGGTCGCGTAGCGGTCACGCGACCGCTATGGACCAATCAGAGCGCCGTGACGTCATCTAAGGCCCTTCAAGCGCGCATTCTTAGGTACAACGGCTCCCGGTTACGGCGGTAAAGTCCAGGGCGCGTCAGAGGGTGAGTATATCCCTATTTTTTATTTTAATTCTTTCTTTTACACATTGATATGGATTCCAGGGCCTGAAGGAGAGTTTCCTCTCCTTCGGACCCTGGGAACCATACAGGATACCGTCCAATACTTGGTGCCCCATTGACTTGTATTGGTATCGGGTATCGGTATCGGATTAGATCCGATACTTTGCCGGTATCGGCCGATACTTTCCGATACCGATACTTTCAAGTATCGGACGGTATCGCTCAACACTACTCACCAGACCATTCCTTTTCCTCTGTCCATGTCGCCATCCCATCAGGAGACAATATCTCTGCGTGTCATACCTGAGGGTATTGATGAGGTCCTGTTGGGGATACCTTGGTTACGGTACCACTCTCCACATATCGAGTGGTCTTCTGGCAGAATTTTGGGATGGGGTGAGTCTTGTGAGGGTAGGTGTCAAAGGGAGTGCGTTCAGGTTGCTACTACTGAGGTACCCGCAGATCTATCCTCTCTCCCCAAGCAATACTGGTCTCATGCAGAAGTGTTCTCCAAAAAGGCGGCGGAGACCCTTCCACCTCATCGCCCCTTTGACTGTCCTATTGACCTCTTGCCTGGTGCTGAGCCTCCCCGGGGTCGAGTTTATCCGTTATCTCTCCCGGAGATGGAGGCTATGTCTCAGTACATCTAAGAAAATCTGGCAAGAGGGTTCATCAGGAAGTCAGTGTCGCCTGCTGGGGCTGGGTTCTTCTTTGTTCAGAAGAAGAATGGGGAACTGCGTCCATGTATTGACTACAGGGGTCTTAACGCCATCATCGTTAAGAACAAATTCCCATTACGCCTGATATCTGAGCTTTTTGATAGGCTATGGGGAGCAAGGGTATTTACAAAATTAGATCTGCGGGGTGCTTAGAATCTGATTCGCATCAGTGAGGGGGACGAATGGAAGACGGCTTTTAACACCAGGGATGGGCACTATGAGTATCTGGTGATGCCCTTTCAGGCTCTGTAATGCCCCAGCCGTTTTCCAAGACTTTGTGAACGACATTTTCCAGGAGATGCTCACCACCTCGGTTGTAGTCTATCTAGATGATATTCTCATCTACTCCCCAGATATCGACTCCCATCGGAGAGATGTTTGCAAAGTCTTTGACCTCTTACGGGCAAACTCCCTCTACGCCAAATTGGAGAAGTGTGTGTTTGAGCAGGAGTTCTTGCCATTTCTTGGTTATATCATCTCTGCCCAGGGTTTGGCTATGGATCCTGACAAGCTACAGGCTGTGATGGACTGGCAGGAACCCCATTCTCTTAAAGCGGTGCAGCGCTTTATGGGGTTCATTAACTACTATCGACAGTTCATTCCACACTTCTCAACGTTGGTAGCTCCCTTGGTTGCCCTTACCAAGAAGGGAGCAAATCCCAAATTGTGGTCTGTGGAGGTCTCCAAGGCCTTTAATTCCATAAAGTCACATTTCGCTAGCGCTCCCATCCTACATTGCCCCGATGTGGACAAACCCTTTATCATGGAGGTGGATGCCTCATCTGTTGGTGCAGGAGCAGTCCTCTTCCAAAAGGATGCTCAAGGTCGGAAGCATCCTTGCTTCTTCTTTTCAAAGACCTTTTCACCAGCAGAGAGGAATTATTCCATCGGGGACAGGGAGTTGCTGGCCATGAAATTGGCCTTCTCGGAGTGGAGACATCTTTTGGAGGGAGCTCATTTTCCTTTCCAAGTCTTCACAGACCATAAAAATCTGGTGTACCTACAGACAGCCCAGCGGTTAAATTCTCGCCAGGCTAGATGGTCCTTGTTCTTCTCCCGGTTCCATTTCACCCTCCATTTTCTTTCTGGGGAGAAGAACATTTGTGCCGACGCTCTCTCTCGCTCCATGGTGTCATCAGTGGAGGAGGAAGAGGAGCCTCGGCTTATTGTCCCCACTGAGAGCCTGAGAACCGTAGCCCCGGTTTCGCTAGAGTCTGTGCCTCCGGGCAAGACTTTTGTACCACCCAATTTGCGGCCGGAGGATCTCTCGTGGAATCATTCGTCCAGGGTGGGTGGTCATTTTGGGACAAAAAGGACATCTGAGCTGTTGGCGAGGATGTATTGGTGGCCACATATGGTCCGTGATGTCAGGGATTATATTCTGGCCTGTGTCTCCTGCGCCAAAAATAAGTCTCCTCGACAACAGCCAGCTGGGTTACTCTATCCATTGCCGGTGGCAGACAGGCCTTGGGAGATGGTCGGGATGGACTTTGTGGTGGGTTTGCCCAAGTCTCGGGGCTGTACCATCATTTGGGTTATCACCGATCACTTCTCCAAAATCGTGCATTTGGTGCCGTTTCCGCGGTTACCTTCGGCATGGGCCTTGGCAGCGTTGTTCTTTAAGCACATCTTTCGCCTACACGGTATGCCAGACAAGATTGTCAGTGACCGGGGTCCCCAGTTTGCGTCTCGGTTCTGGAGAGAGCTTTGTCATCTTCTCAGCATTGAGTTAAATCTCTCCTCCGCATATCATCCCAAGACGAATGGATTGGTAGAGAGGGCCAATCAGACCTTGGTCACATATCTGCGACATTTTGTTTCAGCCAGACAGGATGACTGGGCATCCTTGCTACCATGGGCAGAGTTTGCACTGAACAATGCGGTTGCCGACTCCACTGGAAAAACCCCATTCCTCCTCAACTATGGTCAGCATCCGCGGGTACCTGTGCCTATGCCCGTGTCTTCTGCCGACTCCAGGGTGGCAGACTGGGCTGTGGAAGCAAGGGATATTTGGGACCGCACTCAGGATGCCATTCAGGCCTCCAAGGAGAGAATGAGGTCCTCCGCCGATGCACATCGGCGCCCCGCTCCGACCTTTGCTCCTGGCGACTTAGTGTGGCTCTCCGCCCGTAACATCAGGCTGCGAGTGGAGTCCGCTAAGTTTGCACCTCGCTACTTGGGTCCTTTAAAGGTCCTCGAACAGGTTAATCCTGTGGTCTATCGTTTGGCCCTTCCACCACGCCTGGGTATCACTGATACCTTTCATGTGTCCCTCTTGAAACCCATATACATGTCCCGGTTTTCCGAGTCATCTGCTGGGACATCGGGTTCATCTACGGACGATTACGAGGTGAATGCTATTTTGGGGTGCAAGGTGGTATGTGGCAAAAAAAATTATTTGGGGGATTGGAAGGGTTATGGTCCTGACGACAGGTCCTGGGAGTCTGTTGAGCACATTCAGGCTCCGCAGCTCATTGCTGCCTTCGAGCGTGGTGAGGCCCAAGGAGGGGGGCCATAGGAGGGGGGGTAATGTTAGGGGTCGAGTTCCCGCCTCTGCACAGGGGGAATCTCGGGCCATGTCCGCTGCGGTCTCCCATTCTTCTCCTGCCACTGTGGAGCCTGCTCAGTGGAGACGTCGGTCCCAGCGTCTTGCTGAGTCACACTCAGTGCAAAGAGTTACTGCTGCTTTTCCTGCTTCTGCCATTGAAGTCAGTGCTGGGCAGCGGCGAGCAGACACTTCTGGGACTAAGTCCTGCTCTTCTCGTTCTGAGCATGCCCTGAGTAAGATCTCTCAGTGGAGATCGAGGCTCACATGGTCAGATACTGCAGCAAAGTCCATTGGTCCATTCAGGAAGTTCCTGTAGGTGCTAGGACTAAGTCCTGCTTGGCACACACTGAGCATGCCCAGGGCAAGATCTCTCAGTGGAGATTTAGGGTCACATGCTCAGGTATGGCAGCCTCTCATTGGTCCTTCTACGAAGGTCTTTTACTTGCTGCAGCTATATAAGGCTTGCATGGCCGCACGGCCATGCGCTAGTATTGCTTTCATTTATGTACTTTGCGCCAGTGTGGTCTTGTATGAGTGTGTTCAGGGACCTGGCTGTAATAAGCCCCTAGAATGCTGGCACCTCCGGCGAGGAGTTTCGTGTGCGTGCAAGACCACTGACTGCTCTTGTTTAGACAGTTAGCCTGTGCCTCTGTGGAGTCTAACAGGGTGCAGCGCTTTGAGTTCATGGCTGCTCTGTGAAGTAACAGAGTTAGCTAACACTGCCATTAGTTCCGCTATTTGCTAGCAGCAGGTTCTCCTGCACGGTGGACCCCGGGCTGCAAACGCATCTATCCTAATAAAATATATACTTTCATTAGGTGCGTTCCGCTAGCCCTATCATAACAGTGTCACACTTGGTTATTTTCTATCATATAGACCCCTCAAAATGACTTCAAATATGATGTGGTCCCTAAAAAAATTGTGTTGTAAAAATGAGAAATTGCTGGTCAAATTTTAACCCTTATAACTCCCTAACAAAAAAAATGTTTCCAAAATTGTACTCATGTAAAGTAGACATGTGGGAAATGTTACTTATTAAGTATTTTGTGCGACATATGTCTGTGATTTAAGGGCATAAAAATTCAAAGTTGGAAAATTGCGAAATTTTCAAAATTTTCGCCAAATTTCCATTTTTTTCACAATTAAACTCAGTTAATATCAAAGAAATTTTGCCACTATCATGAAGTACAATATGTCTTGAGAAAACATTGTCAGAATCACTGGGATCCGTTTAAGCGTTCCAGAGTTAGAACCTCATAAAAGGACAGTGCTCAGAATTGTAAAAATTTGCCCAGTCATTAACGTGCAAACCACCCACGGGGCTTAAGGGATTAAGATGCACTGGATTATAAAATGCACCCTAAGTATTGGAGAGGCAAATAGTAAGTTTTTTTATAAAATAGTAATGCGTCTTATTATCCGCTTTTACGGTAGCTTACCTGGGGGGCAGCAGCGGTGAAACGGGGTCCCAGGTGGCATGGTCACTGATGCAAGTAAATGAAGATGGCAGAAGATGCTGCAGCACCAGGCTTTTACAAGGTGGTGTACGATGAAGGTAGGGGACGCCTCTGATATATTGTGAAAACTTGTGCTCCAGCACTTTCCATACTTTTCAATGCACCAGCATCGGTGCTTCATGATTACTAATGGAGGGATCTATTTAAGATCAAGCCTGAGACACACTGCAGCACCGCCCCCTGACGAAGCCAACGTGAAACGCAAGTTGGGGCTGCACGGTGGAGAGCCAGATGATACCACAATATTGGTAAGATATCCAGGGTATGGGAAGTTATGGTATTATTAGGGCACTGTTCCCTGTGCCAGTAGGTAACTCTTCACTATTTACATTTACTACCCTTCCTCCCGTCTATCTTCCCTGTCCCATAAAAAAAACACTCTGCACTTTATTTGATGATACATGTGGCAATCTCTGGTGTGCCCACCGATCATTTCCACTGGGCTTTCTCGCTGAAATCCTAGTAGTTATCAATACTTTTTTGCACTATTATAGATTAAATGTGTATAATGTATCTATTTTTGTAATAAATTTATGCTTTTTTAATTTATTTTGGACTTGAACTACATTTTTTCTATTGGGTTATATGGTTTTAAACGTAGTGGACTTTGGAGGCTTCGCATGTACAATTAAGATCTCAGGAGCCGAGATGTAGGTACTGAGTAGTGTTGAGCATACCGATACTGCAAATATCGGGTATCGCCGATATTCGCTGTATCGTAATTCCGATACTGAATTCCGATATTTTTGCGATATCGGATACCAAAATCGGAAGTTCCCATAGTGCAATTACGCACTATAATGGAGTGTGGGCGGTGCGTGGGTGGAGACTGCATGTGTGTGTGCGGGCGGGCTCTGTGCGTGCCTGCCGGGGCTCTGTGCGGCATGCTGGGGCTCTGTGCGGAGTGCCGGGGCTCTGTGTGGGGCTCTGTGCAGCGTGCCGGGGCTCTGTGCGGCATGTCGGGGCTCTGTGCGGCGTGCCGGGGCTCTGTGTGGGGCTCTGTGCGGCGTGCCGGGGCTCTGTGTGGCGTACCGGGGCTCTGTGCGGCATGCCGGGGCTCTGTGCGGGCTGCCGAGGGTCTGTGCGTGTGTGCAGGCATCGTCCAATGGGACTACAAGTTCCATTGGACGATGCCTGCAACAGTGACAGTGATTGACACATTAGCCAATGATGGGACAGTAGTAGTCCCATCTTCCGGCTAATGTGTTGAATGTAAAAAAAAAACACTACATACATACTACATACATACTACATAAGCAAAAAAAAAACGGCTAAAAGGCCGTAGCCAGCTCACCAACCAGACCATTCGACACAGAGCACGAGAGTTCGTCCTGACCGGGACGCCAAGCAGCAGCAAATGTGAAAAGACGTAGATACTCCAGCTCCAGTAAAACAGTAAATTTCTTTATTCATCCAAGAACATCTCAAGTTTGGCATGAGTAAGATCTACTGATCGAAACGCATTGCCGTTTATTCCCTTTGCATTCACCTGTACTGTCCACGATATGTAAGGATTATCTTTAAGATGTTCTTGGATGAATAAAGAAATTTACCGTTTTACTGGAGCCGGAGTATCTACGTCTTTTCACATTTGCTGCATACTACATACATGCATACATTATACATACTACATACATACATACATACTAAATACATACTACATACTATATACATACATACATACTACATACATACTTACTACATACATGCATACAGTACATAGTACATGCATACTACATACATACTACATACTACATACATACTACATACTATATACATACTACATACATACTACATACTATATACATACTACATACATACTACATACTACATACATACTACATACATACATACTACATACATACTACATACATACATACATACTACATACATACATACATACTACATACATACATACATACTACATACACCGTCCTGCCCCTTTATCGCCATTTACGGCGTGACACCAAATGTGTGTGGTGGTGCGGGATCCCATGGTTGCTGCTGCAGGAAGTTTCTGGTAGCGGCGGCAGGAGGAGGGTGATGCTGCGGGACTCAGGCTGGAACGGGGGGGTTCAGCAGTATGCAGGCTCCACCGACATTTTATAAAGGCTCAGAGACCCAGTACTTTCCATTTTTTCCAATACAGTGGACTCCACCAGAGGCCACGCATGCACAGATTGAGATCTCAGTACTAGTGTTGAGCGATACCTTCCAATATCAAGAAGTATTGGTATTGGATTGGATTGGCCGATATCCAAAAAATATCGGATATCGCCGTTACCGATACCCGATACCAATGCAAGTCAATGGGACACAAATATCAGAATGTAAATAAGCCCTTGTGTTCTTTTACATCCTGTTCCGGAGTAGGGAAAAGTGTGGGCAGTGCGTGGGTGGACACTGTGCATGTCTGTGTGTGCAGGCGGGGTCTGTGCGGGCCTGCCGGGATCTGTATGGGCGTCTCGGGGGTCTGTGCGGCTTGCCGGGGCTCTGTGCGTGCCTGCCGGGGCTCTGTGCGGTGTGCCAGGGCTCTGTGCGGCATGATGGGGCTCTGTGCGGCGTGTCGGGGCTCTGTGCGGCGTTGATGCACCATTTCTGGGGCGGCTGCGGACTGGTATTTGTAGCCGGGGGGGGGCAATATCCATGGCCCCTCTCTAGGCTATGAATATCAGCTCAGCCTTTCTGGCTATAAAATATAGGGGGACCCCACGTCATTTTTTTGGGGGGTCCCCCTATTTTAATAGCCAGTAAAGGCTACGCAGACAGCTGCAGGCTTATATTGACGTGACGGACAAAAAGTTCACTTGAACGTTTTTTCGTGCCGACAGTCCGCCAAAACATGACGGATCCGATGCATGACAGACGCGATGTGTGGCCATCCGTCGCTAATACAAGTCTATGGGAAAAATGCATCCTGCGAGCACATTTGCAGGATCTGTTTTTTTCCGCATGATCTGTTTTTTTCCACCGGATCCGTTTTTTTTTTCCGCTGGATCCGTTTTTTCCGCAGGATCCGTTATTTTCCTCCGAATCCGTTTTTTTCAAAACTCGCCGGATTGTGCCTGACGGCAAAAGCCTGATGTGTGAAAGCAGCCAGATATATGGATAGATAAATCTATGTACCTTATAGATATATTTGTCTTTAAATATATTTATAGATAGATATATCCATAGATATATAATAGAAAGGCCGATGTTTCTAAGGCTACTTTCACACTTGCATTTTTAGCAATCCGTTGCAATCCGTCATTTTGGGAAAAAAACGGATCCTGCAAATGTGCTCGCAGGATGCGTTTTTCACCCATAGACTTGTATTAGCGACGGATCGCGACAGATGGCCACACGTCGCGTCCTGTTATGATCTGGTAACTTTGGAGCCGCATGAAAGACTTTCTCAGGAGAGGTGGTACCTGTACTGACCGCAAACCCTAAACTAACACCGCAACTAGAAGTAGCCGTGGGATGAACCTAACGTGTCCTAGACACCTGGACACAGCCGGAGAACTAAATACCCCTATAGATAGAAATGGGAATTCTATCTCGCCTCAGAGCAGACCCCCAAAGGACAGACAGCCCCCCACAAATATTGACTGTGAGTATAAGAGGAAGACACAAGCAGGCAGGAAAACAGGATTTAGCAAAAGAGGCACTTCTAGCTAAATAGAAAAGGATAGGACAGAATTCTAAGCGGTCAGTATTAAAATCCTAAAAATATCCACAGCAGAAAATACAAATATTACACATCTAACTAAAGACATAGAAAGTATATCTGCATCTCCTGAGAATCCAGCAGACTGAAAAATCCAAACAAGTCTAAGCTGGACAAAAAACACAATAAATTGCACTGAATTACAAAGCACACTGCATGTGTGCACAGAGACAAAAAAACAGACACTTATCTTATCCGAATTGGCAGCATGGCACGAGGAGCCAGAGAGAGATGCAATCCCTCCAAGTACAATGGACAACTGGCACTGACTCATGGAGCCTGCACACCTAAATACCTAATAGAGCTGCAATGAGCAGAAACACCTGCCCGGATTACAACCCCAAGACAACTGCACTACCACCAACAACCACCGGAGGGAGCCCAAGAGCAGAATTCACAACAGCGTCCGTCGTGTTTTGGTGGACCATCGGCACAAAACTTTTTTGTCCGTCGCATCCGCCATTTTTTAACCGCACATGCGTGGCCTAAACTCCGCCCCCTCCGCCCCGGACATCAGAATGGGCAGCGGATGCATTGAAAAACTGCATCCACTGCCCACATCGTGCACAAATTTCACAACGTGCGTCTGTACGTCGGCCCGACGCATAGCGACGGACCCATACCGACGCAAGTGTGAAAGAGGCCGTAATGAGCGTTGAATAAAAAAAAAACGAAAAACGGTGTGGGCTCCTGCGCAATTTTCTGCACCAGAGGGGAAAGCCAACGGCCGGTGGCCAATATTTGTAGCCTGCTATGAATATCAGCCCGCAGCTGTCTGCGTAGCCTTTACTGGCTATTAAAATAGGGGGATCCCCCAAAAAATGATGTGGGGTCCCCCTATAGCGGTGGGAAATAGGGAAATAAGGGGTTAATGTCACCTTGCTATTGTAAGGTGACATTAAGCCAGGTTAATAACGGAGAGGCGTCAATAAGATGCCTATCCATTATTAATCCAATAGTAATAAAGGGTTAATAAAACACACACACATTAGGAAAAAAGTATTTTAATATTCTTCATTTAACCATACTTACCATACTTCAGCGCCTGCAAAAAAGTAAAATAATAAACCGTATACTACCTGTCCGCCGTAGTCCAATTAATAACGAGTGTCCCACGACGATGTCACTGCTCTATAGGACCCTCAGTGACACACTGACAGGAGACAATGGCTCCTGCAGTGCATCACTGAGTGGTTACCTTAAGACAAAGTCTCACTTTATGGCAATTGCTGCCTGGGAAAATTTCTCACACAGCAATGCCAAAAGTGAGACTAGGGATTATTTTTTTTCAGCGGCGGAGGAATACTATGCAGAAGGATACCTTCCTCCCGTCAATGTATTCCTGAAGCCCCTAGAGAGCGGTCGCATCAGCTGATGCTAGCGTTCTCCACGGGAGATTGTCGTGGGACACTCGTGAATTTCTGCGGACAAGGAGTATATTGGTTGTTTGTAGGGTTGAGCGACTTTAATTTTTTAAAGATCGAGTCGGGTTTTGTGAAACCCGACTTTGTCCAAAGTCGAGTCGAGTGCAGTCGGCCGATTATCGCTAAAAGTCGGGGATCGACCGAAACACGAAACCCAATGCAAGTCAATGGGGAAGCATAGTCGGCAGTGTGTGGAGGCCAGGAAAACACCTACAATGCCCATTTTAATGCCAAAAACATCCATTCTTGTTTCTGAAGCTTGTCAATCTTAATTAACTTTATAATAATAGTTGGGCATAGGAAATTGGGGGTCATTTGGCAAAAGTTGTGGGGGGTAGGGCTGGTTCAAGGCTTTAGTGGGCCCAGGAAACGTGGACTACGTCACGGCGGTGGAGCAGGGAGAGGTAAGTATTTCAACATTGCAAGTGCTGTGATCCTGAGCAAGCAGGGGGGGCCCACTCGTTCGCATTGGCACTGGCACAGGGCCCCTCAAAGTACAGCGGTGTGTTTGCATGGCGGGGGCGCCTCCCACCGGCAGCGACACTTTTGCATACTCTGAGGGGCCCTGTGCCCGTGACGTCGCCAACGAGTATGCCCCCCCACTTGATGAAGGAACCTGCACTTTCATCTGCACCTTCCTCTTTGTCCCTGTGTAAGGTGGTATAACATGCGGGAAGGGGAACTGTTGTGAATTTGGATTCTGGGCTCCCCCGGTGGCCGCTTGTGGAATTGGACTTGTCATCCTCTTTCCTGTTTCACCTGATTCCATCAGTAGTGGGTGTCGCTATTTAAGCTCATTTCTCTGGTGGTTTCTTGCCGGTCAACAATGTTATCTGATGCCTCTCAGTGCTTGTTCCTGCTTCTAGACAACTACTGATAAGTTGGACTTTTGTCCATGTTTTGTTTTGCCTATTTGTTCCAGTTCGCAGCTGAAGTTTTGTTACTGTGTCTGGAAAGCTCTCGTCGATCAGGGATTGCTACTCTGGCGTTATGAGTTAATGCCAGAGTTTAAGGTAATCTCTGGATGGTGTTTTGTTAGTATTTTTCTGCTGACCATGAAAGTATACTATCTGTCTTCTGCTATCTAGTAAGCGGACCTCAAATTTGCTAAGACTATTTTCCTGCTGCGTTTGTTGTTTCATCTGAACTCACCGTCATTATATGTGGGGGGCTACTGTCTTCTTTGGAATATTTCTCTTGAGGTGAGCCAGGTCTTATATTTCCCTCTGCTAGCTATTTAGGTCTTAGGCCAGAGCTGGGCATCTAGCTATAAATAGGAAATGCTACCTGGCTATTTCTAGTTGCGCGGCAGGCTTAGTTCATGGTCAGTATAGTTCCATCTTCCGAGAGCTTGTCCCTCTATAGGCTTGCTATGATCTCTGCCTGCAGAGATCATGACAGTTTGACCGGACCACTAAAGTGTTAAAAGACCCAGGTTGAGAAAGGAGAGTTATAAGAAGTCTGCTGGAATTTTTTTTTTTTTTTTTCCTCCAGTCTGCCTTGCTGCAGTCTTTTTTCTCTCTCTCCTCCTAATCTCTGTATGCTCTGTGTGCACCTGACAATAATGGATCTCCAGAGTGTAACTGCGGGTTTGAATAATCTCATCACGAAAGTACAAAATTTACAAGATTTTGTAGTACATGCTCCGGTATCTGAGCCGAGAATTCCTTTGCCGGAGTTCTTCACAGGGAATAGAGCTAGCTTCCAGAATTTCCGAAATAATTGTAAGCTTTATTTGTCCCTGAAGTCTCGTTCAGCTGGAGACCCTGCTCAGCAGGTTAGGATTGTGATTTCCTTGCTCAGGGGTGACCCTCAAGATTGGGCCTTCTCATTGCCAGCAGGGGATCCTGCGTTACGCGATGTGGATGCGTTTTTTCTGGCCTTGGGCTTGCTTTATGAGGAACCTCATTTGGAACTTCAGGCAGAAAAAACTTTGATGGCACTATCTCAGGGGCAAGACGAAGCTGAAGTTTTCTGCCAAAAATTCCGTAAATGGTCTGTGCTTACTCAGTGGAATGAGTGCGCCTTGGCGGCAACTTTCAGAGAAGGTCTCTCTGATGCCGTTAAGGATGTTATGGTGGGGTTCCCTTTGCCTGCAGGTCTGAATGAGTCCATGACAATGGCTATTCAGATTGATAGGCGTCTGCGGGAGCGCAAACCGATGCACCATCTGGCGGTGTCTATGGAAAAGACGCCAGAAAGTATGCAGTGTGATAGAATTCTGTCCAGGAGTGAGCGACAGAATTTTAGACGGAAGAATGGATTGTGTTTCTATTGTGGGGATTCTACTCATGTTATATCGGCATGCTCTAGGCGTACAAAGAAGCTTGATAAGTCTGTTTCCATTGGCACCATTCAGTCTAAGTTTATTTTGTCTGTAACCCTGATTTGCTCTTTGTCATCCATTGCCACGGACGCCTATATTGACTCTGGCGCCGCTCTGAGTCTTATGGATTGGTCCTTTGCCAATCGTTGTGGTTTTGATTTAGAGCCTTTGGAGACTCTTATTCCTCTGAAGGGGATTGACTCCACCCCATTGGCTAATAATAAACCACAATACTGGACACAAGTAACCATGCGTATCAATCCGGATCACCAGGAGATTATTCGTTTCCTGGTGCTGTATAATTTACATGACGATTTGGTACTGGGATTGCCATGGTTGCAGTCTCACAACCCAGTCTTGGACTGGAGAGCTGTGTCTGTGTTGAGCTGGGGATGTAAGGGTATTCATGGGGACGTACCTTTGGTTTCTATTTCGTCGTCCATTCCCTCTGAAGTCCCTGAGTTCCTCTCTGATTATCAAGACGTCTTTGACGAACCCAAGCTTGGGTCGTTACCTCCGCACCGTGAGTGCGATTGTGCCATAGATTTGATACCGGGTTGTAAATATCCAAAGGGTCGTTTGTTTAATTTGTCTGTGCCGGAACATGCTGCTATGCGGGAATATATAAAGGAGTCTTTGGAAAAGGGACATATTCGTCCATCTTCTTCTCCCTTGGGAGCTGGGTTTTTCTTTGTCTCAAAAAAAGACGGCTCTTTGAGACCATGTATTGATTATCGGCTTCTGAATAAGATCACTGTTAAGTATCAATACCCATTGCCATTGCTTACTGATTTGTTTGCTCGTATAGAGGGTGCTAAGTGGTTCTCTAAAATTGATCTTCGTGGGGCGTATAATTTGGTGCGGATCAGGCAGGGGGATGAGTGGAAGACCGCATTTAATACGCCCGAGGGCCACTTTGAGTATTTGGTCATGCCTTTTGGTCTTTCTAATGCCCCTTCAGTTTTCCAGTCTTTTATGCATGATATTTTCCGCGATTTTCTGGATAAATTTATGATAATATATCTGGATGATATTCTGATTTTTTCTGATGACTGGGACTCTCATGTCCAGCAGGTCAGGAGAGTTTTTCAGGTTCTGCGGTCTAATTCTTTATGTGTGAAGGGGTCTAAGTGCGTTTTTGGGGTCCAGAAAATTTCCTTTTTGGGGTATATTTTTTCTCCCTCTTCCATTGAGATGGATCCCGTCAAGGTGCAAGCTATTTGTGACTGGACTCAGCCCTCCTCTCTTAAGGGTCTTCAGAGATTTTTGGGCTTTGCCAACTTTTACCGCCGATTTATTGCTGGTTTTTCGGATGTCGTTAAACCACTGACTGATTTGACCAGACAAGGCGCTGATGTTGCTAATTGGTCCCCTCATGCTGTAGAGGCCTTTCAGGAGCTTAAGCGCCGTTTTGCCTCTGCCCCTGTGTTGCGTCAGCCTGATGTGAATCTGCCTTTTCAGGTTGAGGTTGACGCTTCGGAGATCGGAGCTGGGGCAGTGTTGTCGCAGAAAGGTTCCGACTGCTCCGTCATTAGGCCTTGTGCCTTCTTTTCTCGCAAATTTTCGCCCGCAGAGCGGAATTATGATGTTGGGAATCGGGAGCTTTTGGCCATGAAGTGGGCGTTTGAGGAGTGGCGCCATTGGCTCGAGGGGGCTAGGCATCAGGTGGTGGTATTGACTGACCACAAAAATTTGATTTATCTTGAGACTGCCAGACGCCTGAATCCTAGACAGGCGCGCTGGTCTTTATTTTTTTCTCGCTTTAATTTTGTGGTGTCATACCTACCGGGTTCTAAGAATGTTAAGGCAGATGCCCTTTCTAGGAGTTTTGACCCGGACTCTCCTGGTAATTCTGAACCCACAGGTATCCTTAGGGAGGGAGTAATTTTGTCGGCCGTTTCTCCTGATCTGCGGCGGTCCTTGCAAGAGTTTCAGGCGGATAGACCGGATCGTTGTCCGCCTGATAGACTGTTTGTTCCGGATGATTGGACCAGCAGAGTCATCTCTGAGGTACATTCTTCTGCATTGGCAGGTCATCCCGGAATTTTTGGTACCAGGGATTTGGTGGCAAGATCCTTCTGGTGGCCTTCTCTGTCACGAGATGTGCGAGTCTTTGTGCAGTCATGTGACGTTTGTGCTCGGGCCAAGTCTTGTAGTTCTCGGGCTAGCGGACTGCTGTTGCCCTTGCCTATTCCTAAGAGGCCTTGGACACACATCTCGATGGATTTTATTTCAGATCTGCCTGTTTCCCAGAAGATGTCTGTCATCTGGGTGGTCTGTGACCGTTTCTCTAAAATGGTCCATTTGGTTCCTCTGCCCAAGTTGCCTTCTTCTTCTGAGTTGGTTCCTCTGTTTTTTCAGAATGTTGTCCGATTGCACGGTATTCCTGAGAATATTGTTTCTGACAGAGGTACCCAATTTGTGTCTAGATTTTGGCGGGCATTCTGTGCTAGGATGGGCATAGATTTGTCTTTTTCATCTGCTTTTCACCCTCAGACTAATGGCCAGACCGAGCGGACTAATCAGACCCTTGAGACATATCTGAGGTGTTTTGTCTCTGCTGACCAGGATGATTGGGTTGCTTTTTTGCCATTGGCAGAGTTCGCCCTCAATAATCGGGCCAGTTCTTCCACCTTGGTGTCCCCGTTTTTCTGTAATTCGGGGTTTCACCCTCGATTTTCCTCCGGTCAGGTGGAATCCTCGGATTGTCCTGGAGTGGATGCGGTGGTGGAGAGATTGCATCACATCTGGGGGCAGGTTATGGACAATTTGAAGTTGTCACAGGAGAAGACTCAGCGTTTTGCCAACCGTCATCGTCGTGTTGGTTCTCGGCTTTGTGTTGGAGATTTAGTGTGGTTGTCTTCTCGTTTTGTCCCTATGAGGGTCTCTTCTCCTAAGTTTAAACCTCGGTTCATCGGCCCTTATAGAATATTGGAGATTCTTAATCCTGTTTCTTTCCGTTTGGACCTCCCTGCGTCCTTTTCCATTCATAACGTTTTTCATCGGTCGTTATTGCGCAGGTATGAGGTACCTGTTGTACCTTCTCTTGAGCCTCCTGCTCCGGTGTTGGTTGAGGGTGAGTTGGAGTACGTTGTGGAGAAAATTTTGGACTCTCGTGTTTCCAGACGGAAACTCCAGTATCTGGTCAACTGGAAGGGTTACGGCCAGGAGGATAATTCTTGGGTCAATGCATCTGATGTTCATGCTTCTGATCTTGTTCGTGCCTTCCATAGGGCTCATCCTGGTCGCCCTGGTGGATCTGGTGAGGGTTCGGTGCCCCCTCCTTGAGGGGGGGGTACTGTTGTGAATTTGGATTCTGGGCTCCCCCGGTGGCCGCTTGTGGAATTGGACTTGTCATCCTCTTTCCTGTTTCACCTGATTCCATCAGTAGTGGGTGTCGCTATTTAAGCTCATTTCTCTGGTGGTTTCTTGCCGGTCAACAATGTTATCTGATGCCTCTCAGTGCTTGTTCCTGCTTCTAGACAACTACTGATAAGTTGGACTTTTGTCCATGTTTTGTTTTGCCTATTTGTTCCAGTTCGCAGCTGAAGTTTTGTTACTGTGTCTGGAAAGCTCTCGTCGATCAGGGATTGCTACTCTGGCGTTATGAGTTAATGCCAGAGTTTAAGGTAATCTCTGGATGGTGTTTTGTTAGTATTTTTCTGCTGACCATGAAAGTATACTATCTGTCTTCTGCTATCTAGTAAGCGGACCTCAAATTTGCTAAGACTATTTTCCTGCTGCGTTTGTTGTTTCATCTGAACTCACCGTCATTATATGTGGGGGGCTACTGTCTTCTTTGGAATATTTCTCTTGAGGTGAGCCAGGTCTTATATTTCCCTCTGCTAGCTATTTAGGTCTTAGGCCAGAGCTGGGCATCTAGCTATAAATAGGAAATGCTACCTGGCTATTTCTAGTTGCGCGGCAGGCTTAGTTCATGGTCAGTATAGTTCCATCTTCCGAGAGCTTGTCCCTCTATAGGCTTGCTATGATCTCTGCCTGCAGAGATCATGACAGGGAACCTTACTTTCAGCAGGGTCAGATTCTGGCTGTGTAGAGTGCAAGGGGAATGTAGTGGTCTAGGTCAATGTACCAGCAGACTCATCTAGCAGTGGCTGGGCAATGGGCAGGATGAGGAGGAAACAGATATAGGGCCAAAGAATAAAGAAGGCTAAATGCAGTTCAAAATTGGTAACAGGACTAAACAGGCGGCATTGCTTTGTTCAGTGGAGTAGCAAACCCAAGAGCAGCAGACACTGTTTTAAGGGCCCAACCACACTAGTAGGCCAAATGCAGTTTAATATCTGCTACTGTAGGCCAAAAGCCAGAAGGTTGAAGCTCAGCTTTATTCAGTTGAGGACAAACAACATGGAGGGGCAGACACCGTTAGTAGGCCCTAACCACCAATTTTTAAAAACACAGCACTTAATGAGAGCCAGAAGGTTGAAGCTCAGCTGTATTCAGTTGAGGTCAGACTCAACACCAGGGAGGGGCAGACACCGTTAGTAGGCCGTAACCAAAGTTGAAGGTCAAATGCAGTTTAATATCTGATACTATAGGCCGAAAGCCAGAAGGTTGAAGCTCAGCTTTATTCAGTTGAGGACAAACACCAGGGAGGGGCAGACACCGTTAGTAGGCCCTAAACACCATTTTTTTTAAAAAAAACAGCACTTAATGAGAGCCAGAAGGTTGAAGCTCAGCTTTATTCAGTTGAGGGAAAACACCAGGGAGCAGCAAACAGAGCTATTAGGCCCCAACCAGCACTTAAAACAACAACAACAAAAAAAATATATATATATATATTAGAGCCAGAAGGTTGAAGCTCAGCTGTATTCAGTTGAGGTCAACACCAGGGAGGGGCAGACACCGTTAGTAGGCCCTAAACACCATTTTTTTTTTTAAAAACAGCACTTAATGAGAGCCAGAAGGTTGAAGCTCAGCTGTATTCAGTTGAGGTCAACACCAGGGAGGGGCAGACACCGTTAGTAGGCCGTAACCAAAGTTGAAGGCCAAATGCAGTTTAATATCTGATACTGTAGGCCGAAAGCCAGAAGGTTGAAGCTCAGCTGTATTCAGTTGAGGACAAACACCAGGCAGGGGCAGACACCGTTAGTAGGCCCTAAACAACAATTTTTTTTTAAACAACAGCACTTAATGAGAGCCAGAAGGTTGAAGCTCAGATTTATTCATTTGAGGACAACTTGAATTAGGGACTGCAGACAGACTTACCAGGCTGTCCCCTGTGTGGACCATGCATCCAATACATTAACCCATTGCGCCACAAAGGACACGTAACCTTCCGTGGCCATGCCTACAGGTCCATGTGTCTGTTGTCAGGTGTACATAGTGCATGGACAATGCGGTCTTTTACATGCTGGTGGAGGGGTGGGATGGCTTTTCTCGCAAAAGAATTGTCAACTGGGTAGCCCATAGCGTGGTACAGCGTAGTCCATCATGGCTTTATTAATATTAAAAAAAATAAAAAAAATAGGCTCTATGCACTGTAAAATAGGTTCCAGGGGTAAATGGGCAGCATTGGTGTGGTCAGTGGAGGAGTAATGGAAGTAGGGACCGCAGACAGGCTATCAAAGGCCTAAAATAACAAACAATAGGCTCATGGCAGTTTTACATCGGTTACATGGATACACAGGCAGGCAGCATTGTGGTCAGTGGAGGAGTAATGCAAGTAGGGACTGCAGACAGGCTATCAAAGGCCTAAAATAACAAACAATAGGCTCATGGCAGTTTTATATCGGTTACATGGATACACAGGCAGGCAGCATTGTGGTCAGTGGAGGAGTAATGCAAGTAGGGACCGCAGACAGGCTATCAAAGGCCTAAAATAACAAACAATAGGCTCATGGCAGTTTTATATCGGTTACATGGATACACAGGCAGGCAGCATTGTGGTCAGTGGAGGAGTAATGCAAGTAGGGACCGCAGACAGGCTATCAAAGGCCTAAAATAACAAACAATAGGCTCATGGCAGTTTTACATCGGTTACATGGATACACAGGCAGGCAGCATTGTGGTCAGTGGAGGAGTAATGCAAGTAGGGACCGCAGACAGGCTATCAAAGGCCTAAAATAACAAACAATAGGCTCATGGCAGTTTTACATCGGTTACATGGATGCACAGGCAGGCAGCATTGTGGTCAGTGGAGGAGTAATGCAAGTAGGGACCGCAGACAGGCTATCAAAGGCCTAAAATAACAAACAATAGGCTCATGGCAGTTTTATATCGGTTACATGGATACACAGGCAGGCAGCATTGTGGTCAGTGGAGGAGTAATGCAAGTAGGGACCGCAGACAGGCTATCAAAGGCCTAAAATAACAAACAATAGGCTCATGGCAGTTTTACATCGGTTACATGGATACACAGGCAGGCAGCATTGTGGTCAGTGGAGGAGTAATGCAAGTAGGGACCGCAGACAGGCTATCAAAGGCCTAAAATAACAAACAATAGGCTCATGGCAGTTTTACTTCGGTTACATGGATACACAGGCAGGCAGCATTGTGGTCAGTGGAGGAGTAATGCAAGTAGGGACCGCAGACAGGCTATCAAAGGCCTAAAATAACAAACAATAGGCTCATGGCAGTTTTACTTCGGTTACATGGATACACAGGCAGGCAGCATTGTGGTCAGTGGAGGAGTAATGCAAGTAGGGACCGCAGACAGGCTATCAAAGGCCTAAAATAACAAACAATAGGCTCATGGCAGTTTTATATCGGTTACATGGATACACAGGCAGGCAGCATTGTGGTCAGTGGAGGAGTAATGCAAGTAGGGACCGCAGACAGGCTATCAAAGGCCTAAAATAACAAACAATAAGCTCATGGCAGTTTTACATCGGTTACATGGATACACAGGCAGACAGCATTGTGGTCAGTGGAGGAGTAATGCAAGTAGGGACCGCAGACAGGCTATCAAAGGCCTAAAATAACAAACAATAGGCTCATGGCAGTTTTACATCGGTTACATGGATGCACAGGCAGGTAGCATTGTGGTCAGTGGAGGAGTATTGCAAGGAGTGTCTGACACAGTTAGTACTCCAAAAAAATAAATAGATGTTAATGTCTTGCAAAACAACTATAAGTAAAAAAAGGGTGTCATGCTTAGGTACAGGGGTGGGCTCAACTGCAGAGTTTATGACAAAGTAATTTGGCAGTAAATTAGTATTTACTGGTGTCAATATAGGACACTGACCCAGACTACTTTAACTAGCATCATAGATGCAAACAAATTGGTATTGTTTGTCAGTGCCAGGCATTGAATGATGTCAGTGCATAGACTAAACATTGGTGGAGCTGTGCGAGATAATTTTGCACATGGTAGAGCACAGTTTGAGCTGGGGGGGGAACTCTCTTGTGGCCGGCGGTACGGCCCCAGGGCCCCTCATGTTACAATGGTGTGTCTGACGTTGGGTGCGCACCACCACCGCCAGAGACACTACATTGTACTATGAGGGACCCAGTGGCAGTGCCGTCGACCAAAAGCGGGCACACCCACCTCTTCAGACAATCAGCACTGTAACGGGTGCTTGCGCCAAGTGGCGAGACAACGGCCCCGTGGGGGGATTTTTCCCATTGGGGGAGGTGTAAACATGTCGTATGCTGGACAAACAGCTGCTGCAAATTAACAGATTGGAACACTCAGTAAGACCAGTCCACAAGCAAGACCTTTTTATAGGAAAGCTAGGTGTCAGCCGGGAAAGGTGGGGCAAAATAATTTGAAATCCAGGAGTGGTTCATTTTAATGAAGGTGAGATCATCAACATTTTGGGTAGCCAGACGAGTCCTTTTTTCGGTTAATATTGAACCAGCAGCACTGAATACTCTTTCTGATAGCACACTAGCTGCTGGGCAAGCAAGCTCCTGCAACGCATATTCTGCCAATTCAGGCCAGGTGTCTAATTTTGATGCCCAGTAATCAAATGGGAATGACGGTTGAGGGAGAACATCGATAAGGGAAGAAAAATAGTTAGTAACCATACTGGACAAATGTTGTCTCCTGTCACTTTGAATAGATGCTGCAGTACCTGTCCTGTCTGCGGTCATTGCGAAATCACTCCACAACCTGGTCAGAAAATCCCTCTGTCCAACGCCACTTCTGATTTGTGCACCTCTAACACCTCTGCCATGTAGCCCCCTGCAGCTTGTGTGAGACTGAGAACCATCACCGGCGCTGTGTGCTGGGAATGCCTGAATCAAACAGTCTACAAGAGTAGCTTGTTTGGTTGCTAATATTTGTTCGAGGTTCTCATGTGGCATAATATTTTGCAATTTGCCTTTATAGCGAGGGTCAAGGATGCAGCCAACCAATAATCGTCATCGCTCATCATTTTAATAATGCGTGTGTCCCTTTTGAGGATACGTAAGGCATAATCCACCATGTGGGCCAAAGTTCCAGTTGTCAAATCTGCGGTTGTGCTGGTTGGAGGGGCTGTTACAGGCAAATCTACGTCACTTGTCTCCCTTAAAAAAACAAAACCCAGCCTTGCAACGCCACTAATTTCTGTTGGCCCAGGAGAAGCTTCCTCATTCAAAAAGTACTCATCCCCATCATCCTCCTCGTCCTCCTCCTCCTCTTCGCCCGCTACCGCGTCCTCAACACGGCCCTGACCAGACAATGGCTGACTGTCATCAAGGCTTTCCTCTTCCTCGGCTGCAGACGCCTGCTCCTTTATGTGCGTCAAACTTTGCATCAGCAGACGCATTAGGGGGATGCTCATGCTTATTATGGCGTTGTCTGCACTAACCAGCCGTGTGCATTCCTCAAAACACTGAAGGACTTGACACAGGTCTTGCAGCTTCGACCACTGCACACCTGACAACTCTATGTCTGCCATCCAACTGCCTGCCCGTGTATGTGTATCCTCCCACAAAAACATAACAGCACGCCTCTGTTCGCACAGTCTCTGAAGCATGTGCAGTGTGGAGTTCCACCTTGTTGAAATGTCGATGATTAGGCGATGCTGGGGAAGGTTCAAAGACCGCTGATAGTTCTGCATACGGCTGGAGTGTACGGGCGAACGGCGGATATGCGAGCAAAGTCTGCGCACTTTGAGGAGCAGGTTGGGTAACCCCGGGTAACTTTTCAGGAAGCACTGCACCACCAGGTTTAAGGTGTGAGCCAGACAAGGAATGTGTTTCAGTTGGGAAAGGGCTATGGCAGCCATGAAATTCCTTCCGTTATCACTCACAACCTTGCCTGCCTCAAGATGTACAGTGCCCAGCCATGACTGAGTTTCATTCTGCAAGAACTCGGACAGAACTTCCGCGGTGTGTCTGTTGTCGCCCAAACACTTCATTGCCAATACAGCCTGCTGACGCTTGTCACTAGCTGTCCCATAATGGCACACCTGGTGTGCAACAGTGGCAGCTGCGGATGGAGTGGATGTGCGACTGGGGTGTGTGGACGAGCTCTCGCTTCTGCATGAGGAGGAGGAAGAGGAGGAGGGGGGGGTGAACGCCTACAGCCAACTCTTTCCTTGACCGTGGACTAGGCAAAACTGTCCCAATATTGCTGTCCCCTGTGGACCCTGCATCCACCACATTCACCCAGTGTGCCGTGATGGACACGTAACGTCCCTGGCCATGCCTACTGGTCCATGCATCTGTTTTCAGGTGCACCTTTTTAGTCACAGACTGCCTGAGTGCATGGACGATGCGGTCTTTAACATGCTGTTGGAGGGCTGGGATGGCTTTTCTAGAAAAGAAGTGCCGACTGGGTAGCTCGTAGCGTGGTACAGCGTAGTCCATCAGCGCCTTGAAAGCTTCGCTTTCAACTAACCGGTAGGGCATCATCTCTAATGAGATTAGTCTAGCAATGTGGGCGTTCAAACCCTGTGTACGCAGATGCGAGGATGAGTACTTCCTTTTCCTAACAAGAGTCCCATGTAGGGTGAGCTGGACTGGAGAGCTGGAGATCGTGGAACTAGCGGTGGTGCCGGTGGACATGGGTGAGTGAGAGAGGGTTGGAGATGGTATTCTTGCCGGTGCCCTACATGCAGTGTTTCCTACTGCAAATCTGGTGATTCCCTGACTGCTTTGGCCTGGCGACGAAAGCTGCACAGATACTGCCGGTGGTGCGGGAAATAGTGGGTTTACAGTGAGGGAAGGGATGTAGCGTTGCTGACTAGCTTCATTGGCCGAGGGTGCTGCAACCTTTAGGGACATTTGGTAGTTATTTCAGGCTTGCAAATGCATGGTAGATAAATGTCTATGCATGCAACTTGTATTTAGACTTTTAAGATTCTGACCTCTGCTTAAGGTAGTTGAACATTTTTGACAGATGACTTTGCGCTGATCATTTGGATGTTGTTTAAAAAAATGCCAGACTGCACTCTTTCTACTATCGGATAACTTTTCAGGCATTGCAGACTGAGCTTCTTTAACCGGATGGCCACGCTGTCCTCCAACAGGTTTTGGTTTTGCCACGCGTTTTTGGCCAGATACGGGCACGGTAGATGGAACCTGTTGTGATGTTGATGCCTGCTGCGGCTCCTCCTCCTCCGCTTCTGAACTACTGCCGCCTGCACCCTGTTCCCCCAATGGCTGCCAATCGGGGTCTACAACTGGGTCATCTATGACCTCCTCTTCTATGTCGTGTGCAACTTCGTCTGTGTCACCGTGTAAGCCGGTGGTATAGCGTTCGTGATGGGGCACCATAGTCACATGGGTTTGATTCTGCCTCAGTACACTGCGAGGGCAATGTTCTGGTCTGAGTCAAAGGAACAGCATAGTAATCTGGCTGTGGCTGTGCATCTGTGCACTCCATGTCCGATTCAACTTCTAATGGGCATGGCCTGTTAATTGTTTCACTGTCTAACCCAGGAACGGTATGTGTAAAGAGCTCCATGGAGTAACCTGTTGTGTCGACTGACGCATCCTTCACTGTTGTTCTGGGTGAAGGACACAAGGAAGCGACTTGTTCCTGACCGGGAGCATCCACTGATGATGCACTGCTCTGACATTTGGCACTTTCCGAGGAGGAGGCGAAAGAGCTAGAGGCAGAGTGAGCAATGAAAGCCAATACTTGTTCCTCCTGCTCCAGCTTCAAAAGTGGTTTTCCTACTCCCAGAAAAGAGAGCGTTCGAGGCCTTGTGTAGGCAGACGACGTTTTTGGCTCAACAACTCGAGACTTAGGTGCTGTACTGCTTTTACCACGACCACCTGATGCTCCACCACCACTACCATCATTACCAGCTGACTATGACCGCCCACGGCCACGACCTCTTCCACTAGACTTCCTCATTGTTTGCAAAACGTAACCAAAGTAACGCTATTTGTTACTGTAAAACAACTTATAAGGTGAACTCAAACTTCTGTAGGACTTATATATACCTTTATAGGTGCCTGACACTGAAAGGAAAATCAGGCCCAATGTTACACACTAGGCTTTCTGTGCCCCAATAATTTGAGACATATGGCACACACAGGAGCAGCACTCAAGCAGACTTGCCAATATTTATCTCCCACTAATTATTATTTTTTTTTTAAAGGGAGAATTTACCCCCCCCAAAAAAAGGCCCAGTATTACACAGTGGTTTTCGGTGGCACACAATGAGAGAGAGATGCCACCCACAGCAATGGCACGGAGGCAGACTTGCCAATATTTATCTCCCACTAATTATTTTTTTTTGAAAAGGGAGAATGTACCCAAAAACAAAAAAAATGGCCAAGTATCACACACTGGTTTTTGGTGGCACACAATGAGAGACAGATGCCACACACAGGACTGGCACGGAGGCAGACTTGCCAATATTTATCTCCCACTAACTATTTTTTTTAGAAAAGGGAGAATGTCCCCAAAAACAAAAAAAATGGCCAAGTATCACACACTGGTTTTCGGTGGCACACAATGAGAGACAGATGCCACACACAGCAATGGCACGGAGGCAGACTTGCCAATATTTATCTCCCACTAATTTTTTTTGGGGAAAAGGGAGAATTTAGCAAAAAAAAAAACAAATGGCCAAGTATTACACAGTGTTTTCGGTGGCACACAATGAGAGACAGATACCACCCACAGCAATGGCACGGAGGCAGACTTGCCAATATTTATCTCCCACTAATTTTTTTTTTTGGAAAAGGGAGAATGTACCCCCCCCAAAAAAAAATGGCCAAGTATTACACAGTGTTTTCGGTGCCACACAATGAGAGACAGATGCCACACACAGCAATGGCACGGAGGCAGACTTGCCAATATTTATCTCCCACTAATTTTTTTGGGGAAAAGGGAGAATGTACCCCCCCAAAAAAAAAAAAATGGCCAAGTATTACACAGTATTTTCGGTGGCACACAATGAGAGACAGATACCACACACAGCAATGGCACGGAGGCAGACTTGCCAATATTTATCTCCCACTAATTTTTTTTTTGGGAAAAGGGAGAATGTACCCCAAAAAAAAAAGAAAATTGCCAAATATTACACAGTGTTTTCGGTGTCACACAATGACAGACAGATGCCACACACAGCAATGGCACGGAGGCAGACTTGCCAATATTTATCTCCCACTAATTTTTTTTTTGGAAAAGGGAGAATTTAGCAAAAAAAAAAAAAATGGCCAAGTATTACACATTGTTTTCGGTGGCACACAATGAGAGACAGATACCACACACAGCAATGGCACGGAGGCAGACTTGCCAATATTTATCTCCCACTAATTTTTTTTTTGGAAAAGGGAGAATGTACCCAAAAAAAAAAAAAATGGCCAAGTATTACACAGTGTTTTCGGTGCCACACAATGACAGACAGATGCCACACACAGCAATGGCACGGAGGCAGACTTGCCAATATTTATCTCCCACTAATTTTTTTTTTGGAAAAGGGAGAATGTACCCAAAAAAAAAAAAAATGGCCAAGTATTACACAGTGTTTTCGGTGCCACACAATGACAGACAGATGCCACACACAGCAATGGCACGGAGGCAGAGTTGCCAATATTTATATCCCACTAATTTTTTTTGGGGAAAAGGGAGAATTTAGCAAAAGAAAAAATGGCCAAGTATTACACAGTGTTTTATTACAGTGTTTTCGGTGGCACACAATGAGAGACAGATACCACACACAGCAATGGCACGGAGGCAGACTTGCCAATATTTATCTCCCACTAATTTTTTTTTTGGAAAAGGGAGAATGTACCCCCCCCCAAAAAAAATGGCCAAGTATTACACAGTGTTTTTGGTGCCACACAATGACAGACAGATGCCACACACAGCAATGGCACGGAAGCAGACTTGCCAATATTTATCTCCCACTAATTTTTTTTTGGGAAAATGGAGAATTTAGCAAAAAAAAAAAAAATGGCCAAGTATTACACAGTGTTTTCGGTGGCACACAATGAGAGACAGATACCACACACAGCAATGGCACGGAGGCAGACTTGCCAATATTTATCTCCAACTAATTTTTTTTTGGGAAAAGGGAGAATGTACCCAAAAAAAAAAAATGGCCAAGTATTACACAGTGTTTTCGGTGCCACACAATGACAGACAGATGCCACACACAGCAAAGGCACGGAGGCAGACTTGCCAATATTTATCTCCCACTAATTTTTTTTTTGGAAAAGGGAGAATGTACTCCCCCCCCAAAAAATGGCCAAGTATTACACAGTGTTTTCGGTGCCACACAATGACAGACAGATGCCACACACAGCAATGGCACGGAGGCAGACTTGCCAATATTTATCTCCCACTAATTTTTTTTGGTGAAAAGGGAGAATTTAGCAAAAAAAAAAAAAGGGCCAAGTATTACACAGTGTTTTCGGTGGCACACAATGAGAGACAGATACCACACACAGCAATGGCATGGAGGCAGACTTGCCAATATTTATCTCCCACTAATTTTTTTTTTTGGAAAAGGGAGAATGTACCCCCCCAAAAAAAAGGCCAAGTATTACACAGTGTTTTCGGTGCCACACAATGAGAGACAGATGCCACACACAGCAATGGCACGGAGGCAGACTTGCCAATATTTATCTCCCTGCAGTTATCTCAGAAAAGTATGGCAGGCAGCTATAAAAAGGACTGCTGCACACAAAAGTGTGGACAAACACACAAGATAGCTGTGCAGAAAGGAAGGAAAAACAGGATTTGTGCTTTGAAAAAAGCAGTTGGTTTGCACAGCGGCGTACACACAGGCACAGCAACGCAGCTATCAGGGTCAGGGAGCCTTCTAGTGCAGCCCAATGAGCTACAGCGCTGAGGAAAAAAAAATGTAGCTTCCACTGTCCCTGCAATCAAAAGGTGGTGTTGGACAGTGGAAATCGCTACAGCACAAGCGGTTTGTAGCTTTTTGTACCCTGCCTATCACTATCCCTGCTTCCGAAGAAGCTGCAGCAACCTCTCCCTACGCTCAGATCAGCAGCAGTTAGATGGTGGTCGGCGGGAACGCCCCTTTATAGCCCCTGTGACGCCGCAGAAAGCAAGCCAATCACTGCAATGCCCTTCTCTAAGATGGTGGGGACTGAGATCTATGTCATCACGCTGCCCACACACTGTGTCCACCTTCATTGGCTGAGAAATGGCACTTTTAGCGTAATTGAAACGCGACTTTGGCGCAAAAGTCGCGTACCGCATGGCAGACCCCACACAGGGATTGGCTCGGTTTCATGAGACGCCGACTTTGCCAAAAGTCGGCAACTTATGAAAATGAACAATCCGTTTCGCTCAACCCTAGTTGTTTGTTATTTTAATCTTTTTTACAGATGACACCGGCTTCGGGGAACAAAGTGACAAGTAATGGTGAGTATGAAATCTATGTTTAATGTACTGTATGTCTGTATGTATGTATTGTATGTAATGTATGAATGTATTGTATGTAGTATGCACGTATGTATGTAGTATGTATGTTTTGTTTTTTGGGGGGTTTTTTTACATTCAACACATTAGCCGGATGATGAGACTACTACTTCCCCATCATTGGCTAATGTGTCAATCACTGTCACTGTTGCAGGCATCGTCCGATGGGACTTGTAGTCCCATCGGATGATGCCTGCACACACACAGAGCCCCGGCATCCCACACAGAGCCCCGCACAGAGCCACGCCACGCCGCACAGAGCCCCGGCATGCCGCACAGAGCCACGCACAGAGCCCCGTCACACCGCACAGAGCCCCGGTAGCCCACACAGAGCCCCGGCAGGCATGCACAGACCCCCGAGACGCCTGTACAGATCCCTGGCAGGCCCGCACAGACCCCGCCCGCAAACAGACATGCACAGTGTCCGCCCACTCAACGCCCACACTCTTCCCCCCTCTGGAACAGGATGTAGAAGAACAGAAAGGGCTTATTTACATTCTGATATTTGTGTCCCATTGACTTGCATTTTCCAGAGTCCACTGTATTGGAAAAAATGGAAAGTACTGGGTCTCCGAGCCTTTACAAAATGTTGGTGGAGCTTCCATACTGCTGAACCCCCCTGTTCCAGCCTGAGTTCCGTAGCATCACCCTATTCCTGCCGCTGCTACCAGAAACTTCCTGCAGCAGCAACCATGGGATCCCGCACCACTACACACATTTGGTGTCATGCCGTAAACGGCGACAAAGGGGCAGGATGGCATACTGGGATCCGTTCCTGTCCCTGACACTGTAAAGGGGCCCTGACTTGCCCTTATCTCAGGGGGTACTTTTAATGGTTAGGAGACCTGAGCCGCCAGCATATCCCTATCTCCTGTGTAGACCCTATCAGTGGCCCCCTCTCCCCCCAGGAAGGAGAACTGCACAAAAGTAGCAAAACGACAAATAGACAGGGAATACAGACAAGGTAACTTAAATAGCAAACAGCCCGAAAGCTCGCACAACCACAGAGGAAACACTGAGTAGGAAAAAGGGGAAGCAACAACAAAGGAGAGAAAACAGGTTTAGCATGCAACCAAATAAGCAGACAACAATCACAGTAGATAAACCTCCACGCTCCTAACACCACGCTCCTTCACACTCCAAGCCAGGCAGCTGAACTGATCACTGACAACAGTTGTAGTCAAAGCTGGGTCTATATAGAGGATGAGATTACAAAATCCAATTCAGCTGAGAGACCAAGCTTTCAGCAACTTCAGCAACCAGGTTAACTCCTGCACTGCTGGCACAAGGCAGCCAGGTCAGAATTCAGGAGAAAAGCTTCTGTTCACAGTGTGTGAATGAGGCCCAGAGCGCTGCGGTTCTCTGAAACCTCTTAAGGCCCCGTCACACATAGCGAGATCGCTAGCGAGATCGCTGCTGAGTCACAAGTTTTGTGACGCAACAGCGACCTCAGTAGCGATCTCGCTATGTGTGACACGTACCAGCGATCAGGCCCCTGCTGCGAGATCGCTGGTCGTGTCAGAATGGCCTGGACCTTTTTTTGGTCGTTGGGTCCCGCTGACATCGCTGAATCGGTGTGTGTGACACCGATCCACCGATGTCTTCACTGGTAACCAGGGTAAACATCGGGTTACTAAGCGCAGGGCCGCGCTTAGTAACACGATGTTTACCCTGGTTACCAGCGTAAATGTAAAAAAAAAAAAACAGTACATACTCACCATCTGATGTCCGTCAGGTCCCTTGCCGTCTGCTTCCTGCTCTGACTGAGTGCCGCCGTACAGTGAGAGCACAGCACAGCAGTGACGTCACCGCTGCGCTCTGCTCTCACTGTACGGCGGCACTCAGTCAGAGCAGGAAGCAGACGGCAAGGGACCTGACAGACATCAGATGGTGAGTATGTACTGTTTGTATTTTTTGGTAACCAGGGTAAACATCGGGTTACTAAGCGCGGCCCTGCGCTTAGTAACCCGATGTTTACCCTGGTTACCCGGGTGCTGCAGGGGGACTTCGGCATCGTTGAAGACAGTTTCAACGATGCCGAAGTCATTCCCCTGATCGTCGGTCGCTGGAGAGAGCTGTTTGTGTGACAGCTCCCCAGCGACCACACAGCGACTTACCAACGATCACGGCCAGGTCGTATCGCTGGTCGTGATCGTTGGTAAATCGCTATGTGTGACGGGGCCTTTAGTTGCGGAAGCCCCATGACAGTATCCCCCCTTCTACGAGGGACCTGTGGAACCTCAGGGTTAGGTTTCTCAGGATGGGCTGTATGAAATGCCCGAACCAACTTAACCGCATGGACATCGGCAGCAGGTACCCACGTCCTCTCCTCAGGACCGTACCCTCTCCAGTGTACCAGATATTGTAGGGACCAATGAACTAAACGAGAATCCATGACCCTGGCTATCTGGAACTCGAGATTTCCATCAACAAGGACTGGAGATGGAGGTGAAGGTGATGGATTGGATGACGCCACAAACTTCTTGAGTAAGGTGCAATGAAAAACATTATGGATCTTAAATGACTGAGGCAAAGCCAGCCAAAAAGCAACAGAATTCACGACGGCCACAATCCTATAAGGACCAATAAACCTAGGGCCCAATTTCCACGAGGGAACCCTCAGCTTAATATTTTTCGAGGACAACCAAACCCAATCACCAACACACAGGTCCAGACCCTCCACACGTCTCCGATCAGCCGCATTCTTATATCTAGAACCCATCCTCTTTAATTTATCAAGAACCCCTTGCCATATGGACGTGATGGATGAAGAAAACCTCTCTTCTTCAGGAACATCTGAGGAATCCCTCCTATTACATGAACTAAATTGAGGATAAAAACTATATGCCCCGAAAAACGGGGACTTACCAGTAGACTCATGAGTACGGTTGTTTACTGCAAATTCTGCTAACGGTAAGTACTTAACCCAGTCCTCCTGATTCTCTGAAATGAAACACCTGAGATAAGTTTCAAGATTCTGATTTACGCGTTCTGTCTGACCATTGGATTGAGGATGAAAAACTGAAGAAAACGAAAAATGAGTCCCCAGCCGGCTACAGAAAGCCCTCCAAAACTTGGAAATAAACTGTACCCCCGGTCTGAGACAATATCTGAAGGAATACCATGCAGTCTCTCAACCTCTTTGATAAAGTCCTGTGCCAGAGTCTTAGCATTTGGTAACGCGGAGAGCGCAATGAAGTGAGACATCTTGCTAAATCTGTCACCTATGACTAAAATAACTGTATTACCCTCCGAAACCGGTAAGTCATTGATGAAATCTATAGACAAATGAGTCCAAGGTCTATTGGGAATCTCCAGAGGTTGGAGAGACCCAGACAGGCAAGAACGAGAGGTCTTGGAACGCGCACACACACTGCAGGCAGCGATATACTCCTGAACATCATGTTTTACCTCACACCACCAAAAACGGCGAGAGAGAAGGTCCGTGGTAACCTTACTTCCAGGGTGTCCGGCCAAAACCGAGTCATGATGCTCATTTATGACCCTGAGATGGAGATTAGCAGGAACAAAAAGTTTACCCAAAGGACAGGCTGCTGGGGCGTCCCCCTGTGCCTCTATCACCTGTTTCTCAAGATCAGAATTAATTGCGGTGATTACTGCACCCTTCTACAGTATAGGACCTGGCTCACAATTATCCCCACCCCCCGGGAAACAACGGGATAAGGCATCAGCCTTGACATTCTTGCTTCCTGACCTGTACGTAATATAGAACTGGAACCTGGCGAAGAACAGGGACAACCTTGCTTGTCTAGGTGTAAGATGCTTCGCAGATTTTAAGTACAACAGATTTTTGTGATCTGTGATCACCATGACAGGGTGAAGTACTCCCTCCAAAAAATGGCGTCATTCTTCAAATGCCCATTTAATTGCTAACAGCTCCCTGTTACCAATATCATAATTCTTCTCCATAGGAGATAATTTTCTCGAGAAAAATGCACACGGATGCCATTTACTTGGAGAAATCCCCTGTGACAATACAGCTCCCACCCCTACCTCAGAGGCATCTACCTCTACCACAAATGGCTGAGTGATGTCAGGCTGTATTAATATGGGTGCAGTGGAAAAACACGTCTTCAAAGTTTCAAAAGCCTTGCAGGCCGCACTGGACCGTACAGAGAAGTCCATGCCTCTTTTGGTCATGTCTGTTAATGGTTTAGCTACCACTGAAAAGTCTTTAATAATCTTGCTATAGAAGTTTGCAAAACCTAAAAACCTCTGTAAGGCCTTAAGGTCCTCAGGATGATCCCACTCCAAGACCGCCCTGACCTTAGCTGGATCCATATGAAAACCTGTGGAGGACAAAAAATAACCCAAGAATGGCTTGTCTCTCAGGAGCAGAGATGTTGTATAGCCTACTCTTAGGTAGCTTAGCTCCAGGAACGAGACTTATGGCACAATCATAAGGGTGGTGTGGAGGTAGCTCCTGACTTCCCTCCTCAGAGAATACATATTCATAATCTGACATGAACTCTGGCAGAACCTGAGAAGACACCCCGGCCAGCCGGGTGCCCAGGCAATGTTCCTGGCAAAACTCATTCCATCTAGTAACCTCTCGAGTCTGCCAGTCTAGCACCGGATTGTGTAGCATGAGCCAGGGTAAACCAAGAACTATAGGCGATGGTAATCCCCCAACACATAACAATCTATTGACTCGGAGTGCAATGCCCCTATTTGCAGGCTGACCCCTCGGACAATCTGGGTGAAAGTCCCCTGGCTCAAAGGTGCAGAGTCAATCACAATTATGGGTATGGGTCTAGGCAACTTCTGAGTTTTAAGCCCCTGGGCCTGAACAAACCCAGCATTAGTGTTGAGCATTCCGATACCGCAAGAATCGGGTATCGGCCGATATTTGCGGTATCGGAATTCCGATACCGAGATCCGATACTTTAGTGATATCGGGAATCGGTATCGGGATCGATATTAATGTGTAAAATAAAGAATTAAAATAAAAAATAGGGATATACTCACCCTCTGACGTGCCCTGGTTGTAACCGCCAGCCTCACGTGACCGCAACGCGACCAATCACAGGCTGCGACGTCGTCTAAGGACTTTCAAGCGCTCATTCTTATGAACGGAGGCTGGCGGTTACAACCAGGGCGCGTCAGAGGGTGAGTATATCCCTATTTTTTATTTTAATTCTTTATTTTACACATTAATATGGATCCCAGGGCCTGAAGGGGAGTTTCCTCTCCTTCAGACCCTGGGAACCATCAGGATACCTTCCGATACTTGGTGTCCCATTGACTTGTATTGGTATCGGGTATCGGTATCGGCGATATCTGATACTTTTCGGGTATCGGCCGATACAATCCGATACCGATACTTTCAAGTATCGAACGGTATTGCTCAACACTACCCAGCATCGATTAAATTAATCCCTGCCCGAGAGTCTAAGAAAGCAGAAACTATGAGCTTATTTTCACCAAGATGAATCTCTGCTGGTAAGAAAAATTGTGGCTTACCTATGTAGGAAACAAGTACACCCGGGTTGCCAACCTCCCCACAACCCGGGCTCACTAGTTTTCCGGTGGCTGTTTCTAGAAGGACACACATATGCATAATGACCCTTTCTGCCACAGAAAAAACATACACCTCCCTTACGCCGTACTACTGCTGTCCCCTTAGAACGAGTTGCGTCACCTAACTGCATAGGTTCCCCTAGAGACTCAGGTTCTGGTAACTCCAAATGCGAGTCACCCTTAAAAAGCGGCATCTCCTTAAGTCTCTGGCACAGGCGGCGGTCTACACGAATCGCTAGAGACATAGCAGCCTCCAGACTGGTTGGTCTCTCCTGAAGGGCAAAAGCATCTTTTATTTTATCAGATAGTCCCTGATAAAATTGACTGCGAAGTGCAGGATCATTCCACCTTGTATCAGTAGCCCATCTCCGAAACTCAGAGCAGTAATCCTCCACTGGGCGGTCTCCCTGCCGGAGGTGACGTATTGTGGACTCAGAGAGGGAGATGCGGTCAGGATCATCATATAAGTGACCCAAGGCTCGAAAAAACTCCTCCACAGTCCTTAACAGCAAAGCGTCAGCGGGAAGTGAAAAAGCCCAGGCCTGGGGATCACCTTGTAAGAGCGAGATTACAATCCCGACCTTCTGCTCCTCAGAACCTGAAGTGTGGGGACGCAACCTAAAGTATAATTTACAGCCCTCCCTGAATGTAACAAACTTGTCGTGTCCCCCAGAGAACCTGTCAGGTAATGCAATCTTAGGCTCCAGTGAAGCTTGTGGAGGTGAAGCAACCCCTGCTGTGGCCACTGGAGTACGCTGTACCACTGCCGAGTGGAGGTCAGCCACCTCTAAACTGAGTTGCTGCAATTGTCCAGCCAAAGCAGCAATGGGATCCATATTGGACCGAGAAAAATCTTTAGGTCAGTGATACTGTCACGCCGTAAACGGCGATAAAGGGGCAGGATGGCGTACTGGGACCCGCATCTGTCCCTGACACTATAAAGGGGCCCTGACTTGCCCTTATCTCAAGGGTACCTATAATGGTTAGGAGACCTGAGCCGCCAGTGTATCCCTATCTCCTGTGTAGACCCTATCAGTGGCCCCTCTCCCCCCAGGAAGGAGAACTGCACAAAAGTAGCAAAATGACAAATAGACAGGGAATACAGACAAGGTAACTTAAATAGCAAACAGCCCGAAAGCTCACACAACCACAGAGGAAACACTGAGTAGGAAAAAGGGGAAGCAACAACAAAGGAGAGAAAACAGGTTTAGAATGCAACCAAATAAGCAGACAACAATCACAGTAGATAAACCTCCACGCTCCTAAAACCACGCTCCTTCACACTCCAAGCCAGGCAGCTGAACTGATCACTGACAACAGTTGTAGTCAAAGCTGGGTCTATAAAGTGGCCACTACAGAGTAATATTGTTTATCTCCCATTCAAATAAGTTGAAAATATACTGTATAGTAGTACTTGGCTGTGGCCATGATAAACTACAGTACTTGGCACCAGCTACAAAAACTATTTACGTACTTGTGGTGTTCCGATGTTACATCAGTCAATTGCTGAAGCACATTTAAGCAGACCTATGTGGGTGCTGAGAATTGGCCCCCTTTAATAACTCTATTAACTATATGTAAAATTTTCATGTGACATAACTCTAAGTTAATCAAAAGTTTTGCCCTTTTTTTAATTTACACAGCCTCAATATAGACAGATTATTTTTGCTTTAGTTTTATTGAATTTAAAAAGTCTGAAATCTTCCAATGAGACAATATATTGCAGATAAACGTAATCTTTAACCCACCATTTTAATGCATTCTTTAAGAAAAATGAACAAAATGCACTTGAAATGCCTGAAATAATTACTGCAAGAGGTAAATATACAGAAAAATGTGCATTTTGAGATTGAATTTGACAAGATATATACGAGATAATATTGAGGAAATGATTACGTTGGAAATGGGAATAGAAAGCTATTTCAATAACCTTGGAAATGCTGTAATTCTTGTGAGCATCATTGGAAGTAGACAGATCCTCTGAGAGAAAAACCAATAATAGAGTGAAAATGTAAAATGACTAAAAATTCAAGTTTTACTTTTAACCGACAAATACTTATACGACAATATAAAGTATTAAGATATATATTTATTTTATGTATAAGTATTCTCTGAGACCAGAATAGTCTACTCTGAACATGTAGAGTGGCTCTTTGTCTTTGACATTGAGCTTATATTTGAGCACCTAATGCTGCCATTAAACAGTTAGAGAGTACAGTAGTTTATAAACACAAAGTCTGAGCAGCACCACGGTGGTGGATTGCCGTCCAACTGGCTACCAGGTGAAATATCCAAAGAAAAGAAGAAGAGGCAAAACTTACAAACTTTAAAATAGGTGCATTGTAAATTAAATATGCATTGTTTGGGTTTTAATCTCAGCCTTTTGAAGCGTATATGACCCAAAGCATATATAAATATCATACAGTGACATCACATTACCTATGACATCATAAGTCTGCACTCTGCACCCATGTAGTGTAAGGCTAATAAGCCAAAAAAAAATGAAGCTATATAAATGCATACATAGTTTCAAATTATTTCAAGAAGCAAAGTAAAGCAGAAACATGCATCTAAAAAGTCCACAACTAGAAATACATGTAAAGGTCTAGCGCCACTATATTCTATCAATAGATGACAGAGGGAAAACAAAATCATGGTAATGACAGTATGATGTGGTTCAAAATACTCAAATATAGTAGCAGCGTCAAATATATTACACAGAGGAAACTAACAGACACTGACTAATTCTAAACAAATGGATACACAAGTACTGTATATGCATCACATCGGTGTTGTAACAATAAAGCTGGTCTCTGTGGTGGTAGAAACGTTCATAAATACTGTATGTGTGTTCATAATGTCAAGGAAAATAAAGGTTTTTCAAAATAGTGAAAGTAAGTATCTAATGTTAAAATATGGCAAAACAATGCATAGAACTTATTGTCTCATAATACACAATGGTAACATGTGGAGACAAAAAAAAGGCATTCTGAGAAATATCATAGTACTTTAAACAAAATGTGTCATCAGAAACGTATCTATTGTTTAAATCAGGTTTTTGGATAACAAGTATTCCTAAAACATTTTTGCTATTTTTTTCATATCACAACTTTTATTAAAATAACAAAACAAAATTATTAAATGGAATCTGTCACCACAAAATTCGCCTATAAGCTAAGGCCATCTGCATCAGGGGCTTATCTACAGCATTCTGTAATGCTGTAGATAAGTCCCGATGTAACCTGAAAAACAAGTTAGATTATACTCACCCAGGGGCGGTCCCGCTACGGTCCGATGGGCATCGCGGTCCGGGTCCGACGCATCCCATCTTCATATGATGACGTCCTCTTCTTTGCTTCCTGTCACGGCGCCTGTGCAAACATACTTTGTCTGCCCTGTAGAGGGCAGAGGAAAGTACTGCAGTGCGCAGGTGTCGGGAAAGGTCAGAGAGGCCCGGCGCCTGTGCACTGCAGTATTTTTCTCTGCCCTCAACAGGGCAGATAAAGTATGCCTGCGCATGAGCTGCAGCAGGAATCAAAGAAGAGGACGTCATCGTATAAAGATGGGAGGCGCCGACCCTGCACCGGGATGCCCATCGGACCGGACACCACCGGGACCACCCCTGGGTGAGTATAACGCAACTTGTTTTCTTCTCTTTCAGGTTACATCGGGGGCTTATCTACAGCTTTACAGAATGCTATAGATAAGCCCCTGATGTCAGTGGCCTTAGCTTATAGGCGAATTTTGTGGTGACAGATTCCCTTTAACTTTGCCACTTTCACACTTGTCACTTGGGCTATTTTAAACAACACCTGCTCAATACGGATTTCAATGCTTTTCCAACACAGTCCACTTTCAGTGTGCGGACAACACTGCTAGAGCTGACACAGACCTCTGTAGTGGTCTGTGCAGGATCCATAGGGGTTATTGAGGGTAAGCATGCCTCTATTTTCTTTTGAAAACATTCACAACTGCAAAAATAATGCGATGCTTATGACAACTGCTTTAGGGGAGGGAGTGGTGAAAGACATAGCAAAGTAAAGAAAATGTACTTAATCTTGCATTGCATGCTTTTATCTTTTCCTACTTGGAGATTGTGACACTAGTCAATTCTCACTGCCAAGCTATGAGTCAGAATGGTCAAGGAGTCCAAGGTCAGAAGCCAGTAGGGTACGTCATAAACAGAAGGAAGAGACAAAAGCGTGGTCAGGTAATGTTCTGAGGTCAGAATACCAGGAGGATAACGGATCAGAGCAGAAGGGGTTAAACAGTCGGATGGTCAGAACGATGGCATCAAAAGATCAAGCATACAGAAGTCGAGGCACCAGAAAACAAACCTTACAAACTGAATGTATGTCTTGCAGTGGTCTGGGAGAAGCAGCTCAGTTAAGTAGCATGGCAATCACCAGGCATAATGAACACTTGGAGAAAGCTGATGCCTCTCAGTCTCAGATTGGATAGTCGAGCTGTCAATCAATTCATTGACACAGGCCCCTGTACCGGAGTGGACGACCCAGCTGTCAGTAACTGCATCCCAGACACACTGAGGGGTGGAACAATGGTTTTTGACTGGTGGTATTCATTTGACATGGTTGCTTTTAGTCCCACTTTGCCTTGCATGCATTAGAAAAACAAAGAGTCATTTACTCAAACATTAAAGCAAAGCAGAGCAGAACAATGAGGCTTGCAAGCAGCTCTTGGACTGAGTAGGGTTTCTTCTGCATGCAAAGTACGATACCAACAAGCTCAGACAGTATATAGGATTTATTCAGCTAAATGCACCAGATTTCTGCCACAATATGTGCCAAAAACTGTCATTCATGACACACACCCCATTTTTTAATGGCTTTTAATATTTTTGTGGCTTTTTTCAAAAAAGTGAGCTGAAACTAATTAGAAATAGGCAAGTCTTAGAGCCAGAATCCAAATGTGTCATCCTACACCAATAAATGTGGCAATATTTTAATGCAAGTTTCTGGCACAAAGTAAGCCAATAGATAAGTGGCATAAACTTAAACCAGAAAGTGTAGAGATGCAGCATATATATGAAAACAGCTGTGATAAATCTGTCAGATTTTATGACTGTCTAACCCAAATGTATACTGTGTAAAATTATACAGTATTCATAAAAATGCTCCAACAAATAGTTTCCTTGTAAGGTATCCTTTTGTAATCAAAAGCTGCTTTATATATAAAATGAAAAAGATACTATTGTACAATATTATATGTGGTTGTCTTTAAAAGTCAGTCAAAAAAGCCATAGATAGCTGTATAAATCTATTGATAGCAGCTGAGTTTGATAGATTACATCGGACATGGCAAGACACAACTCTTGGTTTTAACGACTTTCTCATGGGATTGTATTCAAGAAACTGAAACACAAAAGATCATAACTGGAAAGGAAAATAATGATTCTTGATGACTAAAATATTCTTTGTTTCTATAAAACCACAAGGGTTTTACAAACCATCACTAACTGACAGGAAGATGTGATAAATGTTAGTGAATTTTCCTTAAAAGTAAAGGTGCTGAAAATTCACTGACAGGCATGCCCAAGAGTAAAAGCTTATCAAACTCAAGAGAAATATATAGGTTTAGTATAGAGGAAACAGAGTATAATTTTCAAATGCAAGACAATTTTGTTTCATCGAGTAAAGGTGTTGATTTTATTTTTTTATCCTATTATTTATTGCAAACCGTGAAACCATCAGAAAAATGTGAAGTCTTGATGGGTAAAGTAAAAAATAAACAAACTAAATTCCTAAACAATATCCACAGAAAGGAGTGTTGCAAAATACTTTAATGTCAAAGCAAAATACCAATAAATAGTGTAGAGTAATCACCTGGGAATTTCTGAAAATATGCAAGTCTTTTCTGTAAGTTCATAAATTACATATAAGATGGATTTACTACACACATATCATTGAACAAAATAATCATCCCTTCTTTTGTAAACTCTGAAGCTCCAACTAGTAGAGGCTCCTAGAAGCCAAAAGTTTAACTCCATAGGATGTTGCTCTAGGTCTATCATATACATTAGACTAAAGTAGGCTGAAACTGTCAATATTGAGGGAATTGGCCTACAGTCTAATGTGTATAAGTGCCTCCCAACTCCTCCCAAAGAGATTATATTTTGGGAAAGAAGGATCCCATGCTGAATTTACAATGGCCAGTCCTTTTTTTTCTTGGTGAAAAAGACAAAGGCCAGAAGAGTCTGGCAATGGATTTCACATTGAGAACTCAGGAGTGATCAGCCAAGCATTCCTGTGTTTGGGGAAATTGGAGGGAATAGCTGTTGGCTAGAGATGGCTGAACCCGAACAGTAAAATTCTGCGTCATTACTGAACACCTACTGTTCGGGCACAGACACTGAACACGGACTTCATCAGGAACGGTTACGGTTTTGTTCGGCTGCCCAAACAACGAGTGTTTGTCACACTGTCATGTGCATGACAGTGCATCAAACAGCGTTTCTGATCAGTGGTGAAATCATCCCCGCAGGTCAGAGAGCCACAGTTCCCATGCTGTCAAAAGACAGCGTGAGTGCTCAGCTGTGCTCGGAGGTATAAAGTGTACCTCAGGTCACTGGTGTCAGTGGATGGGGCTAAAGCTCCCATCATCCGACACCTGCTGCCACTAATAACAGGGAGAGCAGGAGTGGTTGATGGGTGTATTCATTAGCCGGCTTCTGCACTGTAAATAAATAACTTAAAAAAACCTGCATGGGTTCCCCTGTATTTTTGATAACCAGCCAGGCAAAACTCACAGCTGGGGGCTGCAGCCCTCAGCTGTCAGCTTCAACAAGGCTGGTTATCAAGAATAGAGAGGCCCCCACACTGTCTTCAAGTGAATAGGGTCTGGGTACTGTTCTGGTACCTGAACCCAAACATGTTTTTGTAACTGTTCTGCCGAACTTGCTGGACTCGAACATCCAGGTGTCCAGCCATCTCTACTGTTGGTCAATTATAATTTGCCCAACAGCTATCCAATGCGTATTTTGACTTTATTCATTTGCTTGTTTTTTGTTTTAACTTTAAAGTGACATATCATACCTGTGGGGATAAAATGTATCTGTACTCTGAAACCTGCTGTTCACCAACAAGACCAAATTTATAAATAGCAAGGCACCAATCATACTCTAATACCTAGTGATTTGTAAAATCATACCAATGGAAAGATAAAGTATATAACATAAAAAAATAAAGGGAACACTAGTATCCCACATCCTAGATATCACTGAATGAAATGTTCCAGTTGTAAATCTTTATTCATTACATAGTGGAATGTGTTGAGAAGAATAAAACCTAAAAATTATCAATGTATTCACACCTAATATCCCACGGAGGTCTGGAGTTGGAATGATGCTTAAAATCAAAGTGAAAAATGAAGTTACAGGCTGATCCAACTTCAGTGGAAAACCTCAAGACAAGGAAATGATGCTCAGTAGTGTGTGTGGCCTCCACGTGTGTTATGATCCCAATGGCAAGGATCTCAGAGATTACAGCAAAAGTCTGCAAACATAAATACCAGCTCATAGGGACGTGGTAACTAGGCTGACCATATACCTGATCCTAGCACAAACACTAACAGTAGCCGGGGAACGTGCCTACGTTGATCCTAGACGTCTCGCGCCAGCCGGAGAACTAACTAACCCTATCAGGGAAAACAAGACCTCTCTTGCCTCCAGAGAAAAGACCCCAAAGAAATACAAGCCCCCAACAAATAATAACGGTGAGGTAAGAAGAAAAGACAAATGTAAGAATGAACTAGATTTTAGCAAAGAGAGGCCCACTGACTAATAGCAGAAAATAGTAAGATGACTTATATGGTCAGCAAAAAACCCTACAAAATATCCACGCTGAATATCCAAGAACCCCCAAACCGACTAACGGTGAGGGGGGAGAATATCAGCCCCCTAGAGCTTCCAGCAATATCAGGAATCACATATTGTACAAGCTGGACAAAAATATGAACAAAGCAAAATAACAAAAAATAAGAAAGCAGGACTTAGCTTATCTTGCAAAGAACCAGGACCTGAAGACAGGAGCAAACAGAAATGAACTGATTACAACGATGCCAGGCACTGGACTGAGAATCCAGGAAGTGTAACTAGCAACACCCCAGGCCTAACGAAGCAGGTGAGTACCAACCTGGTAAAAGACAATCCAAGTGCCAAATCACTAGTGACCACAAGAGGGAGCCAAGAAGTATTGTTCACAACAGTACCCCCCCTTTAAGGAGGGGTCACCAAACCCTCACCAAGACCACCAGGGCGACCAGGATGAGCAGCGTAGAAGGCACGAACCAAATCGGCCGCATGAACATCAGAGGCGGCCACCCAGGAATTATCCTCCTGACCATAGCCCTTCCATTTGACCAAATACTGAAGCCTCCGTCTAGAGAGACGAGAATCCAAGATCTTTTCTACCACGTACTCCAACTCGCCCTCAACCAACACCGGAGCAGGAGGCTCAACAGCAGGAACCACAGGCACAACGTACCGCCGCAACAAAGACCTATGGAACACGTTGTGAATGGCAAACGACACCGGAAGATCCAAACGAAAAGAAACCGGGTTAAGAACTTCCAAAATTTTATAAGGACCAATAAAGCGAGGCTTAAACTTAGGAGAGGAAACCTTCAGAGGGACATACCGAGAAGACAACTAAACCAAATCCCCAACAAGAAGTCGGGGGCCCACACCGCGGCGGCGGTTGGCAAAACGCTGAGCCTTCTCCTGTGACAACTTCAAGTTGTCCACCACATGATTCCAAATCCGCTGCAACCTATCCACCACGGAATCCACCCCAGGACAGTCAGAAGACTCAACATGACCCGAGGAGAAACGAGGATGAAAACCAGAGTTGCAGAAGAATGGCGAAACCAAAGTAGCGGAACTAGCCCGATTATTAAGGGCAAACTCCGCCAATGGCAAGAAGGTCACCCAATCATCCTGGTCTGCAGAAACAAAACATCTCAAATAAGCCTCCAGTGTCTGATTAGTTCGCTCCGTTTGACCATTAGTCTGAGGATGGAAGGCAGATGAAAACGACAAATCAATGCCCATTCTAGCACAAAAAGATCGCCAGAATCTGGACACAAACTGGGACCCTCTGTCGGACACGATATTCTCCGGAATGCCGTGTAAACGAACCACATTCTGAAAAAACAAAGGAACCAGATCGGAAGAGGAAGGCAACTTAGGCAAGGGTACCAAATGGACCATCTTGGAAAAATGATCACACACCACCCAGATGACAGACATTCCCTGAGACACCGGAAGATCAGAAATGAAATCCATGGAAATGTGTGTCCAAGGCCTCTTCGGGACGGGCAAGGGCAGAAGCAACCCGCTAGCACGAGAACAACAAGGCTTAGCCCGAGCACAAGTCCCACAGGACTGCACAAATGACCGCACATCCCGTGACAAGGAAGGCCACCAAAAGGACCTAGCCACCAAATCTCGGGTACCAAAAATTCCCGGATGCCCTGCCAACACCGAGGAATGAACCCCGGAAATGACTTTGCTGGTCCATTTATCAGGAACAAACAGTCTGTCGGGTGGACAAGAGTCAGGTCTACCAGCCTGAAATCTCTGCAACACACGTCGCAAATCAGGAGATATGGCCGACACGATTACTCCCTCTTTAAGAATACCAGCTGGCTCCGAGACTCCAGGAGAGTCAGGCACAAAGCTCCTAGAAAGAGCATCAGCCTTCACATTCTTCAACCCAGGCAGGTACGAGGCTACAAAGTCAAAACGAGAGAAAAACAATGACCAACGAGCCTGTCTAGGATTCAGGCGCTTAGCAGACTCGAGATACATCAGATTTTTGTGATCAGTCAAGACCACCACACGATGCTTAGCACCCTCGAGCCAATGATGCCACTCCTCAAATGCCCACTTCATGGCCAACAACTCCCGATTACCAACATCATAGTTCCGCTCAGCAGGCGAAAACTTCCTAGAGAAAAAGGCACATGGTCTCATCACAGAGCAACCAGAGCCTCTCTGCGACAAAACAGCCCCAGCACCGATCTCAGAAGCATCCACTTCAACCTGAAAGGGAAGTGAGACATCAGGCTGGCACAAAACAGGCGCCGAAGTAAACCGGCGCTTCAGCTCCTGGAAGGCCTCCACGGCTGCAGGGGCCCAATTAGCCACATCAGAACCTTTCTTGGTCATATCCGTCAAAGGTTTAACAAAGCTAGAAAAATTAGCGATAAAGCGACGGTAGAAATTAACAAACCCCAAGAACTTCTGAAGACTCTTAACAGACGTGGGCTGAGTCCAATCATGAATAGCTCGGACCTTGACTGGGTCCATCTCCACAGCAGAAGGGGAGAAAATAAAACCCAAAAAGGAAACCTTCTGCACTCCAAAGAGACACTTTGAGCCCTTCACAAACAAAGCATTATCACGCAAAACCTGAAACACCATCCTGACCTGCTTTACATGAGAATCCCAATCATCCGAGAAAACCAGAATATCATCCAGATAAACAATCATAAATTTATCCAGATACTTCCGGAAGATATCATGCATAAAGGACTGAAACACTGAAGGAGCATTAGAGAGCCCAAAGGGCATCACCAAGTATTCAAAATGACCTTCGGGCGTATTGAATGCAGTTTTCCATTCATCTCCCTGTCTAATGCGCACAAGGTTGTACGCACCACGAAGATCTATCTTGGTGAACCACTTGGCACCCTTAATCCGAGCAAACAAGTCTGACAATAGTGGCAAAGGATACTGAAACGTAACAGTGATTTTATTCAGAAGCCGATAGTCTATACAAGGTCTCAAAGACCCGTCCTTCTTGGCCACAAAAAAGAATCCCGCACCAAGAGGGGAAGAGGATGGACGAATATGCCCCTTCTCCAAAGACTCCTTGACATAAGAACGCATCGCGGCATGCTCGGGTACAGACAAATTAAATAATCGTCCCTTAGGAAATTTACTGCCAGGAATCAAATCTATAGCGCAGTCACAGTCCCTATGAGGAGGAAGATCACTGGACCTGGACTCACTGAATACATCCTGATAGTCACACAAATACTCAGGAACCTCTGAAGGAGTAGAAGTAGCAATAGACACCGGCGGAGAATCGCAATGAATTCCCTGACAACCCCAACTCGACACAGACATAGCCTTCCAATCCAAAACAGGATTATGGGTCTGTAACCATGGCAGACCTAACACGACCAAATCACTCATTTTATGCAGAACAAGAAAACGAATCACCTCCCGATGTTCAGGAATCATGCACATGGTCACTTGTGTCCAAAACTGTGGTTTATTTTCCGCCAGTGGCGTAGCATCAATTCCCCTGAGAGGAATAGGAATTTTTAAAGGCTCCAGGACAAAACCGCAGCGCTTGGCAAATGACAAGTCCATAAGACTCAGGGCAGCACCTGAATCCACAAACGCCATAACAGGGTAGGAAGACAATGAACAAATTAAAGTCACAGACAAAATAAATTTAGGCTGCAAATTACCAATGGAGACAGGACTGACAACCTTGGTTAGGCGTTTAGAGCATGCTGATATAACATGTGTAGAATCACCACAGTAAAAACACAGCCCATTCTGTCGTCTATGATTTTGTCGTTCGGTTCTAGTCAGGATTCTATCACATTGCATTGCTGGATCGGGGTTTCTATCACATTGCATTGAAACAGGTGTCTGTTCAGACAACACCGCCAGAGGATTAGCGGATTTGCGCTCCCGCAAACGCCGATCAATCTGAATAGCCAGCGCCATAGAATCATTCAGACTTGTAGGAATTGTGAAACCCACCATCACATTCTTAATGGCTTCAGAAAGGCCATTTCTGAAATTTGCGGCCAGAGCACATTCATTCCACTGAGTAAGCACGGACCATTTTCGAAATTTTTGGCAATACACTTCGACTTCATCCTGGCTCTGAGAGATAGCCAGTAGAGCTTTTTCTGCCTGAATTTCAAGATTAGGCTCCTCATAAAGCAATCCAAGCGCCAGAAAAAACGCATCGACATCCGCCAATGCCGGATCTCCTGGCGCTAACGAGAAAGCCCAATCCTGAGGGTCGCCACGCAAAAAAAGGAGATAACAATTTTAACTTGCTGAGCTGAATCTCCAGACGAATGAGGTTTCAAAGATAGAAACAATTTACAATTATTCCTAAAATTCCTAAATTTAAATCGATCTCCAGAGAACAGCTCAGGAATAGGTATCTTAGGCTCAGACATAGGACTGCTAACAACAAAATCCTGAATGCTCTGCACTCGTGAAGCAAGCTGATCCACACTAGTAATCAAGGTCTGAACATTCATGTCTGCAGCAAAGCTTACAGCCACTCTGAGAAAAAGGGGAAGGAAGAAAGAGGAGAAAAAAAAACTCAGAACTCCTTTTCTTTTAATCCCACTTCTGCAATGCATTAACTATTCATGGCCTGGCATACTGTTATGATCCCAATGGCAATGATCTCAGAGATTACAGCAAAAGTCTGCAAACATAAATACCAGCTCATAGGGACGTGGTAACTAGGCTGACCATATACCTGATCCTAGCACAAACACTAACAGTAGCCGGGGAACGTGCCTACGTTGATCCTAGACGTCTCGCGCCAGCCGGAGAGCTAACTAACCCTATCAGGGAAAACAAGACCTCTCTTGCCTCCAGAGAAAAGACCCCAAAGAAATACAAGCCCCCAACAAATAATAACGGTGAGGTAAGAAGAAAAGACAAATGTAAGAATGAACTAGATTTTGGCAAAGAGAGGCCCACTGACTAATAGCAGAAAATAGTAAGATGACTTATATGGTCAGCAAAAAACCCTACAAAATATCCACGCTGAATATCCAAGAACCCCCAAACCGACTAACGGTGAGGGGGGAGAATATGAGCCCCCTAGAGCTTCCAGCAATATCAGGAATCACATATTGTACAAGCTGGACAAAAATATGAACAAAGCAAAATAACAAAAAATAAGAAAGCAGGACTTAGCTTATCTTGCAAAGAACCAGGACCTGAAGACAGGAGCAAACAGAAATGAACTGATTACAACGATGCCAGGCACTGGACTGAAAATCCAGGAAGTTTAAATAGCAACACCCCAGGCCTAACGAAGCAGGTGAGTACCAACCTGGTAAAAGACAATCCAAGTGCCAAATCACTAGTGACCACAAGAGGGAGCCAAGAAGTATAGTTCACAACACACGTGCCTGTGTGACCTCCCTACAACACCTGGGCATGCCTCTGATGATGCGGCGGATGGTCTCCTGAGGGCTCTCCTCCCAGACCTGGACTAAAGAATCCGCCAACTCCTGGACAGTCTGTGGTGCAATGTGACGTTGGTGGATGGCGTGAGACATGATATCTCAGATGTGTTCAATCGGATACAGGTCTCTGGGGAACAGGCAGGCCAGTCCATAACTTCAATGCTTTCATCTTGCAGGAACTGCTGACACACTCCAGCCACATGAGGTCTGACATTGTCCTGCTTTAGGAGTAACATAGGACCAACCGCACCAGCATTTGGTTTCACAAGGGGTCTGAGGATATCATCTTATTACCTAATGGCAGTCAGGCTACCTCTGGTGAGCACATGGAGGGCTGTGTGGCCCTCCAAAGAAATGCCACCCCACACCATTACTGACCCACTGGCAAACCGGTCAAGCTGAAGGATGTTGCAGGCAGCAGATTGCTCTCCATGGTGTCTCCAGACTTTTTCACTTCTGTTACATGTGCTCAGTGTGACCCTGCTTTCATCTGTGAAGAGCACAGGACACCAGTAGTGAATTTGCCAATCCTGGTGTTCTGTGGCAAATGTCAAGCATCCTGCACGGTGTTGGACTGTGAGCAAAACCCCATCTGTGGATGTCCGGCACTCAGACCATCCTCATGGAGTTGGTTTCTAACCATTTGTGCAGACACATGTACATTTGTGGCCTGCTGGATGCCATTTTGCAGGGCTCTGGCAGTGCTCCTCCTGTTCCTCCTTACACAAAGGCTGAGGTAGCGGTCCTGCTGCCGGGTTGTTGCCTTCCTATTGCCCCTCCACGTCTCCTGGTGTACTGGCCTGTCTCCTGGCAGCGCCTCCAGCCTCTGGACACTACGCTGACAGACACAGCAAACCTTGCCACAGATCGCAGTCATGTGCCATCCTGGATGAGCTGCACTACCTGAGCCACTTGTGTGGGTTATAGAGTCGGTCTCATGCTACCACGAGTGTGAAAGCACAACCAACATTCAAAAGTGACAAAAACATCTTCCAGAAAGCAATGGTACTGACCACCTGCAGAACCACCTCTTTATTGAGTGTGTCTTGATAATTGCCAATAATTTCCATCTGTTGTCTATTCCATTTGCAAACCAGCATGTGAAATTGATTGTCAAACAGTGTTGCTTTCTAAGTGGACAGTTTGATTTCAAAGAAGTTTGATTTACTTGGTGTTATATTCTGTTGTTTAAGTGTTCCCTTTATTTTTTTAGCAGTGTATATACAGTACAGACCAAAAGTTTGGACACACCTTATCATTTAAAGATTTTTCTGTATTTTCATGACTATGAAAATTGTACATTCACACTGAAGGCATCAAAACTATGAATTAACACATGTGGAATTATATACTTAGCAAAAAAAGTGTGAAACAACTGAAAATATTATATTCTAAGAGAATGCCAAGAGTGTGCAAAGCAGTCATCAAAGCAAAAGGTGGCTACTTTGAAGAACCTAGAATATAAGACATATTTTCAGTTGTTTCACACTTTTTTGTTAAGTATATAATTCCACATGTGTTAATTCATAGTTTTGATGCCTTCAGTGTGAATGTACAATTTTCATAGTCATGAAAATACAGAAAAATCTTTAAATGAGAAGGTGTGTCCAAACTTTTGGTCTGTACTGTATATATATATATATATATATATATATATATATATATATATATATATATATATATATATATATATATATATATATATATATACAGTTGTGGCCAAAAGTATTGACACCCCTGCAATTCTGTCAGATAATACTCAGTTTCTTCCTGAAAATGATTGCAATCACAAATTCTTTGGTATTATTATCTTCATTTAATATGTCTTAAATAAAAAACACAAAAGGGAATGAAGCAAAAAGCAAAACATTGATCATTTCACACAAAACTCCAAAAATGGGTCAGACAAAAGTATTGGCACCCTCAGCCTAATACTTGGTTGCACAACCTTTAGCCAAAATAACTGCGACCAACCACTTCCAGTAACCATCAATGAGTTTCTTACAATGCTCTGCTGGAATTTTAGCCCATTCTTCTTTGGCAAACTGCTCCAGGTCCCTGATATTTGAAGGGTGCCTTCTCCAAACTGCCATTTTTAGATCTCTCCACAGGTGTTCTATGGGATTCAGGTCTGGACTCATTGCTGGGCACCTTAGAAGTCTCCAGTGCTTTCTCTCAAACCATTTTCTAGTGCTTTTTGAAGTGTGTTTTGGGTCATTGTCCTCCTGGAAGACCCATGACCTCTGAGGGAGACCCAGCTTTCTCACACTGGGCCCTACATTATGCTGCAAAATTTGTTGGTAGTCTTTAGACTTCATAATGCCATGCACACGGTCAAGCAGTCCAGTGCCAGAGGCAGCAAAGCAAGCCCAAAACATCAGGGAACCTCCGCCATGTTTGACTGTAGGGACCGTGTTCTTTTTTTCTCCTGTAAACTCTATGTTGATGCCTTTGCCCAAAAAGCTCTACTTTTGTGTCATCTGACCAGAGAACATTCTTCCAAAATGTTTTAGGCTTTTCCAGGTAAGTTTTGGCAAACTCCAGCCTGGCTTTTTTATGTCTCGGGGTAAGTAGTGGGGTCTTCCTGGGTCTCCTACCATACAGTCCCTTTTCATTCAGATGCCGACGGATAGTACGGGTTGACACTGTTGTACCCTTGGACTGCAGGGCAGCTTGAACTTGTTTGGATGTTAGTCAAGGTTCTTTATCCAACATCCGCACAATATTGCGTTGAAATCTCTTGTCAATTTTTCTTTTCCGTCCACATCTAGGCAGGTTAGCCACAGTGCTATGGGCTTTAAACTTCTTGATGACACTGCGCAGGGTAGACACAGGAACATTCAGGTCTTTGGAGATGGACTTGTAGCCTTGAGATTGCTCATGCTTTATCACAATTTGGTTTCTCAAGTCCTCAGACAGTTCTTTAGTCTTCTTTCTTTTCTCCATGCTCAATGTGGTACACACAAATACACAGGACAGAGGGTGAGTCAACTTTAATCCATGTCAACTGGCTGCAAGTGTGATTCCGTTATTGCCAACACCTGTTGGGTGCCACAAGTAAGTTACAGATGCTGTTAATTACACAAATTAGAGAAGCATCACATGATTTTTTTGAACAGTGCCAATACTTTTGTTCACCCCTTTTTTATGTTTGGTGTGGAATCATATCCAGTTTGGCTTTAGGACAATTCTTTTCGTGTTTTTTCATTTAAGACAAATTGAATGAAGATAATAATAACAAAGAATTTGTGTTTGCAATCATTTTCAGGAGTATTATCTGACAGAATTGCAGGGGTGTCAATACTTTTGGCCACAACTGTATATATGTATATATATATATTTTTTTTTTTACAGTCATGCTCCAAAGTTTACATACCCCAGCAGAATTTTTGCTTTCTTTGCCTTTTTTCAGTGAATATGAATGATAACACCAAAACTTTTTCTCCACTCATGGTTAGTGGTTGGGTGAAGCCATTTGTAGTCAAACTATGGTGCTTTTCTTTTTAAATCATAATGACAACCCAAAACATCCAAATGACCCGGATCAAAAGTTTACATACCTTGGTGATTTTGGAATGATAACATGCACAGAAGTTGACATAAATGGGATTGAAAAGCTACTAAAGGTAACATCCTCACCTGTGACCTATTTGCTTGAAATCAGTGTGTGTGCATAAAAGCTGAGTGAGTTTCTGGGATCCAGACAGACTCTTGTATCTTTCATCCAGCCACTGATGTTTCTGGATTGTGAGTCATGGGGGAAAGCAAAAGAATTGTCAATGGATCTACGGGAAAAGGTAGTTGAACTGCATAAAACAGGAAAGGGATACTAAAAGATATTCAAGGAATTGATAATGCCAGTAAGCAGCATTCAAACTGTGATTAACAAATGGAAAATCAGGGGCTTGGTAAAAACAAAACCACAGTCAGGTAGACCAACATTAATTTCATCCACAACTGTCAGGAAAATTGTTCAGAATGCAAAGAAAAACCCACAAATAAAAACAGTTGAAATACAGGACTCTCTGAAAACTAGCAGTGTGGCTGTTTCAAGATGCACAATAAGGAAGCACTTGAAGAAAAACGGGCTGCATTGTCGAGTCGCCAGAAGAAAGCCATTATTACGCAAATGCCACAAAGTATCTTGCCTACAATATGCAAAACAGCCCAGAGACAAGCCTCAAACTTCTGGAACAAGGTAATTTGGAGTGATGAGACCAAAATTGAATTTTTTGGCCACAGCCATGAACATTCTATTTGGAGAGAGGTCAGCAAGGCCTATGATGAAAGGAACACCATTTCTACTGTAAAGCACAGAGCTAGATTTTTGATTTTTTTGGGGGGATCTGTGAACTAAAAAGGCACAGGATTAGTGTTGAGCGATACCGTCCGATACTTGAAAGTATCGGTATCGGATAGTATTGGCCGATACCAGAAAAATATCGGATATCCCCGATACCGATACCAATACCAATGCATTTCAATGGGACACAAAGTATCGGAATGGTTCCCAGGGTCTGAAGGAGAGGAAACTCTCCTTCAGGCCCTGGGATCCATATTCATGTGTAAAATAAAGAATTAAAATAAAAAATATGGATATACTCACCTCTCCGGTGGCCCCTGAATCTTACCGCTGTAACCGGGAGCCTCCATTCCTAAGAATGAGCCCGTGAAGGACCTGCGATGACGTCGTGGCTGACGTCGCGGCTTCTGATTGGTCACGTGAGCGGTCACATGAGCGGTCACGCGACCAATCAGAAGCCACAACGTCATCGAAGGCCCTTCACGTGCTCATTCTTAGGAATGGAGGCTCCCGGTTACAGCGATAAGATCCAGGGGCCACCGGAGAGGTGAGTATATCCATATTTTGTATTTTAATTCTTTATTTTACACATGAATATGGTTCCGATACCAATTCCCGATACCACAAAAGTATCGGAACTCAGTATCGGAATTCCGATACCGCAAGTATCGGCCAATACCCGATACTTGCGGTATCGGAATGCTCAACACTACACAGGATACTTGGACAAAGTTGAAGGAAAGATGAATGCAACACGTTATCAGCAAATACTGGAGGCAAATTTGCAATCATCAGACCGGAAGCTGCGCATGGGACATACGTGGATGTTCCAACATGACAACGATCCAAAATATAAGGCCAAGTCAACCTGTCATTGGCTACAGCAGCACAAAGTGAAGGTTCTGGAGTGGCCATCTCAGTTTCCTGACCTCAATATCATTAAGACTTTCTGGGGAAATCTCAAGCGTGCAGTTCATGCTAGACAGCCCAGGAATTTACAGGAACTGGAGGCTTTTTGCCAAGAAGAATGGGCAGCTCTACTATCCGAGAAATTAAAGAACCTCATCCACAACTACCACAGAAGACTTCAAGCTGTCAATGATGTTAGAGGGGGCAATACACGGTATTAAGAAATGGGGTATGTGAACTTTTGATCAGGGTCATTTGGATGTTTTGGGTTGTCATTATGATTTAAAAAGCAAAAACACAGTAGTTTAACAATAAATGGCTTCACCCAACCACTAACCATGAATGGAGAAAAAGTTATTGTGCGATCATTCATATTCTCTGAAAAAAGGCCAAGAAAGCAAAAATTCTGCTGTGGTATGTGTCATGATTCTCAATGGCGAGAGAACATAGCCCAGCATATATGAAAACTAGCTCTTGGAAGATGGAAACTATACTGACCATGAACTAAACCTGCCGCACAACTAGAAGTGGCCGGGTAGCATGCCTACGTTTTTTTATCCCTAGATGCCCAGCGCCAGCCGGAGAACTACCTAATCCTAGCAGAGGAAAAGACAGTCCTGGCTCACCTCTAGAGAAATTTTCCCAAAAGGCAGATAGAGGCCCCCACATATATTGGCGGTGATTTTAGATGAAATGACAAACGTAGTATGAAAATAGGTTTAGCAAAAATCGAGGTCCGCTTACTAGATAGCAAGAAGACAGAAAGGGCACTTTCATGGTCAGCAGAAAACTCTATAAAAATACCATCCAGAAATTACTTTAAGACTCTAGCATTAACTCATAACACCAGAGTGGCAATTTCCGCTCACAAGAGCTTTCCAGACACAGTAACGAAACAGCAGCTGTGAACAGGAACAAAATGCAAAAACACACAAGGACAAAAGTCCAACTTAGCTGGGAGTTGTCTAGTAGCAGGAACATGCACAGAAAGGCTTCTGATTACATTGTTGACCGGCATGAAACTGACAGAGGAGCAAGGTTATATAGCGACTCCCACATCCTGATAGGAGCAGGTGAACAGAGGGGATGATGCACAAGTACAATTCCACAAGTGGCCACCGGGGGAGCCCAGAATCCAATTTCACAACAGTACCCCCCCCTCAAGGAGGGGGCACCGAACCCTCACCAGAACCACCAGGGCGATCAGGATGAGCCCTATGAAAGGCACGGACAAGATCGGAGGCATGAACATCAGAGGCAGTGACCCAAGAATTATCCTCCTGACCGTATCCCTTCCATTTGACCAGATACTGGAGTTTCCGTCTGGAAACACGAGAGTCCAAGATCTTTTCCACAACGTACTCCAACTCACCCTCAACCAACACCGGAGCAGGAGGCTCAACGGAAGGCACAGCCGGTACCTCATACCTGCGCAACAATGACCGATGAAAAACATTATGAATCGAAAAGGATGCAGGGAGGTCCAAACGGAAGGACACAGGGTTAAGAATCTCCAATATCTTGTACGGGCCGATGAACCGAGGCTTAAACTTAGGAGAAGAAACCCTCATAGGGACAAAACGAGAAGACAACCACACCAAGTCCCCAACACAAAGCCGAGGACCAACACGACGACGGCGGTTGGCAAAAAGCTGAGTCTTCTCCTGGGACAACTTCAAATTGTCCACCACCTGCCCCCAAATCTGATGCAACCTCTCCACCACAGCATCCACTCCAGGACAATCCGAAGATTCCACTTGACCGGAGGAAAATCGAGGATGAAACCCCGAATTACAGAAAAACGGGGACACCAAGGTGGCAGAGCTGGCCCGATTATTGAGGGCGAACTCCGCCAAAGGCAAAAAAGCAACCCAATCATCCTGATCCGCAGACACAAAACACCTCAAATATGTCTCCAAGGTCTGATTAGTCCGCTCGGTCTGGCCATTAGTCTGAGGATGGAAAGCAGACGAAAAAGACAAATCTATGCCCATCCTAGCACAGAATGCCCGCCAAAATCTAGACACGAATTGGGTCCCTCTGTCAGAAACGATATTCTCCGGAATACCATGCAAACTAACAACATTTTGAAAAAACAGAGGAACCAACTCGGAAGAAGAAGGCAACTTAGGCAAGGGAACCAGATGGACCATCTTAGAGAAACGGTCACACACCACCCAGATGACAGACATCTTATGAGAAACAGGCAGATCCGAAATAAAATCCATCGAGATGTGCGTCCAAGGCCTCTTCGGGATAGGCAAGGGCAACAACAATCCACTAGCCCGAGAACAACAAGGCTTGGCCCGAGCACAAACGTCACAAGACTGCACAAAGCCTCGCACATCTCGTGACAGGGAAGGCCACCAGAAGGACCTTGCCACCAAATCCCTGGTACCAAAGATTCCAGGATGACCTGCCAACGCAGAAGAATGAACCTCAGAGATGACTCTACTGGTCCAATCATCAGGAACAAACAGTCTACCAGGTGGGCAACGATCAGGTCTATCCGCCTGAAACTCCTGCAAGGCCCGCCGCAGGTCTGGAGAAACGGCAGACAATATCACTCCATCTTTAAGGATACCTGTGGGCTCAGAATTACCAGGGGAGTCAGGCTCAAAACTCCTAGAAAGGGCATCCGCCTTAACATTCTTAGAACCCGGTAGGTAAGACACCACAAAATTAAACCGAGAGAAAAACAACGACCAGCGCGCCTGTCTAGGATTCAGGCGCCTGGCAGACTCAAGGTAAATTAAATTTTTGTGGTCAGTCAATACCACCACCTGATGTCTGGCCCCCTCAAGCCAGTGACGCCACTCCTCAAAAGCCCACTTCATGGCCAAAAGCTCCCGATTGCCAATATCATAATTCCGCTCGGCGGGTGAAAATTTACGGGAAAAAAAAGCACAAGGTCTCATCACGGAGCAGTCGGAACTTCTCTGCGACAACACCGCCCCAGCTCCGATTTCAGAAGCGTCGACCTCAACCTGAAAAGGAAGAGCAACATCAGGCTGACGCAACACTGGGGCGGAAGAAAAGCGGCGCTTGAGCTCCCGAAAGGCCTCCACAGCATCAGGGGACCAATCAGCAACATCAGCACCCTTCTTAGTCAAATCAGTCAATGGTTTTACAACATCAGAAAAACCAGCAATAAATCGACGATAAAAGTTAGCAAAGCCCAAAAATTTCTGAAGACTCTTAAGAGAAGAGGGTTGCGTCCAATCACCAATAGCCTGAACCTTGACAGGATCCATCTCGATGGAAGAGGGGGAAAAAATGTATCCCAAGAAGGAAATCTTTTGAACCCCAAAAACACACTTAGAACCCTTCACACACAAGGAATTAGACCGCAAAACCTGAAAAACCCTCCTGACCTGCTGGACATGAGAGTCCCAGTCATCCGAAAAAATCAGAATATCATCCAGATACACAATCATAAATTTATCCAAATAATCGCGGAAAATGTCATGCATAAAGGACTGGAAGACTGAAGGGGCATTTGAAAGACCAAAAGGCATCACCAAATACTCAAAATGGCCCTCGGGCGTATTAAATGCGGTTTTCCACTCATCCCCCTGCTTGATTCGCACCAAATTATACGCCCCACGGAGATCAATCTTAGAGAACCACTTGGCCCCCTTTATACGAGCAAACAAATCAGTAAGCAGTGGTAACGGATATTGATATTTAACCGTGATTTTATTCAAAAGTCGATAATCAATACACGGCCTCAAAGAGCCGTCTTTCTTAGACACAAAGAAAAAACCGGCTCCTAAGGGAGATGACGAAGGACGAATATGTCCCTTTTCCAAGGACTCCTTTATATATTCTCGCATAGCCGCGTGTTCAGGCACAGACAGATTAAATAAACGACCCTTAGGGTATTTACTACCCGGGATCAAGTCTATGGCACAATCGCACTCCCGGTGCGGAGGTAGTGAACCAACCTTGGGTTCTTCAAAAACGTCACGAAAGTCAGACAAGAATTCAGGAATCTCAGAGGGAATAGATGATGAAATGGAAACCAAAGGTACGTCCCCATGAGTTCCTTTACATCCCCAGCTTAACACAGACATAGCTCTCCAGTCGAGGACTGGGTTATGAGATTGCAGCCATGGCAATCCCAGCACCAAAACATCATGTAGATTATACAGCACCAGAAAGCGAATAACCTCCTGGTGATCCGGATTAACACGCATAGTCACTTGTGTCCAGTATTGTGGTTTATTACTAGCCAATGGGGTGGAGTCAATCCCTTTCAGAAGTATCGGAGCCTCCAATGGCTCCAAATCATACCCACAGCGTTTGGCAAAGGACCAATCCATAAGACTCAAAGCAGCGCCAGAGTCGACATAGGCGTCCGCGGTAATAGATGACAAAGAACAAATCAGGGTCACAGATAGAATAAACTTAGACTGTAAAGTGCTAATTGAAACAGACTTGTCAGGCTTCTTAGTACGCTTAAAGCATGCTGATATAACATGAGTTGAATCACCACAATAGAAGCACAACCCATTTTTTCGTCTAAAATTCTGCCGCTCGCTTCTGGACAGAATTCTATCACATTGCATATTTTCTGGCGTTTTCTCAGTAGACACCGCCAAATGGTGCACAGGTTTGCGCTCCCGCAGACGCCTATCGATCTGAATAGCCATCGTCATGGACTCATTCAGACTCGCAGGCACAGGGAACCCTACCATAACATCCTTAATGGCATCAGAGAGACCTTCTCTGAAAATCGCCGCCAGGGCGCACTCATTCCACTGAGTAAGCACAGACCATTTGCGGAATTTTTGGCAGTATATTTCAGCTTCATCTTGCCCCTGAGACAAGGACATCAAGGCCTTTTCCGCCTGAAGCTCTAAATGAGGTTCCTCATAAAGCAACCCCAAGGCCAGAAAAAACGCATCCACATTGAGCAACGCAGGATCCCCTGGTGCCAATGCAAAAGCCCAGTCTTGAGGGTCGCCCCGGAGCAAGGAAATTACAATCCTGACCTGCTGTGCAGGGTCTCCGGCAGAGCGAGACTTCAGGGACAAAAACAATTTGCAATTATTTTTAAAATTTTGAAAGTGAGATCTATTCCCCGAGAAGAATTCAGGCAATGGAATTCTAGGCTCAGACATAGGTGCATGAACAACAAAATCTTGCAAATTTTGTACCTTTGTGGCGAGATTATTCAAACCTGTAGCTACACTCTGAAGATCCATTAGAAACAGGTGAACACAGAGCCATTCAAGGATTAGAAGGAGAGAAAGAGAGGAAGGCTGCAGTATAGGCAGACTAGCAAGTGATTCAATTAAGAGCACACTCAGAACTAGAGGAAAAAAAAAAAAATTGTAGCAGACTTCTTTTTTCTCTCCTTTCTCAGCCAGTAATTTAACCCTTTTTTTTTTTGGCCGGTCAAACTGTCATGATTCTCAATGGCGAGAGAACATAGCCCAGCATATATGAAAACTAGCTCTTGGAAGATGGAAACTATACTGACCATGAACTAAACCTGCCGCACAACTAGAAGTGGCCGGGTAGCATGCCTACGTTTTTTTATCCCTAGATGCCCAGCGCCAGCCGGAGAACTACCTAATCCTAGCAGAGGAAAAGACAGTCCTGGCTCACCTCTAGAGAAATTTTCCCAAAAGGCAGATAGAGGCCCCCACATATATTGGCGGTGATTTTAGATGAAATGACAAACGTAGTATGAAAATAGGTTTAGCAAAAATCGAGGTCCGCTTACTAGATAGCAAGAAGACAGAAAGGGCACTTTCATGGTCAGCAGAAAACTCTATAAAAACACCATCCAGAAATTACTTTAAGACTCTAGCATTAACTCATAACACCAGAGTGGCAATTTCCGCTCACAAGAGCTTTCCAGACACAGTAACGAAACAGCAGCTGTGAACAGGAACAAAATGCAAAAACACACAAGGACAAAAGTCCAACTTAGCTGGGAGTTGTCTAGTAGCAGGAACATGCACAGAAAGGCTTCTGATTACATTGTTGACCGGCATGAAACTGACAGAGGAGCAAGGTTATATAGCGACTCCCACATCCTGATAGGAGCAGGTGAACAGAGGGGATGATGCACAAGTACAATTCCACAAGTGGCCACCGGGGGAGCCCAGAATCCAATTTCACAACAGGTATGTAAACTTTTGAGCACCACTATATATAGTATATATCGTATATACTCGAGTATAAGCCGACCCGAGTATAAGCCGACCCCCCTAATTTTGCCACAAAAAACTGGGAAAACTTATTGACTCGAGTATAAGCCTAGGGTGTAAAATGCAGCAGCTACCGGTGAATTTCAAAAATAAAAATAGATGCACCATACCATGTGTAGTGCTCTGCACCATTCATTATTGCCCCATAGCTGTACAATAGAAAGCTGTGCCATATAGTGCTCTGCACCGTTCATTATTGCCCCATAGCTGTACCATAGAAAGCTGTGCCATATAGTGCTCTGCACCGTTCCTTATTGCCCCATAGCTGTGCCATATAGTGCTCTGCACCGTTCCTTATTGCCCCATAGCTGTGCCATATAGTGCTCTGCACCGTTCCTTATTGCCCCATAGCTGTGCCATATAGTGCTCTGCACCGCTCCTTATTGCCCCATAGCTGTGCCATATAGTGCTCTGCACCGCTCCTTATTGCCCCATAGCTGTGCCATATAGTGCTCTGCACCGCTCCTTATTGCCCCATAGCTGTGCCATATAGTGCTCTGCACTGCTCCTTATTGCCCCATAGCTGTGCCATATAGTGCTCTGCACCGTTCCTTATTGCCCCATAGCTGTGCCATATAGTGCTCTGCACCGCTCCTTATTGCCCCATAGCTGTGCCATATAGTGCTCTGCACCGCTCCTTATTGCCCCATAGCTGTGCCATATAGTGCTCTGCACCATTCCTTATTGCCCCATAGCTGTGCCATATAGTGGTCTGCACCGCTCCTTATTGCCCCATAGCTGTGCCATATAGTGCTCTGCACAGTTCATTATTGCCCCATAGCTGTGCCATATAGTGCTCTGCACCGCTCCTTATTGCCCTATAGCTGTGCCATATAGTGCTCTGCACCGTTCATTATTACCCCATAGCTGTGCCATAGAAAGCTGTGCTGCTGCTGCAATAAAAATAATAAAACACATACTCACCTCTCTTGCTTGCAGCTCCTCGGCGTCCGGTCCCGGCGTCTCTCCGCACTGACTGATCAGGCAGAGGGTGGCGCGCACACTATACGCATCATCGCGCCCTCTGACCTGCACAGTCAGTGCGGAGAGACGCCGGGAAGATGGAGCGGCGCCCGGCGTGTGGAACGCGGACAGGTGAATATGACATACTTACCTGCTCCCGGCGTCCCGCTCCTTCCCCCGGACAGCTTGTCTTCGGTGCTGCAGCCTCTTCCTCTATCAGTGGTCACCGGCACCGCTGATTAGAGAAATGAATAAGCGGCTCCGCCCCTATGGGAGTGGAGTCCATATTCATTTCTCTAATGAGCGGTCCCACGTGACCGCTGAACAGGGGAAGAGCTGCGGCATCCGGAGACCGTGGGACTGCAGGGACAGCGCCAGGAGCCCCGGAAGCAGGTAAGTATGCCTCAGCGCCCTCTCCCCCTCACCCGCCGACCGTGACTCGAGTATAAGCCGAGAGGGGCACTTTCAGCCCAAAAATTTGGGCTGAAAATCTCGGCTTATACTCGAGTATATATGGTATATATTGTATATTTATATAAAATAAACAGTAGGGGTGGAAAGAGCTTTTTTTTCCTTTTTGTATGTGAGAGCCTTAAAATCCATAGCACATTTTTTTCCGATAAATGGGGAAGGTAAAGAGTAAAACATTAAGATATTCTGTCCTACTTTTTGTTGTGTGTTATAAGCAATCAAAAGGTATATTTGTCATGCCACTGTGTCGTCTTCTCCCCTCTATAGTATCTGACATGATCAATAAAGAATGTGTTAGTGAAGATGAATGAGGAAAAGTATCACTGCTGTTCTGGCTAATTTTCCTTTTAGAGGAAAATATATACAATATTAACTTTCCTAACTTTGTTATGGATTGAAAGCTCCAAAAAAAAAAAAATGTAGAGGATTCGGCTGTCTGCTTCCAACCAATAAATAACAACTAATAAAGTGGATGTGTCTTCCTTAGTGGATAGTCATTTATTTTGTTAGAGATTATCCCTTCTTAGTTAAGAAGAATGGTATTATAAGGTAACATATATATCTTCATACTGTAAGAATAAATTACATATCTTGTGACATTTAATTCTTCCATTTTTCAATACTAAGGCTGTACTTGTCTATGAAAGCATTTATACCAGAACAGAATTCGCAAAACAGTTAAGAAGCATAGCATATGTTGAAACAGTGATATTGTGATTTTGCTATTTTTCTACATTTAAACAGTAAATTAAATTGTGAAAAACATTTATTGATAGTCTTGGAGAAAGCATCTATTTATTAAGTGCACAAAAATTGCTTCAGATTTATCTAAATAGGTCAAATAGAAATGACTTTTACATGGTACACACTTTTTTCTTCCATACACCATTTCATTGATTCTCATACATAATCCAAAAAAAAAATCTTTAGTAAATTTGGTACATTTTTAACACATTTTTCTTTGTAAACTATCTCACAGCATTAACATGTTCATGTTGAATAGCAATGTATGTGTACTATGCAGTTGTCAGAAACAGATAATAGAAATCATCACATGTGATATAAATACCGTATTTTTCGGACTATAGGACGCACCGGACTATAAGGCGCACCCAGGTTTTAGAGGTGGAAAATAGGGAAAAAAAATATTTGAAGCAAAAAAATGTGGTAAAATATTTAATAACATAAATAACATACTATTATATGTGGTGTTATTATATATAATAGTACGTTATTATGTTGGAAGCTGCGGGACCAGTGTGGTGTCTGTACAGTACTATATGAAGATGCTGGAGGGTGAGTATAAGAATGGGGGCGCAGGGCTTATATTGAAAGCACCACTCCAGCGCTGCAAAATAACACTGGAGTGCTGCTTTAAGATCCTGTGGGAGAACTATAACTCCCAGCATGTCCTGCAGATCCTATGGCATGCTGGGAGTTATAGTTCACCAAAGGAGGGGCAGAGTACTTTATTGTGTTTTGAAAGACTAACCTCTTAATTGTGGCAGCCAGCCAGCCACTGTGGTGAGGTACAAGCATCCCATGACTGCACACACAGAGCCCTCCCTCTTATTGCCTTTCCACAGCACAGGTTATGAGGAAGCCTGCAGATTCTAGTGGAGAGCCCGAAGGACCTGTGATGATGTCAAGAAGAGGGAGGGCTCTGAGCTGCCATGTGATGCTCCAGCCCACCCACTCCTGACATCACACAGGTCCTGTTTGTGCACAGCACTTGTCCAGCCCAGGCAGGTATGCAGCGATCCCCTGGCCCCCTGCTGCTGCTGACTCCTCCTCCCCCAGACACACAGATCTCAGCTGCTGCAGGAATCAGCGCTGAGGAAACCATGTGTGTCCCTGCTTAAGTGCAGTATTCATTTGCTGCTCCGGCTCACCGCTCAGCTGATCGGTGGGCGGGGAGCCGCTAATGAATATTCACTGCACTTAATCATTGGGACCATATGGTTTCCCCAGCCCTGATTCCGGGCAGCCAGGACATCCTGAAGTGGGATAACAGGATCCCACTCACTGCTGCCCCCCTCCCCACATGCTACATCCGTACCATAAGATGCACCCACACTTTCCTCCCAAATTTGGAGGAAAAAAAGTGAGTCTTATGGTCAGAAAAAAACGGTAATTGTCCAATGGTTAGTAATAATCAAATACATCAAGATTGCATCTGTTTCCCATTCTGTTATTTGAAGTAACCAACAAATGAAACTCTAATCATGTTGGAATCCTTTTATTTTTTAAGTTCTTACCACCTAATAGGTTGATTTCAAAGGATGAATTAATCTGTTAAAATTCATTTTCAAGTGAAATGCTAATGGTTATTGTCTTTTTTTTACAGATCACAAAGTATAATAAATATAGGGCTTAAACCCTCTATGACATTGGATGTATAGGAACATCCAAGGTTATCTACCACCCTTTAATGGGTTCTAAGGCATTAAGCCTGAATCTTTCCCGACAGCCAAAAATCTTGCATGTTTTTAGGTGACCAAATACTTATTTTCCACCATAATTTGCAAAATAAATCTTGCCAAATCAGACAAGATGATTTTCTGGATTTCCTTTCGCATTTTGACTCTCATAGTTGTGTTCTACCTATGATGTCAATTACAGGCCTCGCTAATCTTTTTAAGTGAGAAAACTTGCACAATTGGTGGCTGACTAAAAACTCTTTTCCCCACGGTATATTATATATTACATCAAATTTTACACATACCACAAGTAAAAAAGAGAAACTGACCCAGCAAGCAAGAACCCAGAACTCCAAAGTACGTTTTGCCAAGGCAAAAATCTTATTAAGTCAGTGTGATAGAGTACAATACTGACTTTTAACATTATACTCATACTTGATATATTTTCCAAGAACTTTCTTTTGTTTTATGTCCCCCATGTTTTTAATGTATTTTTTAGCATTTGTTTGTATCAATAAAATTATATACACTGCTCAAAAAATAAAGGAAACACTTAAACAACAGAATATAACTCTAAGTAAATCAAACTTCTGTGAAATCAAACTGTCCACTTAGGAAGCTACACTGTTTGACAATCAATTTCACATGCTGTTGTGCAAATGGAATAGACAACAGATGGAAATTATTGGCAATTATCAAGACACAATCAATAAAGGAGTGGTTCTGCCGGTGAGGACAACAGACCACATCTCAGTACCCATGCTTTCTGGCAGATGTTTTGGCCATTTTTGAATGTTGGTTGTGTTTTCACACTGATGGTAGCATGAGACTGACGATACAACCCACACAAGTGGCTCAGGTAGTGCAGCTCATCCAGGATGGCACATCAATGCGAGCTGTGACAAGAAGGTTTGCTGTGTATGTCAGTGTAGTGTCCAGAGGCTGGACGTGTTACCAGGAGACAGGCCAGTACACCAGGAGATGTGGAGGGGGCCATACGAGGGCAACAACCCAGCAGCAGGACCGCTACCTCAGTCTTTGTGCGAGGAGGAACAGGAGGAGCACTGCCAGAGCCCAGCAAAATGACCTCCAGCAGGCCACGAATGTACAAGTGTCTGCACACACAGTTAAAAACCACAGATGGGGGTTGTGCTCATAGCCCAACACCGTGCAGGATGCTTGGCATTTGCCACAGAGCACCAGGATTGGCAAATTTGCCACTGGCGCCCTGTGCTCTTCACAGATGAAAGCAGGTTCACACTGAGCACATGTGACAGAATTGACAGAGTCTGGAGACACCATGGAGAGTGATTTGCTGCCTGCAACATCCTTCAGCATGACCGGTTTGGCAGTGGGTTAGTAATGGTGTGGGGTGGCTTTTTTTGGAGTGCCTCACAGCCCACCATGTGCTCGCCAGAGGTAGCCTGACTGCCATTAGGTACCGAGATCCTCAGACTCCCACTGTCCCACTAGTTAACACCTTCAGTGATCACCGTAAAAAGAAAAAAAATGAGGCAAAAAACAACGCTTTATTATCATACCGCTGAACAAAAAGTGGATTAACACGCGATCAATAATACGGATATAAATAACCATGGTACTGCTGAAAACTACATCTTGTCCCGCAAAAAACAACCCACCATATGGCATCATCAGCGAAAAAATAAAAAAGTTATAGTCCTCAGAATAAAGTGTTGCAAAAATATTTTTTTTTCTATAAAATAGTTTTTATCATATAAAAGCGCTAAAGCATAAAAAAGATATAAATGTTGTATCCATGTAATCGTACTATTCCGAAGAATAAAGCTGCTTTATCAATATTACCAAACATGGAACGGTATAAACCCCCCATAAAAAAAGAAATTCATGAATACCTGGTTTTTGGTCATTCTGCCTCACAAAAATCAGAATAAAAAGCGATCAAAAAGTGTCACATGACTGAAAATGGTACCAATAAAAACGTCAACTGGTTCCGCAAAAAAGAAGACCTCACATGACTCTGTGGACCAAAATATTGAAAAATTATAGCTCTCAAAATGTGGAGATGCAAAAACTATTTTTTGCAATAAAAAGCATCTTTTAGTGTGTGATACCTGCCAATCACAAAAATCCGCTAAAAAACCCGCTATGAAAGTAAATCAAACCCCCCTTCATCACCCTCTTAGTCAGGGAAAAATAATAAAATGTAAAAAATGTATTTATTTCCATTTTCACATTAGGGTTAGGGTTGGGGCTAGGGTTGGGGCAAGGGACAGGGTTGGGGCTAGGGTTAGGGTTGGGGATAGGGATAGGGTTGGGGCTAGGGTTAGGGTTACGGTTAGGGCTACAATTAGGGTTTGGGCTAAAGTTAGGGTTAGGGTTGGGGCTAAAGTTAGGGTTTGGTTTTGGATTACATTTACGGTTGGGATTAGGGTTAGGGGTCGAGTTCCTGCCTCTGCACGGGGGGAATCTTGAGCCATCTCCGCTGCAGTCTCCCATTCTTCTCCTGCCGCAGTGGAGCCTGCTCAGCGGAGGCATCGGTCCCAGCGTCATGCTCAGTCTGACACTGTGCGAAGGGTTACTGCTGCCTTTCCAGCTTCTGCCATTATAGCCAGTACTGTTCAGCAGTGAGCAGACGTCTTTGGGACTAAGTCCTACTTTTCCCCTTCTGAGCATGCCCAGAGTAAGATCTATCATTGGAGATCAAGGGTCACATGCTCAGGTACTGCAGCTATTCCCATTGGTACTCTAGGAAGGTCCTGAAGTTGCTCAAGTTCTGTGGCAGCTTCCCATTGGTCCTTTTTTGGAAGGTCCTGAAGTTGCTGCAGCTATAAAAGGTGCGCATGTCCGCACGGCCATGCGCTAGTATCTTTCTGAATTATGTGCTTTGCGCCATTGTGGTCATGTGAGATTGTATTCATGGACCCAGCTGAAATAAGCCCCTAGAATACCCGCACCTCCGGTGAGGAGATTGTATGTTTGAGTGTATTCAGGGACCTGGCTGAAATAAGCCCTTAGAATACCGGCACCTCCGGTGAGGAGATTGTGTGCATGCATGACCACTGACTGCTCTGTTGGGCAGTTAGCCTGTGCTCCTGTGAAGTCTACGGCCGGTTTCACATTTGCGGTTGTGTCCACAGTGTTTCTTCCGCAAATATCCGCATCAGTTGCGTATTCCTATCTTTAACATTAGGGACGCATGCGTTTGCGATCGTTTGCGTTTTACCGCGTTTGACGCTGCATGCGTCATTTCGTCGTCTGCGGCTTTTCACAGAAATGCAACATGTAGTAATTTTTAGAGGCATCAATTTACAGCCTGGAGACGTATGCGGTCGATTGCACAAGGAATGCGCCAAAAAAATGCATTGCTGTCTATATGAACGCATGGGTTTACAAGCACATGCGTTTGCTTGCGATCGTGAACACATGTGTTCCACAAGAGAAAAACATGTCTAGACACTGATAAGCCACCCCCCACATGCAAGGTGATAAAGGGAGGGAATGGACATTTGCAGGTCACTGCTCAGCAGACACAGAAGCAGACGAGACCCAGGCTACATCCTTAGAGGAAAATAGGACACTGAACAATGTGAGTATATCCTATCCAATGCCTTTATTTTCTATTTTCTGGCTCTACATGTCATAATTTCTGCCATTTCTTTCTTTCTTTCTGCATGCATCAGAATGTCTTCTTCTTCTGATGAGGAGCAATGTCCTGGGCCTTCTGAAGTAGAACATGTCAGTGAGGTGAGTACTTGCCTCCTCAGATTGGTAAGTATTCACTATATATAATATACAGGTGACCAACAGCACTCACTATTTGGGGGCGCTCGTTGCAGGTCCAGGGAACCCTCCTGGGGAAGCGGATATCAAGAAGGAGAAAGAACAGCGCTCCAACCGGGTGTTATTATCCAAAAAAGAGAGTCTTTATTCCAGCCATGATAAAATAGCAACGTTTCGGCCGAACATCCGGCCTTTTTCAAGCATACAAAATAGTACCATGGGCTGTCTTAAATAGTGTGCACTCCACGCAGGGAGCCAATCACCATCCAGTGTCAGCCCACTATTAAAATGTTCAACATTTAAAAGCAGAAATAGACATCAGATATATGTGCATATACAGGTTACATACAAGTGAACCACCGCCATATATACCAATATAATAATCAATCCATAAATATAGAAAAGTGCAATGTTTATCTCATTCTATCCATGTGCTTCCATGATGTATCCTCATCTCCATGGTAATCGTTAACCAATAAATTCAGCTCCACAATGAACTTCCTGTGTTACCCTGGCCAATCAAAATTAATGGCGCCGAACTGCATAAGTAACCAATCCGATCTTTCCATACAATGGCGTGTGGCTAAAACTGCCAATCCACTGCGGTCATTCAGCGAGATGTACTTACATCATCATCGGTTGCCCCAACTCTGGCATTCCAGCCGGTCCCTCGGTCTCAACACAGGTCGCGGTGCGCGTGCATCAGTGCTCCACGTCACCGCCAAGACTCCCCACCCAAATGGGGAGGAGCTCAGTGCCGATGCGTCACGCATCAGCAACGCCCACAGCCGACCCTATGTGACCGCAGATCGTGCTGGTTGCCTGGGAGATGCCGACGCTATGCTCTGTTCAGCCATAGTGACTATCTCATTCATTTAATGCATCCGCATTTCTTAGTAGTCTATCTCTAATGGCTCAAGATTTAATCAGGATCTAACCGGCATATAAAGGCATTCAGTGCGAAGGCGATGACCAACCATAATCTATGCTGGAAACGCCTTTCAAAAGGCATCCATAACCTAATAGCAGTAGATCTCACCAAACGCCATTATAGTGAACTGCTTAAAAAAATAGCAGTACTAGCATATACCAAAGGAGATAATATATTCATAAAGCAATAGGACAAGCATAAGATATCATAAAACATCAGTATACATCAAGATGACAATTCAAGAGGGACAGTCGGAATACAACCCGGGCAAGGAAAATAGGTTGTTCAATATATTTAATATTTTACGGTGCCAATCCAGCACTTAATAGCGTTGAAGTATCCCAATCTTTTGTGCACCGACTGTCACATTCGCTGTCCATCTGGTAACACAAAAACAAAAAACATATTAAAAAACATGTCTATGTAGAATAAAAACAAAGACGATAACAATCCTCAGAAGGGGAATATCATATTACTAAGGGGTACATATATGTGGATTAAAGTCTATATTTAAACCCCTAGGGTGCAATGAACTCAGGGTATAGATCCCTCTCATTTCTTTAGTTTTTAATATTTTTAACCTGTCCCCTCCCCTTCTCAAGGTTGGAACATTGTCAATGACCCTAAATCTTAATTGGTTCACTGAGTGCTTATTCTCTAAAAAAATGCTTAGTAACTGGCAATTCTGTACGTCCCTTTTGATAGTGCTTTTATGTTTACTAATGCGAGTCCTTACTTCAGTGGTGGTCTCACAGATATACACCAAACCACACGGGCACGTAATCATATAGACGACATAGCTTGATGCGCAGGTGTATCTTTCTTTCAGATAGAATTTCTTCCCCGTCAGTGGGTGACAGAAGAAATCTCCTTTTAACATGTTATTGCAACAGGCGCAGCCAAGACATGGGAGATTCCCAAGTCTTGGTGCACTAAGAGTTTGCTGATATGACACCTTGGAGGTGCCAAAATTAGATTTGACTAATCTGTCACCTAAATTCTTACCCCTTCTATAAGACATCATGGGAAATGATCTAAAACTAGGGATCTGGGGTAAACCTTGTTGTAAAAGGGCCCAATGCTTTTTTATAATCCCACCATATCGGTTGCCCACTGAGCTAAATGTGGAAATAAACGGGACCCGTTCACATACATTTTTAGCAGAATTTTTCTTTCCAACATTTTCATGTGAGATACTGAGAGCCTTCATTTTGAAATTGTTAACTTCCTTTTTTGGGTACCCTCTCATCACAAATTTAGCGCACATGTCATCCAACCGTCCATTTACTACATTCTCATCGGATACAATCCTCCGTACTCTTAGTAATTGACTCCATGGAAGAGAATCAATCATCCTCCTTGGGTGATTACTATCATATAATAGCAGACTGTTTCTGTCTGTCTCTTTCACAAATATATCAGTTTTTAATCTTTCTCCATCTTTGTACACCAAAGTATCTAGAAATTGTATTTGAACGGCTGAATGTACTAGAATAAATTGTAATTCTGGGTACACCCCATTCAGGCTCTTATGGAAATCATCCAATGCTGTCAAGTTCCCATCCCATATTATAAAAATATCATCGATGTAACGCCACCAGGCTCTGACGTGGCGCCAGAAGATGGATTGGTACACAAACCTGTCCTCGAATACCGCCATATAGATGTTGGCATAAGTGGGGGCCACATTGGACCCCATGGCGTTACCCCTCAACTGCAGGTAGTACTCATCCCCAAAGAGAAAATAATTTCTCCTGAGGATGAGTTCCAACAGTGTGAGGACAAGCTGTGCACACTCCGGGGCCACGTCAGAGCCTGATAGAGCACATCGAACAGTTTCAAGGCCCTTCTCATGTTCTACTGATGTATATAATGACGTAACGTCAAATGACGCCAAAATCACATCCTCAGAAATCGTTATATTCTCGATCTTATCAAGAAAGTCGTTTGTATCCCTTATATATGACCTTGCAGACATTGCAAAGGGATGTAGTACCCGATCAAGGAAAATGGCAGTTTTATTGAACAGAGACCCCCTCCCGGAGACTATCGGTCTACCCGGGGAGTTTAACAAATCTTTGTGGATTTTCGGTAGCATATATAGCACCGGCATTATTGGTGCATTCACCGTTAAGAACTCAGACAGCTTGTGGTCAATGAGCCCCATGGCCAGGGAGTCACTGATCACAAGCTGCAACTCTCTCTGAAAACGTAAAGTTGGATTATGGAGCAATTTCTCATATACCAAATGATCTCCTAATTGTCTAGCAATCTCAGCTTTATATTTGGGACTATCCATTATAACAACTGCCCAGCCCTTATCGGCCCTTTTAATAGTTAAAGCAGTATTATTTGCCAAATCATTAACCGCCTTCCTCTCGGCTAGTGTCATATTCTGATGTAAAGGAGGTTTATAAGAATTTTTCAGTTTTTCAACTTCACCCTGTATCAACTCAATATATGACTCTACAAAATGATTATTGGTTGGAGGCTGAAATGTACTCTTATTATAAAATCCCAATTCTTTTAGAGAAAAGCCTTGCGTTGAATCTCTGTCATCTATATTGGTATTATTTGTTTTATCAGAAAAAAAAGACGACAATCTTAGCCTCCTATAGAAGGCTTGTAAGTTGTAAGTCTATTTTGATCTCAAACCAATCTGGATTATTTGATGGGCAAAATGACAGTCCCTTAGATATTATATTAAGTTCAATATCAGAGAGTATGTGGAAGAGATATTTACCACTAGTTCTTTATTCTCTGTTAGTTGTTCTTCGTGTTCCTCGTCCTCATTGTAGTTGTTTTGCCTTGTCTCTGTTCTTTGGTTCGTGTTCCTCCTGTGTTTCCGACCCCCTCTCTGACCCCGTCTCCTGGGGTGGTTTTGTCTAGCCTTACCGGCTCTAAAAAAATGAGCTCCTCCCACTCCTCCAGCGATAGAATCATCCGTGGAGTCAGATTCTGCTGTGCTGAAACCAAAGTTTGATTACTTCCTTTCCTGTGGTCTCCTCTGTCTTTTTGATATTGGGGGTTCACTTCTCCTGATGTTCTTGGAGAGCTGACTAGGGCTCATATGCCAGGAGAAAACACGACCTGCCTTGTAGTCTTCCATGTCTCTGAACCACTTAGTCCTTTTAGTGGTTTAAATGTCCATTCTAAATTTGGTAAAATTTTCATCGGTCTTGGTCTTAAGGGATCTCCACTCTTGTGTAGTGAGTTGTGCCTTTAGCTGATCCTCCCATTCAGCTATATTCTTCTTGACAATGTCCAATTCCTTATTCAAAAATTCAATATTAAGTAGCATAATATCGAATGCAAATTTATTAGAGATGGCCTCGAATTTCATGCAAAATTGTGTGTTGTCAGGAAAAAGAGTAGGCCTTAGATGTGAGCGTAATCCATGTGGGATCCTTCTGACCTTAACCCCTTCACCACCAAGGGTGGTTTGCACGTTAATGACCGAGCCAATTTTTACAATTCTGACCACTGTCCCTTTATGAGGTTATAACTCTGGAACGCTTCAACGGATCTTGGCGATTCTGACATTGTTTTCTCGTGACATATTGTACTTCATGATAGTTGTAAAATTTCTTCGATATAACTTGCATTTATTTGTGAAAAAAATGAATATTTGGCGAAAATTTAGAAAATTTCGCAATTTTCCAACTTTGAATTTTTATGCCCTTAAATCACAGACATATGTCATGCAAAATACTTAAAAAGTAACATTTCCCACATGTCTACTTTACATCAGCACAATTTTGGAACCAAATTTTTTTTTTGTGACGGAGTTATAAGGGTTAAAAGTTGACCAGCAATTTCTCATTTTTACAACACCATTTTTTTTTAGGGACCACATCTCATTTGAAGTCATTTTGAGGGGTCTATATGATAGAAAATACCCAAGTGTGACACCATTCTAAAAATTGCACCCCTGAAGGTACTCAAAACCACTTTCAAGAAGTTTATTAACCCTTCAGGTGTTTCACAGGAATTTTTGGAATGTTTAAATAAAAATAAACATTTAACTTTTTTTCACACAAAATTTATTTCAGCTCCAATTTGTTTTATTTTACCAAGGGTAAGAGAAGAAATTGGACCCCAAAAATTGTTGTGCAATTTGTGCTGAGTACGCTGATACCCGAAATGTGGGTGTAAACCATTGTTTGGGCGCAGGGCAGAGCTCGGAAGGGAAGGAGCGCCATTTTACTTTTCAATGCAAAATTGACTGGAATTGAGATGGGACGCCATGTTGCATTTGGAGAGCCCCTGATGTGCCTAAACATTGAAACCCCCCACAAGTGACACCATTTTGGAAAGTAGACCCCCTAAGGATCTTATCTAGATGTGTGGTGAGCACTTTGACCCAACAAGTGCTTCACAGAAGTTTATAATGCAGAGCCTTAAAAATAAAACAAATCATATTTTTTCACAAAAATGATCTTTTCGCCCCCAATTTTTTATTTTCCCAAGGGTAAGAGAAGAAATTGGACCCCAAAAGTTGTTGTGCAATTTGTCCTGAGTACGACAATACCCCATATGTGGGGGTAAACCACTGTTTGGGCGCATAGCAGAGCTCGGAAGGGAAGGAGCGCTATTTTACTTTTCAATGCAAAATTGACTGGAATTAAGATGGGATGCCATGTTGCGTTTGGAGAGCCCCTGATGTGCCTAAACATTAAAAACCCCCACAAGTGACACCATTTTGGAAAGTAGACCCCCTATGGAACTTATCTAGATGTGTTTTGATAGCTTTGAACCCCCAAGTGTTTCACTACAGTTTATAACGCAGAGCCGTGAAAATAAAAATTCTTTTTTTTTCACAAAAATGATTTTTAGCCCCCAGTTTTGTATTTTCACAAGGGTATCAGGATAAATTGGACCCCAAACATTGTTGTCCAATTTATCCTGAGTACGCTGATACCCCATATGTGGGGGGGAACCACTGTTTGGGCGCATGACAGAGCTCGGAAGGGAAGGAGCGCCATTTGGAATGCAGACTTAAATGGATTGGTCTGCAGGCGTCACGTTGCATTTGCAGAGCCCCTGATGTACCCAAACAGTACAAACCCCCCACAAGTGACCCCATATTGGAAACTAGACCCCCAAAGGAACTTATCTAGATGTGTTGTGAGAACTTTGAACCCCCAAGTGTTTCACTACAGTTTATAACGCAGAGCCGTGAAAATAAAAATTCTTTTTTTTTTCACAAAAATGATTTTTTAGCCCCCAGTTTTGTATTTTCACAAGGGTATCAGGATAAATTGGACCCCAAAAGTTGTTGTTCAATTTGTCCTGAGTACACTGATACCCCATATGTGGGGGGGAACCACTGTTTGGGCGCATGACAGAGCTCGGAAGGGAAGGAGCGCCATTTGGAATGCAGACGTAAATGGATTGGTCTGCAGGCGTCACGTTGCATTTGCAGAGCCCCTGATGTACCCAAACAGTACAAACCCCCCACAAGTGACCCCATATTGGAAACTAGACCCCTCAAGGAACTTATCTAGATGTGTTGTGAGAACTTTGAACCCCCAAGTGTTTCACTACAGTTTATAACGCAGAGCCGTGAAAATAAAAATTCTTTTTTTTTTCACAAAAATGATTTTTTAGCCCCCAGTTTCGTATTTTCACAAGGGTATCAGGATAAATTGGACCCCAAAAGTTGTTGTTCAATTTGTCCTGAGTACGCTGATACCCCATATGTGGGGGGGAACCACTGTTTGGGCGCATGACAGAGCTCGGAAGGGAAGGAGCGCCATTTGGAATGCAGACTTAAATGGATTGGTCTGCAGGCATCACGTTGCATTTGCAGAGCCCCTGATGTACCCAAACAGTACAAACCCCCCACAAGTGACCCCATATCGGAAACTAGACCCCCAAAGGAACTTATCTAGATGTGTTGTGAGAACTTTGAACCCCCAAGTGTTTCACTACAGTTTACAACGCAGAGCCGTGAAAATAAAAAATCCTTTTTTTCCCACAAAACTTATTTTTTGGCCCCCAGTTTTGTATTTTCCCAAGAGTAGCAGGATAAATTGGACCCCAAAAGATGATGTCCAATTTGTCCTGAGTACGTTGATACCCCATATGTTGGGGTAAACCCCTGTTTGGGCACACGGGAGAGCTCTGAAGGGAAGGAGCACTGTTTTCCTTTTTCAACGCAGAATTGGCTGGAATTCAGATCGGATGCCATGTCCCGTTTGGAGAGCCCCTGATGTGCCTAAACAGTGGAAACCCCCCAATTATAACTGAAACCCTAATCCAAACACACCCCTTACCCTAATCCCAACAGTAACCCTAACCACTCCTCTAACCCAGACACACCCAACCCTATTCCCAACCGTAAATGTAATCCAAACCCTAACCCTATCTTTAGCCCCAACCCTAACTGTAGCCCCAACCCTAGCCCCAACCCTAGCCCTAACCCTAGCCCTAACCCTAGCAATAACCCTAGCCCTATCACTAGCCCTAACACTAGCCGTAACACTAGCCCTAACCCTAGCCCTAACCCCAACCCTAGCCCTAACCCTAACCCTAGCCCCAACCCTAGCCCTAACCCTAGCCCTATCCCTAACCCTAGCCCCAGCCCTAGCCCTAACCCTAGCCCTAACCCTAGCCCCAACCCTAGCCCTAAACCTAACCCTAGCCCTAACCCTTGCCCTAACCCTAGCCCTAACTCTAGTCCTAACTCTAGCCCTAACCCTAACCCTAATGGGAAAATGGAAATAAATACATTTTTTTATTTTTTTATTTTTCCCTAAATAAGGGGGTGATGAAGGGGGGTTTGATTTACTTTTATAGCAGGTTATTTAGCGGATTTTTATGATTGGCAGCTGTCACACACTGAAAGACGCTTTTCATTGCAAAAAATATTTTTTGCGTTACCACATTTTGAGAGCTGCAATTTTTTCATATCTGAGTCCACAGAGTCATGTGAGATCTTGTTTTTTGCTAGACGAGTTGAAGTTTTTATTGGTAATATTTTCGGACACGTGACATTTTTTGATCGCTTTTTATTACGATTTTTGTGAGGCAGAGTGATCAAAAACCAGCCATTCATGAATTTCTTTTGGGGGAGGCGTTTATACCGTTCCGCATTTGGTAAAATTGATAAAGCAGTTTTATTCGTCGGGTCAGTACGATTACAGAGATATCTCACTTATATCATTTTTTTTATGTTTTGGCGCTTTTATACGATAAAAACTATTTTATAGAAAAAATAATTATTTTGGTATCGCTTTATTCTCAGGACTATAACTTTTTTACTTTTTTGCTGATGATGCTGTATGGCGGCTCGTTTTTTGCGGGACAAGATGACGTTTTCAGCGGTACCATGGTTATTTATATCTGTCTTTTTGATCGCGTGTTATTACACTTTTTGTTCGGCGGTATAATAATAAAGCGTTGTTTTTTGCCTCGTTTTTTTTTTTTTTCTTACGGTGTTTACTGAAGGGGTTAACTAGTGGGGCAGTTTTATAGGTTGGGTCGTTACGGATGCGGCGATACTAAATATGTTTACTTTTATTGTTTTTTTTATTTTATTTAGCTAAAGAAATGTATTTATGGGAATAATATTTTTTTATTTTCTTTATTTAGGATATTTTTTTTATTTTTTTTTTACACACATGTGGGGAATTTTTTTTTACTTTTTTACTTTGTCCCAGGGGGGGGACATCACAGATCATTGATCTGGCAGTGTGCACAGCACTCTGCCAGATCTGCGATCTGCTGTGCAGGGCTGCAGGCTTACCAAGTGTCTGCTCTGAGCAGGCACTCGGTAAGCCACCTCCCTCCCTGCAGGACCCGGATGCCGCGGCCATCTTGGATCCGGGACCTGCGGCGAGGAGGGAGGTAGGAGACCCTCGGAGCAACGTGATCACATCGCGTTGCTCCGGGGGTCTCAGGGAAGCCCGCAGAGAGCCCCCTCCCTGCGCGATGCTTCCCTATACCGCCGGTACACCGCGATCATGTTTGATCGCGGTGTGCCAGGGGTTAATGTGCCGGGGGTGGTCCGTGACCGCTCCTGGCACATAGTGCTGGATGTCAGCTGCGATATGCAGCTGACACCCGGCCGCGATCGGCCGCGCTCCCCCCGTGAGCGCGGCCGATCGCGTATGACGTACTATCCCGTCGGTGGTCATACGGGCCCACCCCACCTCGACGGGATAGTACGTCAGATGTCAGAAAGGGGTTAAAATACTGTCAGAGTCATAGCATGGAGTTCAGATGAAATCAATTTCCTCCTCTCGTTCTCCCACTTTTTCCCACTTATGCCAACATCTATATGGCGGTATTCGAGGACAGGTTTGTGTACCAATCCATATTCTGGTGCCACGTCAGAGCCTGGTGGCGTTACATCGATGATATTTTTATAATATGGGATGGGAACTTGACAGCATTGGATGATTTCCATAAGAGCCTGAATGGGGTGTACCCAGAATTACAATTTACGCTAGTACATTCAGCCGTTCAAATACAATTTCTAGATACTTTGGTGTACAAAGATGGAGAAAGATTAAAAACTGATATATTTGTGAAAGAGACAGACAGAAACAGTCTGCTACTATATGATATTAATCACCCAAGGAGGATGATTGATTCTCTTCCATGGAGTCAATTACTGAGAGTACAGAGGATTGTATCCAATGAGAATGTAGTAAATGGACGGTTGGATGACGTGTGCGCTAAATTTGTGATGAGAGGGTACCCAAAAAAGGAAGTTAACAATTTCAAAATGAAGGCTCTCAGTATCTCACGTGAACATGTTAGAAAGAAAAATTCTGCTAAAAATGCATGTGAACGGGTCTTGTTTGTTTCCACATTTAGTTCAGTGAGTAACCGTATTGGTGGGATTATAAAAAAGCATTGGGCCTTTTACAACGAGGTTTACCCCAGATCCCTAGTTTTAGATCATTTTCCATGATGTCTTATAGAAGGGGTAAGAATTTAGGTGACAGATTAGTCAAATCTGATTTTGGCACCTCCAAGGTGTCATATCAGCAAACTCTTAGTGCACCAAGACTTGGGAATCTCCCATGTCTTGGCTGCGCCTGTTGCAATAACATGTTAAAAGGAGATTTCTTCTGTCACCCACTGACGGGGAAGAAATTCTATCTGAAAGAAAGATACACCTGCGCATCGAGATATTTCGTCTATATAATTAGTTGCCCGTGTGGTTTGGTGTATATCGGTGAGACCACCACTGAAGTAAGGACTCGCATTAGTAAACATAAAAGCACTATCAGAACGGGACGTACAGAATTGCCAGTTACAAAGCATTTTTTTAGAGAATAAGCACTCAGTGAACCAATTAAGATTTAGGGTCATTGACAATGCTCCAACCTTGAGAAGGGGAGGGGACAGGTTAAAAATATTAAAAACTAAAGAAATGAGATGGATCTATACCCTGAGTTCATTGCACCCTAGGGGTTTAAATATAGACTTTAATCCACATATATGTACCCCTTAGTAATATGATATTCCCCTTCTGAGGATTGTTATTGTCTTTGTTTTTATTCTACATAGACATGTTTTTTAATATGTTTTTTGTTCTTGTGTTACCAGATGGACAGCGAATGTGACAGTCGGTGCACGAAAGATTGGGATACTTCAACGCTATTAAGTGCTGGATTGGCACAGTAAAATATTAAATATATTGAACAACCTATTTTCCTTGCCCGGGTTGTATTCCGACTGTCCCATTTGAATTGTCATCTTGATGTATATGCTGATGTTTTGTGATATCTTATGCTTGTCCTATTGCTTTATGAATATATTATCTCCTTTGGTATATGCTAGTACTGCTATTTTTTTAAGGAGTTCATTATATTGGCGTTTGGTGAGATCTACTGCTATTAGGTTATGGATGCCTTTTGAAAGGCGTTTCCAGCATAGATTATGGTTGGTCATCGCCTTCGCACTGAATGCCTTTATATGCCGGTTAGATCCTGATTAAATCTTGAGCAATTAGTGATAGACTACTAAGAAATGCGGATGCATTAAATGAATGAGATAGTCACTATGGCTGAACAGAGCATAGCGTCGGCATCTCCCAGGCAACCAGCACGATCTGCAGTCACATGGGGTCGGCTGTGGACGTTGCTGATGCGCGACGCGTCGGCGCTGAGCTCCTCCCCATTTGGGTGGGGAGTCTCGGCGGTGACGTGGAGCGCTGATGCACGCGCACCACGACCTGTGTTGAGACCGAGGGACCGGCTGGAATGCCAGAGTTGGGGCAACCGATGATGATGTAAGTACATCTCGCTGAATGACCGCAGTGGATTGGCAGTTTTAGCCACACGCCATTGTATGGAAAGATCGGATTGGTTACTTATGCAGTTCGGCGCCATTAATTTTGATTGGCCAGGATAACACAGGAAGTTCATTGTGGAGCTGAATTTATTGGTTAACGATTACCATGGAGATGAGGATACATCGCGGAAGCACATGGATAGAATGAGATAAACAATGCACTTTTCTATATTTATGGATTGATTATTATATTGGTATATATGGCGGTGGTTCACTTGTATGTAACCTGTATATGCACATATATCTGATGTCTATTTCTGCTTTTAAATGTTGAACATTTTAATAGTGGGCTGACACTGGATGGTGATTGGCTCCCTGCGTGGAGTGCACACTATTTAAGACAGCCCATGGTACTATTTTGTATGCTTGAAAAAAGCCGGATGTTCGGCCAAAACGTTGCTATTTTATCATGGCTAGAATAAAGACTCTCTTTTTTGGATAATAACACCCGGTTGGAGCGCTGTTCTTTCTACTTCTTGGTAAGTATTCACTGTCACATCTACACATATGACAATTTAGGTTTTTAATTTTTTTAGAGCTCTTCTTCTACTGCGGCTAAGACTGGGCAGGAGCAGCGGAGTCACGGTCGGGTGGCAAGGAGGCAGCGTGTATGTATACAAGGCTGACTGTTTACTGTAACCTCACTTTACTATTCTTGAATCTTCCTTTCTTTACTTTCCTCTTTCTTTACATTTTTCTTCTAGACTCCTTTTTTATCTTGACTTTCCTTATTCATGCCATTTCTCAGCCTCTGTTTTCTTTCTTTTCCTTATGTTAATGTATGCAACATTTAATGTTTTCATTTATGTTTTAGGTTCCAGAACGGGATGAGGACCTCATTGACAACGATATCCTCATCTCCCTGGTCCATGAGCGAGTTCCGTTGTGGGACAAACGGGATCCACTGCACGCAAACAACGTGACGATCCGGCGCCTATGGAAAGAGGTGGCCATAGTGATGTCGGATGGCTGGGATATCGCTCCGTATCGGGTCCGAAGTGCATTTGGTAAGTATTGCAATGCAGTGTGAAGCAGCAGAGACCTTGGCCGTGCTCACACAACTGTGTGTGATGAAAGAAACTCTCAGGAGTTTCTCTCATCACACACAGTTGTGTGAGCATGGCCAAAAGTCCTTTTTCTGACCTTTTTTTTTTTTTAACAGTGGCCAAAGTGAAAACACGTTGGCGTTCGATGAAGGGCCGCTTCAACAAGGACCTGCGTCAAGAGAGCCGTGTTCCCAGTGGTTCAGGAGCAAGGATCAGAAAATACAAATACCATCGCGTTCTGGCATTTTTAAGACCGGTCCTTGCCCAGAGAACATAAGTATTTTCCCCTTGCATTTGGTTGTATTGTATTGCCATAATCTGTAAATTTCTTTTCCACAGGATATTGCGTCTCGTTAATTCTTGGTATTAATTTTCTTTTTTCTTTTTTGACAGCACATGGAGCACTACTGTTGGCCCAGGTTCTGGAGCAGTCCTTCATCAGACAGCCACGGACCCGTCCCAGCCATCCAGCAGTGCTGCAGCAAGTGGGCCTGCCACACTAACTGGAGACCAGGAAGCTGCTCCATCAGGTGTTCCCCTTTCCCAGTCCTCTGCCACTGCCACTTTTTTTTGGCTCCTCCCAGCAGTGGCAGAGGGCATCGGACAGGTCCCTCATGCCCGAGTTTTTGCACTTGAGCTCGGTTTTTCACGAAGGACTCAAGGCTTTGGGTGACCGAATGGATATTTCACTTAGCCACATGAACACACGTATCCAGGAGGTCAACAAAAGCCTTGACCAAGTAAAAGCCGACCTCCAGAGGCCAGCACATCATTTTTTTAACCAAATTGAGCAGGGCATGTCGGAACACCTTACTCCTGATCTCCAGCTGAGTGTCATGCAGGCCTGCAATGCTGCTTATGTGCAGGCTATGCAGCAGAGTCAGTATTTTCAGCAGACAGTGGCGGCATATCCACCTTTGCCTTCACTGTCACGATTATCCTCAATGCCGACCTCTGCTGCATACCACTGCAAGGCCCCCTCTATTCCTAGCAGTACTGGACACCAGAGACAGCACCACCACCATGCCGAGTGCTGTTGGACAGCCCACCGCCACCACCATGACAACCGCTACTCCTGCTTGGACCTCCTCCACTGACACCATGATGCAGCAGGACCCTGGCATGGCCTTCCGTACCGCCACCACCACAATGCAGCAGGACCCTGGCATGGCCTTCCGTACCACCACCACCACGATGCAGCAGGACCCTGGCATGGCCTTCCGTACCACCACCACCACGATGCAGCAAGACCCTGGCATGGCCTTCCGCTCTACGAGCGCTATGGACTCTGGCATGGCTGCACGTTCTATGAGCACTATGGACTCTGGCATAGCTGCACATTCTAGGAGCACTATGGACTCTGGCATGGCTGCACGCTCTACGAGCACTATGGTCTCTGGCATGGCTGCATGCTCTACGAGCACTATGGACTCTGGCATGGCTGCACGCTCTACGAGCACTATGGACTCTGGCATGGCTGCACGCTCTATGAGCACTATGGACTCTGGCATTGCTGCACGCTCTACGAGCACTATGGACTGTGACACAGTGCAGCCGGACCCTGACAGGTCACCCACCATGTCCATGCCATGCCATATGAGCCCACCGAGGCTTCCCAGAACCCAGCAATCCCAAAAAAAAACAAAAAAAAAAAACAGCGGACTCTAAGTATTCCTCCCCCTTCACCTCCCAGTGTGTCTGTAATGTCAGATTTGTCTCACCCTTCCAGTGTGTCTCAAGCCTCTCGTGTGTCAAGCCCCATCCCCGAACAACCAGACCCCACTAGTTTCATTGCCCCTTCTCCTGCCACCTCTGCATCGTCCATGGTTAGCCAGGCCTCAGTGCTTTACACTCCCCGTTTACATCACTCTACCCCAAGCCGGCGCAGTTAAATAAATATTTTTGTTGTTTAAAAATGAAAACAATTTTTTTTGGCACAATTATGTTTGGTTTACTGTTTACTCTTTCGCCGCCGGCAACACACACCGTGCGCCAAATAAACTTTGCCACACACTTTATTTTTTGGCCACATCATATCTCCATTAGTTAGCAAATAAAAGACTGCAGCTTTGTGTATCTTTAGGATAGAGATATGAGGTTGGCCAAAAAATTTACTAATGTATTATCTCCATAATCTCTTCCTTCTGCTTAGTCAGTGACTAGTGTAGCAGTCTGAAGAGAAAATGGCGGAAATACAATGCAGAACTATACTTTACAGGTCAGGTGTCAAAAAAATGATTAGTTAGGACACCTGACCTGGTGAGTGGAGAACTGCCTTGTATAACCTCCATTTTCTCTTCTGTGTACGTAATCTATTCCACACAAAGTGCAGGGATGATGGTGGTCATACACGGCATATCTATGCTCACCTGCACAGGTGTCAGAAATAGTGAATTCATGAGGCTGTTATATGTGCATCATGAATTCATTATTTCTGACACCTGACTTGATGACTATAGATCTCTTTAGTGTGACAGTCATTGTCTCTTCAGTCTTTGTCCAATGGATACTGCAGAACAGAATCAGGACGCAGTCAACAAGCTTACCACTAAAGCAACATGGCTGCCGTCACACTAGCAGTATGTGGTCAGTGTTTTATATCAATATTTTTAAGTCAAAACAAGGAGTGAACAAATTATAGGTAAATTATGATATTATCATAATAACTAGCACCTCTGCCTTTATCACCCACTCCTGGTTTTGGATTACATATACTGATATTAAAGACAGACCAAATACTGCCAGTTTTAGGACAGCCTTGGTTTGTAGAGGAAATACATAGGAGACACGGTCAACACAAACAAAAATAAAGTTTATTAATGAGACATAATATTCACATTTAAGAAAATTACTTGTACAGATAAAATTACAACAGGACATTTACACAACATTGTCCTGCCATGACACACATCCAATATCAATATCCAATATCAAAATCAAAAAAGGCAGCAAATTGGTCCCGCATGTGACAAACTTCAGCAGTTGACTGCAGCGGGTGATGCTGGTAATCGGGCAGTGGGTGTGCAACTGGTTCATCCAGTTCAATGTTGGTTTGCTCCTTTTCCATTATATAATTGTGCAGAACCACACAGGCTTTGACCACCTCTTCAACTGTCTCCATTTTTAGATTAATGGCTGATGCAAGAATGCACCATTTTGAGTCTAGAATGCCAAAGGTACACTCTACTGTTCTTCAGGCCCTGGTCAGTCTGTAGTTAAAGATCCTCCTAGTGTGGTTCAAGTCCCGACTGGAATATGGCTTCAGTAGGTTTTCACACATCTGAAAGGCCTCATCCCCAACCATAACAAATTGCATCGGTGGACCTTGAGTGTTGGGGAGCGGTTGTGGCCGTGGAAAATTAAAATTTTTGCCATACACACGGCGGCCCATATCAGAGTTCTTAAAAGTCTGGGAATCGTTGCCATGGCCAAATGCTCCAATGTCCACGGCGATGAAGCGACAGTCCGCATCGGCTATTGCCATGAGCACAACAGAAAAATATTTTTTGTAATTGAAGTACTCCGAACCTGTTCTGGCTGGTTTGATAATGTGAATGTGCTTTCCATCCACCACTCCCAAACAGTTGGGGAAATCACACACATTCCAGAATTTTTCCGCAATTTCAAGCCACATTTCTGCGGTGGGTAGGGGTATAAACTCTTCCCGGAGTACATTCCACAAAGCCCGGCAGGTGTCCGCAACTATTCCGGACAGGGTGGATATTCTGAGCCTTTATTGGAAGTGGAGGGATGATAAACTCTCTCCGGTTGCAAGAAATCTCTAAGAAAAACAAACCAAAAAAAATTACAATCTATTCTATTTATGGTGTGGTTATGCTAAAGACAGAAAGGAAAATACCCAAAAAATGCATGTCAGAACACCCAAAATTTGGACTGTCATTGGTTTAGATTTGGAACGTACATTAATGTAACCAGCAGACGTTCCTCGGGTGGAATCGCTCTATGGAGCTGGGTGTCCTGTCTCCGTATGGCTCCTTGGACACGAGCAAGCAAATCCCGGAACGAATCTTGCGACATCCTTGTATATTCATGGAATTTCTCCAGGTTGGCATTAAGCTCGCCATACAGCGTGTGATAGGCTCCACGGCTCTCACGTAGTTCGATAATGGGGTGTCTCCAAAAACGCCTACGATGCCTCCTCCTCCATCTTTCGCGATTTCTGTCTTGCTCTCAAGCAAACGCACAGGCAAGAAACAGTTTGATGCTTAAATCCAGGTTGAAATAAAAGCTCTCCATGTGAAGATCCACTCTGACACAGCATACAGGAGCAAAATCTGAAGATTTCAGCTGTTCAAGGGTCTACATATTGAGATCCCATAATACACGCCCTCTGTAGTCCCATTGGCAGTGTCTGGTTATCTCGATTTTTCTCCTGTGAAATTTGTCACCATGCGCACCAAAAAGCCAACACAGGAAAAAACGCATAGAAAAGCATGCAAACGTGGCGTTTTTTTAACCGCATGCGTTTCCGCATGCGTCTAAAAAACACCGCATTTGTACGCGTTTCCATGCTTTTTTTCCCGCAATTGCAGATTAAGCGCTGCGGATTCGAATGCCAATGTGAAACTAGCGCAGTGCTTTCCTTTCACGGCTACTCTGTGAAGTAACAGAGCTAGTCTATACCGCCTAATAGTGCCACCATTTACTAGCAGCAGGTTCCCCTGCACGGTGGACCCTGGGCTGCGAATGCATCAATAATAATACACATCTATATTTACTCGGTGCGTTCCGCTAGCCCTAACAGGGTGTGTCAGGGTTAGGGGTGTGGTTAGGGTTATGGTTGGGATTAGGGTTAAGGGTGTGTTGGAGTTAGAAGTGTGGTTAGGGTTGGGATTAGGGTTAGGGGGTCTGTTGGGGTTAGGGGTGTGTTGGGGTTAGGGGTGTGGTTAGGGTTAGGGGCATGATAGGGTTAGGGGTGTGGTTAGGGTTATGGGTAGAGTTGGGATTAGGGTTAAGAGTGTGTTTGGTTTAGGGTTTCAGTTAGAAATGGGGGCTTCCACTGTTTAGGCACATCAAGGGCTCTCCAAATGCGACATGGCGTCCTATCTCAATTCCAGCCAATTCTGCGTTGAAAAAGAGAAACAGTGCTCCTTCCATTCCGAGCTCTCCCGTGCACCCAATCAGGGGTTTACCCTAACATATAGGGTATAAGCATACTCAAGACAAATTGGACAACAACTTTTGAGGTCCAATTTCTCTTGTTACCCTTGGGAAAATAAAAATTTGGGGGACTAAAAAAACATTTTTGTGGGAATTTTTTTTTTCCATGGCTCTGAGTTATAAACTGTAGTGAAACTTTTGGGGGTTCAAAGTTCTCATAACTCATCTAGATAAGTTCCTTGCGGGGTCTAGTTTCCAATATGAAGTCTCTTGTGGGGGGTTTCTATTGTTTAGGTACATCAGGGGCTCTGCAAATGCAATGTGACGCCTGCAGACCAATCCATCTAAGTCTGCATTCTAAACGGCGCTCCTTCCCTTTCGAGCTCTGCCATGCACCCAAACAGTGGTTCCCCCCACATATGGGGTATCAGCGTACTCAGGACAAATAGGAAAACAACTTTTGGGGTCCAATTTCTCCTGTTACCATTGGGAAAATACAAAACTGAGGGCTAAAATATAATTTTTGTGGAAAAAAAAGATTTTTTATTTTCACGGCTCTGCGTTATAAACTGTAGTGAAACACTTGGGGGTTCAAAGCTCTCACAACACATCTAGATAAGTTTCTTAGGGGGTCTACTTTTCAAAATGGTGTCACTTGTGGGGGGTTTCAATGTTTAGGCACATCAGGGGCTCTCCAAACGCGACATGGTGTCCCATCTCATTTCCAGTCAATTTTGCATTGGAAATTCAAACGGCACTCCTTCCCTTCCGAGCTCTGCCATGCGCCCAAAAGGTGGTTTACCCCCACATATCAGGTATTAGCTTACTCAAGACAAATTGCACAACAACTTTTGGGGTCCAATTTCTTCTCTTACCCTTGGGTAAATAAAAAATGGGGGCGAAAATTTAATTTTTGTGAAAAAATGTGATTTTTTATTTTTACGGCTCTACATTGTAAACTTCTGTGAAGCACTTGGTGGGTGTGCACCACACATCTAGATAAGTCCCTTAGGGGGTCTACTTTCCAAAATGGTGTCACTTGTGGGGGCTTTTAATGTTTAGGCACATCAGGGGCTCTCCAAACGCAACATGGCATCCCATCTCAATTCCAATCAATTTTGCATTGAAAAGTCAAACGCGGCTCCTTCCCTTCCGAGCTCTGCTATGCGCCCAAACAGTGGTTTACCCCCACATATGGGGTATCAGCGTACTCAGGATACATTGCACAACAACTTTTGGGGTCCAATTTCTTCTCTTACAATTGGAAAAAAAATTGGGGGCAAAAAAATCATTTTTGTTAAAAATATATGATTTTTTATTTTTACAGCTCTACATTATAAACTTCTGTGAAGCACTTGGTGTGTCAAACTGTGCACCACACATCTAGATAAGTTCCATAGCGGGTCTACTTTCCAAAATGGTGTCACTTGTGGGGGGGTTTCAATGTTTAGGCACATCAGGGGCTCTCCAAACGCAACAATTTTGCATTGAAAAGTCAAACGGCGCTCCTTCCCTTCTGAGCTCTGCCATACACCCAAACAGTGGTTTACCCCCACATATGGGGTATCGGCGTACTAAGGACAAATTTTTCAACAATTCTTTGGGTTCATTTTCTCCTGATACTCTTGGTAAAATAAAACAAATTGGTGCTGAAGTAAATTTTTTGTGAAAAAAGTTAAATGTTTTTTTCTCCAAAAATTCCTGTGAAACACCTGAAGGGTTAATAAACTTCTTGCATGTGGATTTGAACTCCTTGAGGGGTGCAGTTTTTAGAATGGTGTCACACTTGGTTATTTTCTATCATATAGACCCCTCAAAATGACTTCAAATGTGATGTGGTCCCTAAAAAAATGGTGTTGTAAAAATGAGAAATTGCTGGTCAACTTTTAACTCCCTAACAAAAAAAATTTTTGTTTCAAAATTGTGCTGATGTAAAGTAGACATGTGGGAAATGTTACTTATTAAGTATTTTGTGTGACATATCTCTGTGATTTAAGGGCATAAATATTCAAATTTGGAAAATTGTGAAATTTTTTAATTTTTTGCCAAATTTCCAATTTTTTTACAAATAAACGCAGGTAATATCAAAATTTTTTTACCACTATCATAAAGTACAATATGTCATGAGAAAACAGTATCAGAATCATCAGGATCCGTTGAAGCGTTCCAGAGTTATAACCTCATAAAAGGTCGGTGGTCAGAATTGTAAAAATTTGCCCGGTCATTAACATGCAAACCACCCTTGAGGGTTAAGGGGATAAGTTTGTTCTCACAGCCAGCCAATACAGTACCTCCTCCGTTATTTTCATCAGTCCTATGTGCACATGTCTGCGGTTTGCGTTGATCCGGAGCATTGTTGATGGCGCCGAGTGATGATGTGTGCGTGTCAGTGACGTCATTGCGACGGTTCGCTGACACACATCGCCATTTTGATCTGCCGGAAGTAATACAATCACCGGCGCGCAATTCCTAATATATGCGCTGCAATTATGGACACTTGGAGGAGTGGGTATTTAACTGTGGCCCTACACATAATACACCTTGATAAAGAAAAGCAAAACACTGTTGTCGGTGGCGGCGTGGCACGTGTCCTGAATCCGTACAACAAGGGTAAGCACCTATAGCATTCAGGGGATCCAAGCTCCAACGATTTAGCGTGCACCTATGATAATCTTTGGTTTACACTGATCCTTATGTGACATATTCTCTTTCGGGTGGATTTTTTGGCACTTTAGCACTTTACCCATATAATATTACAGCTGTGAGTGTCAGGACATTGTTTAGCCATTATTACCTGATCATTGTCTGTTATTGTTAAAAATAATTGATTTAAATTTGTAATTTTTGTCATCAATACATTTATACCTTTTTATATAATTGGATTTATTACTCCTTTTTTTATGATTGATTCATGGTCAGGAGTGTCCTTTAGGTGTAACTTGGAGACAGCCACAAAGGGTTTTGGTCTCTCTGGCACCCCTACTCTAATGTTGCCCTATATGGTTCATGTTTATCTATGTAATGAATAAAGATTTACAACTGAAATACCGTATATACTCGAGTATAAGCCGAGATTTTCAGCCCAAATTTTTGGGCTGAAAGTGCCCCCTCGGCTTATACTCGAGTCATGATCGGTGGTGGGGTCGGCGGGTGAGCACCGTCATATACTCACCTGCTTCCGGGGCTCCTGGCGCTCCCCCTGCACGTCCCACGGTCTCCGGGTGCAGCAGCCTCTTCCCCTGAGCGGTCACGTGGGACCGCTCATTAGAGAAATGAATAGGCTGCTCCACCCCCCATAGGGGCGGAGCCGCCTATTCATTTCTCTAATGAAGCGGTGCCGGTGACCGCTGACAGAGAAAGAGGCTGCGGCACCGAAGACAGGCAGGGGGAAGGAGCGGGACGCCGGGAGCAGGTAAGTATTACATATTCACCTGTCCTGGTTCCACACGCCGGGCGTCGACGCCATCTTCCCGGCGTCTCTCTGCACTGACTGCAGGCAGAGGGCGCGATGACGCATATAGTGTGCGCGCCGCCCTCTGCCTGATCAGTCAGTGCGGAGAGGGTTGTGGCTAAATCCAAGTCGGCTAAAGGACCTGGTCCCTCTGCCGACTTGGAAATAGCCCACTCTGTGTGAGAAAGCTAAATCCAAGTCGGCTAAAGGACCTGGTCCCTCTGTGCACTGGGATTTAGCTTTCTCACACAGAGTGGGCTATTTCCCAGTCGGCAGAGGGACCAGGTCCTTTAGCCGACTTGGATTTAGCCTGCTCTATATAAGAATGCTAAATCCCAGTAGATAGAAGGACCCTTATTGTATATAGATATATATGAATCCTGTCATGTGATTTTTTGCAGTAATATTGAGCCGCAGACTAGATCTGACATCTGATTACACATTTATTTATATGTGACAATTATACACAAGAATTTTCCCCGTAATCCCAGTGTGTACAATATTCTGCGCCAATCTCATCCTCGTCCTGTTTTATTTACTGGTGATCATTTTTGTAGATCACACAACCACAGATTTTTTTCCATGCATGCACCTAGGAGTGTTTTATCCCTCGGGCGATTTTCCGTTTTTTTTATTTTTTTTTCCTTCCCATAACTTATTTGTCCATCCACATCGCCGTTGTGAATTTTTTTTTATTTTGGCGGGACGTTCTTATTGATACCATTTTGGCGCGGATACCATGTTTTGATCACCTCTTATTTCATTTTATTGCAATGTTGCTGCGACCAAAAAAAACGTAATTATGGCGTTTCTAGTTTTTTTCTCGTTATGCCGTTTACTGATCAGATTATTTTACATTTTGATTGGTCAGACCTTTCTGAACACGTCAATTCCAAATTTATTTTTTTAAATGGAGCAAAAGCGATATTTTTTTTTCTGATATTTTTATGTTATATGATGTAACTGCATCATGCGTTATGAAGGGGTCAATACTATAATTATTGGCCAAATGGACCAGGTCCTTCTGCCGACTTGGATTTAGCCTGCTCACTGTGAGAACGCTAAATCCCAGTCGGCTGTAGGCCCAGGTCCTTCTGTGCACTGGGATTTAGCTTTCTCACAGAGAGCAGGCTATTTCCAAGTCGGCAGAGGGACCAGGTCCTTTAGCCGACTTGGATTTAGCCTGCTCTATATAAGAATGCTAAATCCCAGTAGATAGAAGGACCCTCATTGTATATAGATATATATGAATCCTGTCATGTGATTTTTTTTTGCAGTAATATTGAGCCTCAGACTAGATATGACATCTGATTACACATTTATTTATATGTAAAAATTATACGCAATAATTTTCCCCGTAATCCCAGTGTGTACAATATTCTGCACCAATCTCATCCTTGTCCCGTTTTATTTACTGGTGATCATTTTTGTAGATCACACAGCCACAGATTTTTTCCATGCATGCACCTAGGAGTGTTTTATCCCTCGGGCGATTTTTCCGTTTATTTTTTATTTTTTCCTTCCCATAACTTATTTATTTTTCCATCCACATCGCCGTTGTGAATTTTTTTTATTTTGGCGGGACGTTCTTATTGATACCATTTTGGCGCGGATACCATGTTTTGATCACCTCTTATTTCATTTTATTGCAATGTTGCGGCGACCAAAAAAAAGTCATTATGGCGTTTCTAGTTTTTTTCTCGTTATGCCGTTTACCGATCAGATTATTTTACATTTTGATTGGTCAGACCTTTCTGATCACGTCAATTCCAAATTTATTTTTTTAAATGGAGCAAAAGCGATATTTTTTTTCTGATATTTTTATGATATATGATGTAACTGCATCATGCGTTATGAAGGGGTCAATACTATAATTATTGGCCAAATGGACCAGGTCCTTCTGCCGACTTGGATTTAGCCTGCTCACTGTGAGAAAGCTAAATCCCAGTCGGCTAAAGGACCAGGACCTTCTGTGCACTGGGATTTAGCTTTCTCACACTGAGTGGGCTATTTCCAAGTCAGCAGAGGGACCAGGTCCTTTAGCCGACTTGGATTTAGCCTGCTCTATATAAGAATGCTAAATCCCAGTAGATAGAAGGACCCTTATTGTATATAGATATATATGAATCCTGTCATGTGATTTTTTTGCAGTAATATTGAGCCGCAGACTAGATATGACATCTGATTACACATTTATTTATATGTAAAAATTATACGCAAGAATTTTCCCCGTAATCCCAGTGTGTACAATATTCTGCGCCAATCTCATCCTCGTCCCGTTTTATTTACTGGTGATCATTTTTGTAGATCACACAACCACAGATTTTTTTCCATGCACCTAGGAGTGTTTTAACCCTCGGGCGATTTTCCGTTTTGTAAAATTTTTTTCCTTCCCATAACTTATTTTTCCATCCACATCGCCGTTGGGAATTTTTTTTATTTTGGCAGGACGTTCTTTTGATACCATTTTGGCGCGGATACCATGTTTTGATCACCTCTTATTTCATTTTATTGCAATGTTGCGGCGACCAAAAAAAACTTAATTATGGCGTTTCGTGTTTTTTTCTCGTTATGCCGTTTACCGATCAGATTATTTTATATTTTGATTGGTCAGACCTTTCTGAACATGTCAATTCCCAATTTTTATTTATTTATTTTTTTTTAATGGAGCAAAAGTGATATCTATTTTTTCTTATTTTTTTATGATATATGACGTAACTTGTAGATCACACAACCATAGATTTTTTTCCATGCATGCACCTAGGAGTGTTTTAACCCTCGGGCGATTTTCCGTTTTTTAAAAACTTATTTCCTTCCCATAACTTATTTTTCCATCCACATCGCCGTTTGGATTTTTTTTTAGTTTGGCGGGACGTTCTTATTGATACCATTTTGGCGCGGATACCATGTTTTTATCACCTCTTATTTCATTTAATTGTAATGTTGCGGCCACCAAAAAAAGTAATTACGGCGTTTCTAGTTTTTTTCTCGTTATGCCGTTTACTGATCAGATTATTTTACATTTTGATTGGTCAGACCTTTCTGAACACGTCAATTCCAATTTTGTGTATTTTTTAATTGAGCAAATGCAATATTTTTTTTTCTTATATTTCTATGATATATGACGTAACTGCATCATGCATTGTGAAGGGGATAATACTATAATTATTGGCCAAATGGACCAGGTCCTTCTGCCAACTTGAATTTAGCCTGCTCTCTGTGAGAAAGCTAAATCCCCGTTGGCTAAAGGACCAGGTCCCTATAAGTGTTTTAATACTAGATCTAGCAGGCTAAAGGACCAGGTCCTTCTGTCAAATTGGTTTTAGCCTTCTCTCTATGAGAAAGCTAAATCCTGGTCGGCAAAAGGACCAGGTCCTACTCCCTATGAGTGTTTTAATACTAGATCTAGCAGGCGAAAGGAACAGGTCCTTCTGTCAAATTGGATCTTGGCTGCTGTATATGAATATTATCTGCAGGACTAGGACTGAAAGTATTGAAAGTCAATTAATTTTTTGCACATAGCCTTAGTGATGTGTAAGACAACCATTATGATCTATTTCATTCTCCACCAGGTTGAGCACTATGTCTCTTCTGCTGTCCGGTTCTCTGTTGTTTGGTTTGAGCTGTGATGTCACTTCAACAGCGCTGCAGCCAATCATAGATCTCAGTGACTCTTCTGATGTTGCTGGAGCGAGTTGCTGAGGTCAGTGATTTATGCTGTTGTTTAACTGTTTTAAAATCTGCAGCCAAACAACATGTCCCAGTGTCTTGATGAAGACACAATTCTGGATCCATGGAGTGTTAATAAGGTTTTATTTTTTGATCTTACACATGTGGGCCAAACAACACCTTTAAATTAAAGTTATTCTTTGTATATACTGTATATATATATTTTTTTCAGCTCACTCTTACAATCTTTTCTGTAGTGGTGATTTTATCACATTCATCTATCCACAAAAAGTTATAGTGGTTTGAACCCCGATGTACTCTACATGCAGCCATAATCAAGATATACAGTTATATGAAAAAGTTCGAGCACCCCTATTAATCTTAAAGGGAACCTGTCACCTGAATTTGGCGGGACAGGTTTGTGGTCATATGGGCGGGGTTTTTGGGTGTTTGATTCACCCTTTCCTTACCCGCTGGCTGCATGTTGGCCGCAATATTGGGTTGAAGTTCATGCTGTGTCCTCCGAACAACATGCCTGTGCAAGGCAATCTTGCCAAATAGTGTGAGCCCATCAACCATCGTCAAGGTGCTCTCATTTAAACTGATGGGTACCTGACCTCCCTGTCCAAATGTGAACACTTACCGAAGGCTAATGTCTGTATGCTTGAGTGAATATGGACACTTCTCAGGCTAGCCTACATATGGGTTGGCCGGAACCAAGTGTGATTAGATGTATTTAAAACCCAGATGGTGAAGGGAGGAGTGCTCAGTCAGTAAGCTAACATAGAAATGACAGAAAAACGACTGGCACATCCAAACTAGTCTGAATAGGTTCGTACCAGGAGCAGCTACCTCCATATATAATATACAAAAAAAGGTTGCACTCTATGGTGCCAAAACACGTCAAATATGAAATACCGTATTTTTCGTACTATAAGACGCACCGAACCATAAGGCGCACCCCAAATTTTCAGAATTAAAATAAGGGGAAAAAAAAAAGTCAAATGGGGGTACGTCTTACAGTCCGAACTCAGCTTACCAGTGAAGGGATCGGCACAGATGGAGTAGTGGTCACAGGGGAATCCCATCCCAGGCTGGTGCTCTGTGCTTGGACAGGGGTGGAGGCTCTGTTCTCCGGGGTAGTGGATGTGCTCCGGGGTAGTGGCTGTGCTCCAGGGCAGGGGCTGGGCTCTGGAACAGTGGCTGGGCCCCGGGGCAGTGGCTGGGCCCCGTAACAGTTGCTGGGCCCCGGGGCAGTGGCTGGGCTCCGGGGCAGTGGCTGGGCTCCAGGCTGTGCTGCGGGCAGGGGCTGTGGCAGCGGCTCAGTGGGGGCTCCGACGGCATTTTGTCAAAGCCTGGAGGCCCCCGCTCATCCGTTAATGGCATGTTGCGGTGGCCTCTGAGAACATGGGTGCCGGAAAAATGGCCGCCGGGCTGGCGCACGCTCAGATTCAGATCTTGTTGCCGAGATCTTGCCCCGAGATCTCGGGAGACGAGATCTCGTTGACGAGATCTGAATGTGAGCGTGTGCCGGCCCGGCGGCCATTTTTCCGGCACCCATGTTCTCAGAGGCCACCGCAACATGCCATTAACGGATGAGCGGGGGCCTCCAGGCTTTGACAAAATGCCGTCGGAGCCCCCACTGAGCCGCTGCCACAGCCCCGCAGCACAGCCCCTGCCCGCAGCACAGCCCCTGCCCGCAGCACAGCCCCTGCCCGCAGCACAGCCACAGCTGCACCAGCATGGGAAGGGAGGCTGCATCGGGACCGCTGCCGCTGCTGCTGCCGCATAATTTGTAAGTATATTGCGACTACAAGACGCACCCCCATTTTCCCCTTACATTTTTGGTGAAAAAAGTGCGTCTTGTAGTCCGAAAAATACGGTACATGAAATATGGCCAAATAGTGTGAGACCATCAACCAGTTTAAATGAGACCACTTTGACGATGGTTGATGGGCTCACACTATTTGGCCAAATTCTGTACTAAGCGTCACAAAATTTTTTTACGTAATGTTCAAAAACCCATTTTACTCTTCATATTTCATGTATTTCATATTTGACGTGTTTTGGCACGATAGAGTGCAACCTTATTTTGTATACAGTTCTGGAATGGCCATCCCAGTCCCCAGACCTGAATATCATTGAACATCTGTGGGATCATTTGAAGAGGGCTGTCCATGCTCGGCGACCATCAAACTTAACTGAACTGGAATTGTTTTGTAACGAGGAATGGTCAAAAATACCTTCATCCAGGATCCAGGAACTCATTAAAAGCTACAGGAAGCGACTAGAGGCTGTTATTTTTGCAAAAGGAGGATCTACTAAATATTAATGTCACTTTCCTGGTGAGGTGCCCCATACTTATGCACCTGTCAAATTTTGTTTGAATGCAGATTGCACATTTTCTGTTAGTACAATAAACCTCATTTCAAGGCAGAAACATTACTGTGTCCAACAGTTATTAGATATATGAAACTGAAATAGCTGTTGCCAAAAAAAAACAATTTTTAGAAAACATGAAGCTTAAGATTAATAGGGGTGCCCAAACTTTTCCATATAACTGTAGGTCATATATGTCTGACCACAGCTGGGAAAGTATTTTGTTCAGTGTAATAGAGTGTTCATTCAATACAAAGTTGAGGAGCCCATCGAACACTAATCAGTACTGTTGTACCAGTCCTGGTAATCAAATTAATATCTAAAGATGTCAGCTAAGAAACAGTTCTCAGAGCTCCTCTCCATCACATAACTGACCTGACCACTCGGACAGTTCTTGCAAGTCACCTAGCAGAAACATTACATTTATTTATTTTTAAGCTTGAGCTTTCAACCTTTATTAGATTCGCTTCTTTCCTATTTTCAAGTGTCATCTCTTGGTCTTGTGCCAGCTTCTCAACCCACTCATCATTCTGACGATCATGTTCTGTTCACGCTTACCATGATCATCTCTCTGTCCATTACCCCCAATTTCCAAGATATCCTTTGTTTTTCTTGTTATATTTTTTCTTTCAATTCCTTTTACTCCTCTGTAGTATAGAACATACAGTAGTTATCAAAAGCTCGTACCAACATCTAAAGTTAATTTGTTAGTAGGTCTTACACCCTAAAGTAGTATTATCACAGCATTAGCGTGATTACCAGGGTGGCAGAAGGGGTGCTTTCCCCTCATTCAGTTGGCCCACTCGTAGCTTCCGCCATTCTTAAATATATACAGCGAAGCTCTGTGGTAGAGAGGGAGACATGGTATCCCTCCAACACTTCTCTCCAGTCTGTAGGCCGAAGGTGGCTTTAGTCCTGCAGAACAGCAGGGTGGCTCACTGGATGGGCCCCAGTCTGCATTATCACCAGCGTGAGCAGTCAGTGATTTCTCTGAGCAGTTGCTGAATAGAACAGACAGGCAGTTAGCAATTTCCTGCCAGTTATTTTTGAGGAAAATAGTGAAATAAAATTAAAAAGTAAAGTTGAACACTTTTAAGTGGATACTTAAGAAGCATTACTTTTATAGAGTCAGTCAGGGTATTGTGACTCTGAAAATACTTTATTTTCTAGACGGAAAAATCTGGGCACTCTTTTTTAAGCCATTTGCACAGGGCATTCATATATTCTATAGGTCAATTTCACCATCTAGAGAGCGCACAGGAGGCATTTTACTTTGTAACTGGCAGTGATGACCATTATTATGTGGGTGATACAGTGGTGCGTATTATTATGTGGGGCAGTCAGCCGAGCACTGTTTTTGTGTCATACAATAGGTGCAGTAATTGGCCACCTACAGCAGCATGGGCGGCTCAGTATTGGGGCATCAGCAGGATGAGACATTTGTGCAGGTTGGTAATAGATGGGGAATGGGGCCTGAAATTTAAGGAGTCAAATGTGTCTTTGTTGTAGTCTCTGCAGATGAGTCGTGACTGGAAGACATCATGTCGGTCTGGGCCAGATGAAAAAGCGAATGACTCCCATCAGAAAGAACATCAGTGGTAAGTTACTAGCTACAACTTCTTCTATTTTCATTAAATCCTGTTTTTTGCATTACTAGCTTGGTCTGTTCACAAAAATTTTGACAAAGCATATGTGTTAATGGAGCACCCCCAAACGCAGGGCTGCGGGGTACTCGGTACTGGGCCTCTTCTTCTCGGTTCTGAGGATGTCACGGTGGCTGGACCCGGTCCGTGACCCTGCTAAGGGGTGTCCAATGAGAGGTGGTAGTTTGGTGTGTGGTGCGAGGCGCGATGAGTAACGAGGACACAGGGTTGCAGTCTCTTTACCTCTTTACTGAAGGCTTCGGGATCCGCAATCCAGAGCACTGCTAACAGGGCTGGCTGAGACCGGCCGGTCCGAAGGCACATCCATAGTTCCCTTTGCAGGTGGAAATCAGTGCCTACCGTCTAGCACCTGTGTGTTGTAGTACCTCCCTGCTGAGCACCACGGGATAGTCCTCACAACTGTTGTGTCTATTTCTGATGTTCTTTCTCACAACTCGTATATGTTCTGATGTTCTCTCCGTCCCCCAGATGATATGGATAGGACGCACCCGTATGACGGGTAGGCCTGGATTTCTTCCGGGACCCTAGCGTCGCCCCTCTACCACAATTGCCTCCTATGTCTGCTTAGGTGATTTAGGTGAGACAGCCAACCTATAATTAACTGTCCTGCCGCTGTTTGAAGTAATGCTTGGAGCCCAATACTTCCTTGGCGTTCCGGCCACCGGCTACGCGCCTCAGTAGGATGTTGCCACGTTCTTAAGGCACGACTCCTACTGGTGTTATCTCCTTTTTGATGCGATCTCGTTTCTCACTTCTCCACAATAAACCTCGCTTCATTTCCTTTCTTGGGATCACAATAAACCTCGCTTCATTTCCTTTCTTGGGATGCCACAGCAATGGGTGCAGGCGCGGCTCCGTAACGTTCTGTTCGCTAGGCCTCTGCCAGGATCCCACCCCTGACAGAGTCCTCCCTGAATCTCTCCCCGCAACACCCCCTGCCACGGGATGTTGCCTGGACAAAACCCAGTCAGCTTCTCTCTAACTTCCTATCCAACCCCCAGTTTTACCAGAGTGTGAGGAGTGGCCTAATACATAGAACCCTTTGCTCTCCCTGGTGGCCGGAGTGTGAAGTGTAGTGTGTGACTGTGATACCTGGTCAGGTGAACTCTTTCCATGCAATCAGACGTAACATCACTCTCCATAGTGGCACAGCAATATTACTGCAACGACCAGGACCCTGGGGCGCTGCACTAATATAGCCTAAGAAAGCTGGGATACACAAGCAGATGTGAACATGAATTATATATATATATATATATATATATATATATATATATATATATATATATATATATATATGTATATATATATATATATATATATATATATATATATATATATCCTAGCGGAAGAGCCCGGCATTGCCTTAGCATAGTAAATATCTGTGTTTAGTTATAGCACCTCACTTCTCATATTTTCCCATCACGCCTCTCATTTCCCCCCTCACATCTTTCATTTCCCCCCTCACATCTTTCATTTCCCCCCTCACATCTTTCATTTTCCCCCTCACATCTCTCATTTTCCCCCTCAATCCTCTCATTCCCCCCAATACTTGTCATTTCGACCTCAGATCTGTCATTTTCCGATCAATCGACTATTTTCCCTCACTCCTCTCATTTTCACCTCACACCTCTCATTTTCACCTCAAACCTTTTTATTTTCATCTCACACTTCTCATTTTCACCTCACAACTATCATTTTCCCCTCAGTATATACATGTTTATCATCTCTTATATATAGTATACACCTGTCTGTCATCGCTTGTATATAGTATATACCTGTCTGTCATCTCCCCTGTATATAGTATATACCTGTGTGTCATCTCCTGTATTGTATATTCCATGTATGTCATCTCCCCTGTATATAGTATATACCTGTGTGTCATCTCCTGTATTGTATATTCCATGTATGTCATCTCCCCTGTATATAGTATATACCTGTGTGTCATCTCCTGTATTGTATATTCCATGTATGTCATCTCCCCTGTATATAGTATATACCTGCTGTATGTCATCTCCTCCTCTATATACCTATGTGTCATCTCATGTTTTATATAGTATATACATGTATGTCATCTCCTCCTGTATATAGTATGTACCTGTTTGTCATCTCCTAATGTATTAGACCTCGTTCGCAAGTTATTTGGCCGTTTTTTTAGTATTTGTAAGCTAAATTGGCATTCTGATAAATCCCCAGCCCACAGGAAGCCCTCCCCCTGGCAGTATATATTAGCTCACACATACACATAATAGACAGGTCATGTGACTGACAGCTGCCATATTTCCTATATGGTACATCTGTTGCTCTTGTAGTTTGCTTATTAATCCTATTTTTATTTTTGCAGGATAATACCAGACTTGTGTGTGTTTTAGGGCAAGTTTCATGTGTCAAGTTGTGTGTTGAGTTTTGTGTGGCGACATGCATGTAGCGACTTTTTGTGTGTCGAGTTGCATGTGACAGATTAGTGTGTTGTGTGCAGCAAGTTTTGCGCATGGCGAGTTTTGCTTGTGGCAAGTTTTATGTGTGTTGCGTTTTGAGTATGTGCAAGTTTTGTGTGAGGCAACTTTTGCATGTGTTGCAACTTTTGTGCATGGGGCAATTTTTCCGCGTGTGCAAGTTTTGCGTGTGGCGAGTTTTCCATGAGGTGAGTTTTGCACGTGTGGCGAGTTTTGTGTGAGCCTAGTTTTGCATGTGGCGAATTTTGCGTGTGATGAGTTTTGAGCGTTGATTTTTGTGTTTTGACTTTTATGTGGCGAGGTTGGTGTATGTGTGGTGAAATGTGTGCTGAGGGTGGTATATGTGTTCAAGCACGTGGTAGTGTGTGGCGCATTTTGCGTGTGTGTTCATATCCCCGTGGTGGTGTGGTGATTATCCCATGTCGGGGCCCCACCTTAGCAACTGTACAGTATATACTCTTTGGCGCCATCGCTCTCACTCTTTAAGTCCCTCTTGTTCACATCTCGCAGCTGTCAATTTGCCTCCAACACTTTTCCTTTCAGTTTTTACCCATTATGTAGATAAGGGCAAAATTGTTTGGTGAATTGGAAAGCGCGGGGTTAAAATTTTGCCTCACAACATAGCTTATGACGCTCTCGGGGTCCAGACATGTGACAAAATTTTGTGACTGTAGCTGCGACAGTGCAGATGCCAATCCCAGACACACACACATTCAGCTTTATATATTAGATATATATGTCCTTTTTTTAAATACAACAGCATTTAATGTTAAAATATTTCTTTCAATAACTTGGTTCAGTAATGCAATTATAAAAATTAGTTATTTACATTAAACTTGACCATGTAAAATACTGTAGTCAGAAAAATGACACTAATACAAAATTAAACTAATTTTTGCAAGTTTTACATAAAAAAAACAATTTGGAAGCAACTCGTTTCTCCTTGGCTGATATTCCTGCACATGAAAAGTGAAGCCACATTTTGCAATTGTCACACTGTATCATTCCCTCTGAAGTAAACATGTGACAAATGCAATACAATGTGAGACAAATTTTTATAACTTTAGGCTTTATTTCTGAAGCTGAATATGGAAAAGGTTCAAGAGTTTGCTTGTCCAAGCACTCCACCAAATGTTCTCTCATCTGTTTTTGAGTGAGACACATTTTACTAAGGTCCATTTTATTGGCCAAAGCCAAACAATTTGCAATTGCAAAAACACCACAATCACTTGCACCCTCCTGTATTTGTGCACAAACATAATGAACGGTCAGTACTTTATTAAGTCCTGTAAAAAGAGGAGCATACATTTTTACTATTTGTTTACGAAGACTCTCTTCAATTCTCGAAAATGGAAGTGAGTCATAGATTGTAAGTTTTGTCCCACATGCCTCAGAAACAACCCAGTGTGCTCCTAAGTGATGAATCTGAAGCATGTGCTCAACAATAGGAACATCAATGCTGCTGTGTGATAAAATTAATGTGTCCAAGAAACCACCAATTGTTGCATGTTGTTTAGATATTAGATACTGGCATACATTTATCAAGTTATCATGCAACCAACTGCCATCACAGACCTCACGTCTGTCTTGGTGGGACAGTTTTATTCCATGTACCAAAATCCAATTCCCGGATTGAGAGACTGTTTCTTCATCCCGCAATTTTTGAGCAGATTCAGTTGTAGTTGTCCAAATGTCACATTTTTGGGCCTCAGCTTTCTGTCCAAATCTTTTTGCTCCTGGTACCTTGGGCTTTCCGTATTTTCTGGTAGGCAGCGGCTTTATCTCTCTTCTTCTTTCTATTTGTTTTGGAGATTGAATGATCGGTAACCCATGATCTTTTGGAACATAAAATTTTACTTTTTTTAGAATCTCTTCACCATTTTCAATTAATTCGGTAAGTTGGTTTGGTTCCTCAATTAAATATATATGGTCTATAATCTTTCGGAAGGTTTGGACACATTTTATTTTTAACTGTGTTTTTTTATTTCTTCTGCAAAGGGGTAACGGATGTATTTCTTGTACTGGATCACACACTAATTTTGGTTCAGTGTTATGGTGTTCTGTGTTTTCCGGGTTATTATTTGAAAAAATGCAGTCCTTGTCTAACACAAATGATGCATTTTCTGTGTATAGTGGGTTAATATTTTCCCAATGCCACAGTGATAAACGCAAAATCACACACATGTGTTTGCATGGCCAAAGATATTTTTTCCAATCCATGCATGTACATGACGGGGATTCGCCCCCTAACAACACTGTATGATTTTTTTCCAAAATAGATTCACTCTTTACAGAAAATGTGCCATTTTTCTCATTTAATGAAGTGACATTTTCTTCTCCAAGGTCGCTTGTCCACCTTGTCAGAATATGTTTCACAAAATCTCTGGGCCTGTTTTTTATGAATGGTGGCAGGTCCTCCCGAAATTTTCTATAATGTTCCGAACCTTGGACATTTAGTTGTATGTACCTGACAAGAAATAACATATTATTATAATATTATATTCTATTATATGTGGGCATAATACTGTTTTTTTTTTACAAAATTAAATAGACCAATTACACATTTCCATTAAGGTTACTTTACAGTTCTGGGAATGTTTAACAACATTTCTTCTCTTAGGCTATATTCCCAGGATGCATAAATGCTGTGTATTTTTGCACAGCATTTCTGCATCTCCCTGGTGGGAAAACCGCATGTGGAATTCACATGCGTTTTTCACGAAAAAACAAGTGTTTTGTGAGCGTTGTTACATGCGATTTCGCATGAGTGTTGTGTGTTGCATGCGATTTCGCATGTGTGTTGTCAAGCGCTTTTCCACTTTGAAAAGTGTTTGACAGGTTGGTCACACAAGCACTATGCTTGACAAGTGTAACCAACTTTTTACTATTGATGCTGCATAGGCACGATCAATATTAAAAAAAATAGAATGTCAAAAATAATAATAATAAAAAAGACATTCATTATTCTCACCTTCTGTCACCTCACTCTGCTCCCGGTGTCTGCGGCTCCAGGGCTGAAGGACCTGTCATGATGTAATTTAGTCATGTGAACGTTCATGCAACCGCGTGTCACATCATTAAATGACGTCACGACAGGTCCTTAAACAGATCAGTGCTGAAAGATGCACACACCGGGAGCAGAGCGGAACAACGCAAGGAGAGAATATTGTTTCTTTTTTTAATTAAATTTTTACTGCAGGTACAATGGTACCCGGGCCTGGAGGAGAGTCTCCTCTTCTCCAGACCCGGGTACCATCTGCACATTGAACCGCACAATATCCAAGTGTGTACATTGAGTCATGCGGATATCGTGCGGTTCAATGCAAGTGAGTGGCGGTGTAAACGCAGCGATTACGCAAAATTAATGGACATGCTGATGAATTTTCCCCACTGCTAATGCGCAGCGCAAATTTGTACATGTGCAAAGCACATGCGGATTTGAATTGGTGAACATGGAGGACCTCTTTACAAGCGTTTTTTAAGCATTTACATGGCGGAATTGCTGCTGTGTAAACACTTTCAAAAACTCTTTGTGGGCACACAGCCTCAGAGTGTAAATACTTTTTATTTAATAAAGAATAAGCTTACTTTTTATAACTCTCGGGAAAGAAACGTGTAGTAAGTACTTCTACTAATTCACCAAGTGTGCAGTTTCGGTAACCACGCAGGTAGGCATGTTTTAAGGTTTCATGCTGCCTTTCTATTCCATTATTAGTTGTAATTTGGAATTGCACATTTTTGGTTCGAAACACATGTGCCCACATCTGTGCAGGAGATATGAAACAGAAAATTATTGTTAATAAATACATCATTTAGTGTGCTGACCCAGTGATACATTATTTTAAACATTTCATTATGAAGCATGCAATTTTGCAAAATTTGTGTCCACTTCCATACTAACATTTCTATACTAATATACAGGGTGGGCCATTTACATGGATACACCAAAAAGAAATTGGAATGGTTGGTGATATCAACTTCCTGTTTGTGGAACGTTAGTATATGGGAGGGGGTAAACTTTTCCAGATGGGTGGTGACCATGGCGGCCATTTTGAAGTTGGCCATTTTTGATCCAACTTTATTTTTCTCAATGGGAAACACAATAAAAACAATGGTGTGCATGATTTTAACCTAACTTTATTCTTTCATGAGTAATTTACAAGGTTAGGACCACTTATAAAATGTGTTCAAAGTGCTGCCCATTGTGTTGGATTGTCAATGCAGCCCTCTTCTCCCACTCTTGACACACTGAGACCAACACCACAGAAGATATGCTAGCACAGGCTTCCAGTATCCGTTGTTTCAGATGCTGCTGACCATCTCGTATCTTCACAGCATAGACAATTGCCTTCAGATGACCACAAAGATAAAAGTCTAAGGGGGTCAGATCGGGAGACCTTGGCGGCCATTCAAGTGCCCACGACGACCAATCCACTTTATAGGAAACTGTTCATGTAGGAATGCTCGGACCTGACACCCATAATATGGTGCACCATCTTGCTGGAAAAACTCAGGGAATTTGCCATCTTCCGTGCATAAAGAGGGCAACACATCATCATGTATCAATTTCAGATAGACAGTGGCATTGAGGTTTCCTTTGATGAAGAACGGCCCCACTGTCTTTGCACCCCATATACTACACCATACCATTTAGGCCACATCATAAGGGGCGGAAATATTTGACTGAACAGGAACACTCAAATATTGAAGCTGATGTGTGGATTACAGATAAAAGTGTCAAGCATAACATATATGAGTCGATGCGCCAAAGGACAAACTGCTGTCTAGATAATGGGGACATTTTTTTTTTTTTAAATTCCATGCCTAACCAGCCCTGTATAACATAATTCATTTAAATCAATGTTTAATAAAAGAATGTAGAATGTCCATTACTCTTATGATTATTATGGTTTGGACTAGTCCCGGGACGTTAGTTCCTCAGACTAATCATCCCTCTTTTCATTTTATCACGCACCTGTGGCCGTGGTAACTTAATTTGCACGAGATCACGTCATTGTAATCTGATGCAAATTTCGCACAGGTGCGCAGCTCATTTCTACAGCGGCACTGTGTCTCAGTTGCAGGGTGTACACTTATCGGATTGAAAGGCACACTGCACATGACCGTAAATGTAGAAGTATTTTCTTATGAACTTCCAGCCATGCATGGAGCGCCTTTGAATCTGTGAAGCGTACACCTGGTTTCAGAGACACAGTTACCCTGCTTAAATAAGGGGCACACATGTGTGACATTTGCATCAGCTGGCGATGACATTGGCTCTTGAAAATTATGTTATCACACCCACAGGTACGTGATAAAGTGAAAATAGGGCTGACTAGTCTGGGGCAAATAATACCTCATCAACTAGTCAAAGCCCTAATAATAATCTGAAAAATTTACATTAAAAATGCTTTTATTACACATTGATTCACCAAAATAACGTTATATAGGGCTGGTTAGGCCATGGATTTAGTCATACATATGATAATGCTGCTGGTTTGAAGGGCATGGGAGACCTTACCGGGTCAATTTAAACTGTCCAAACCCCAAAAATTATTTTTTTATAAGCTATGACAGTGCAGCTTTACTTTTCCAAAAGGCCATGTTAAAATTTAAGTTGCACTCTGACAAATTCGTATAGGTAAAAAAAAAAATTATTTTAGGCAGTGTAGGAAATTCAGCCTGATGTGTATAACTCAATGAGGTCGCCTTTTGTGAGATATTGGGTGCTGCGTATGTCAAGTAAACATGTACTCATGTCGCCAATGAGGAAAGACTGTAGATAAAGTAGAACCTTTTGAGCTGACAGCCATTTAGTTGAAAACCACTGCTGAAACTGTTTTTTTTTCTTCCAAATGTCACTTCTCTTAACAGTTTTCAATGCCTTATTGAAACATTCTATTGTGTCTGCATAAGCAATATTGCGAAGCATCCTCAAAATTTCCTTCTGATGCTGTGACACATCATGATCTTTTTTCTTCACCCACTCTGTCCATGCCTTTTCTCTGTGAAAATCACATAACATAATGCTTGCATCTAAAGAGTAAAGGAAACATAAAAATATTATTACAACATTAAAAAATGTAAAAAAAAAAAAAAACAATCTCTTGCTCTGTGACGCCCAAGTTATTTTATGTTTAGTATGTGTGTGTATGTATGTATCTCTCTCTCTCTATATATATATATTTAGTTATATATACAATTGTCTAAGGGGTACTTCCGTCTGTCTTTCTGTCTGTCTGTCTGTGAAGGAAATCCCGCTTCGCGGATTGGTCCAGGCCGCGACCAATCAGGGCCGGGCACAATCCGGCCGAGAATTTGTCCCTCCCTTCTTCTGTCCAGTCAGTGCCTTGTGCCCGCTCCATACTCCCCACCCCAGTCAGTGCTCACACAGGTTAATGGCAGCGTTAACGGACAGCGTTATGCCGTGGGTAATGCACTCCGTTAACGCTGCTATTAACCCTGTGTGAACAACTGTTTACTATTGATGCTGCCTATGCGGCATCAATAGTAAAAATATGTAATGTTAAAATTAAATGTTAATAATAAAAAAAAACCCTGCTATTCTCACCTTACGTCGTACACCGATGCACGGCTGCCGCCAGCTTCCATTCCCAGAGATGCATTGCGAAAATAGCCAGAAGACCGCTAAGTCATCTATGTAATTTCGCAATGCATCGCTGGGAACGGAAGATGGCGGCAGCAGCGCGCGCATTGGGACAGCTTCGCTGGACGCCGGCAGGTGACTATATAACTAATTTTTATTGTAATTATTTGTTTTTACAGGGATATGGTGCCCACACAGCTATATACTACGTGGGCTGTGTTATCTAATGCGTGGCCTGTATTATATACTGCGTGTCCTGTATTATATACTGCGTGACCTGTATTATATCCTGCGTGGCCTGTGCAATATACTGCGTGGGCTGTACTATAGATTACGTGGCCTGTGTTATATACTGCATGGCCTGTGTTATATACTGCGTGGCCTGTGTTATATACTGCATGGCCTGTGTTATATACTGCGTGGCCTGTGTAATATACTGCGTGGGCTGTACTATAGATTACGTTGGCTGTGTTATATACTGCATGGCTGTGTTATAGACTGCATGTCTGCTATATACTACATGGCTCCTATATTCTACATGGCTGCTATAGACGTACATACATACATATGCTAGAATACCCGATGCGTTACAATCGGGCCACCGGCTAGAATATATATATGCTCCTCATGATATGCATGGAGGCGTATCTGTGGTTATAATGGTGGTGAAACAGCGACTGTCAGAATTGTAAGTGGCCGATATGTGTCGCAGAGGGAAATATTCTTAAAAGTCGGGGGTCGTCTTATACGCCGGGTGTCGTCTTGTACGCCGGGTGTATATGGTGGGGGGGGGGGAGTGGTCCTGATGACGACGAGGGGCGTCTCACAGGAAAGTGCGTGGACTATCCCCCATTACCTCATCGTAGTGCTGCAGCGTGGGGTCTCTGTGCTGGGAGCGGCGGCTGCTTCTCCTCTTTGTGCCACGTGGCTGCTGTGCTGTGGGGCGGCGGCTCCTCTTCTGCAGTGTGGGGCTTCTGTGCTGTGGGGCGGCGGCGGCGTATGTTAGTGCAGTCAGTCGGGGCTCCTCCGGCATCTCCTTAAAGCCCGGAGGCCCCGCCAGCAGCTCTCCATTGCTGCGATGCGGTGGCCTCCGGGAAAATGGCCACTGCTCAGATTCAGATCTCGTCTCCCGAGATCTCGGGACGAGATCTGAATTTGAGCATGCGCCGCCCCCATCGGCCATTTTCCCGGAGGCCACCGCATCGCAGCAATGGAGCTGCCGGCGGGGCCTCCGTGCTTTAAGAAGATGCCGGAGGAGCCCCGACTGTCTGCTTTAAGATACGCCGCCGCCCCACAGCACAGAGGCCCCACACTGCAGAGGAGCCGCCGCCCCACAGCACAGCACCCACGCGGCACAAAGAGGAGCCGCCGCTCCCAGCAGAGACCCCACGCTTCAGCGCTACGATGAGGTAATGGGGGATAGTCCACTCACACTTTCCTTTGAGACGCCCCCTCGTCGTCATCGGGACCACTCCAGACACATTAGTCACCGGCCCTATAAGACGACATACGGCGTATAAGAAGACCCCCCGACTTTTAAGAACATTTTATATTTTAACTGGAAAAGTTTGGGGGTCGTCTTATACGCCCAGTCATCTTATACGCCGCAAAATATGGTAAATTCCACAAAGTGTAAACTGTCCATTTATATGCATTTATTACCTGGAAATATTTTAGCAAGTGCATTGATTTCCTCATAGCAAAAATCCACCATGAAGCTATCTGCCTTCCAATCTGGGTTCCATGCCTGAAACATACGCAATGCCTCTTGGATGCTTTCTGATGTCTCCTCTTGTGTAACAAAAGCTCCGACTACCAAGTAACAAACATTTGCTCTTACACATAGGAAGTATAACGGCAATGCATATCGAGTAGTCCTGTAGGTAGCATCCAAAAGCACTATGCTTCCATACATACTCAAGATTTTTCTCTGCCAATGTGCTTGGTAGCAAAATAAAAATGTTTGCTGATCATGTTTCTCTTCCGTGGCGGTATTTTCTCTTAAAAAAAAATTGTCTTCTGGCATCTGCTTTTCCCACTGAATTACCAACTTTCTAATGTTTTCTTGATCTAGTAAAGAATTTCGATTATCTTGCCTCAATTTTACTATAACATTTGCTACGTCTTTTCTTGTTGGATAGAACCTTCTTCTGGAGATTTCAGGGACTTCACCGTTACAAAACAACTCATTTGATACAAAGGAATTTAGTTGTATCATGATATCACTGACTGTTCGTAATCCCCCTCTGTAGAGCTCTATTACTTTCTTGCGAACTCTCTGATCAACCTTTTCTCTGATGTTTGCAATCTTAAATCAAGGAAAGTGAAACATAATTAAAAGAAAAATATATATTACATCATATATTATATCACGTGTATATTTTATGGTAAAACATAGACTTTGAATTGTTTACCTCGCCACTTGTAGCATGATTTTGATGATCCGTTATATTTGGTAACTTCACTGTATAAGTGTGTATAAGTGCAAGTTTACCACAATGCTTTTCAAGACAACTCTTAATTTTTTTAGATGTCATTTTTCGTCTTTTTTCTGTGTTCTGACCAATCTTAAAGCAAAAACAAAGAAGTTTTAACATTTTCTTTGAAATATTAGCTTTTTGGATACAAACTCATCTTTTAAAACAGTAACAATTACAACATTGACAATGTGTTCTAAAGACAAGGTCTGTACTTGGTAGGCTGACATGAGATTAGCAAGATCAGCTGTCACATGAAAATACCATGTTCAATCTTTTAATACATAATTAATCATAAGAAACCATAAAACATTTACCCTAATTGGAAAACATCAAAATATGCTGTGATACTTTGCTCACGTGAAGTGAAATATTTATTGGCTAATGCTGCTTAAATATTAACTTTGATAAATTATGATTTACAGGGGTTGTCCTGTCTCAATTGATAAGTCTGCAGTCACACAATGAATGCAGACTTAGGAATCCACCACTAGTGCATGGAGCAAGGCCGTGCCCACTAAAGCTTCTTTCACACTTGCATCGGTACGGGGCTGTCGCTATGCGTTGGCCCGACGTACCGACGGACATTGTGAGATTACTGCACAACGTGGGCAGCGGATGCAGTTTTTCAATGCATCCGCTGCTGCCCATTATATCTCACGGGGAGGAGGGTGCGAAGTTCCGGCCGCGTAAGCGCGGTAGGAAATGGCGGACACGATGCTGACGGTCCGCCAAAACACGACGGATCCAGTGTACGACGGACGCAAGGGATGGCCATCCGTCAAAATCCGTCGTTAATACCAGTCTATGGGAAAATGCAGGATCCGGCATTCTCAAAAAACGACGGCTTGTGACGGAAGCTGAAAGACGCAAGTGTGAGAGTAGCCTAATTGGGCTCGCAATCCAAGCTCAGGAAATGAAGAATCCCTGCAGAGTACAGTGCCTACGCTGGGGTGATTCATTAGTCTGCAGTCACACAGATATAGATTTATTGGTGTACCCTGGAAACTCCCTTTTAAAGGAAGATTTGAACAACTTTCAAAGAAATTTTAAATAGACAAGTTTAAGAGCATTAATGGATCAAACAGAGGCGGGTCCATTATAGGTCTTACTGTTCCTTTAGAGATAAAAGGTCCGTCCACTTATAAAAAACAAATTTAGATCTCTATGACTAAGGGCGCAGTCAGAACCGGATATGTGTCAGAGAAGGGGTAATGGACTACCAGAACATGTTTTAATGTTTCAGAAGTAAATCATTTGTTTTCATAAGTTGATGCACCATTTATCTGTAAATGAAAATATATTATACTACAACTTAGCAGTTGAAACGGATACCACGCATAGTGGTAACTTTTGAATATCTTAAGGTGCTGAGTTAAAGGGAACCTGTCACCCCCCAGGCATTTGTAACAAAAAGAGCGACCTTGTGCAGCACTAATGCTGCATTTGGACAAGGTGGCTCTTTTAGTTATGCTTCTTGCAGAAGCTGAAATAAACACTTAAAAAATGTGCCGCCTCATACGGTGAAATCGCCAGGGAGGCGGGTCTTTCCCCCCTAATTAGACACAGCACAGCCGTCATTCCTACCCCCTTGGCGCCGGGCGCGGCCTCGTCACTATTATTTGAATCTGTAAAGGAAGCCTGTGCTGTTATGTTATCCCTTGGGCATGCCACGGCGATTAGGGATCAGCTGACGGCACACAGTCTGATGAAGGCGGAAGGAGATGAGTGATAGGCAAAGATATGCACTGCGCAAGGCCATGAATCCCAGCCCCGCAGTGAGAATAAATCAGAAGACACTGCGAGGCGGGATCTCGGGCAGCGCGGCCGCACAGGCGCAGTCAGCCTGACATCAAATGATGTCAGAAGACGGGCAGCGCTAACTGCGCATGCCCAAGGCATAACATAACAGTGCAGGCTAAGAGTCATAATTAATGATGGCTGTGCTGCGTCTAATTAGGGGGGAAAGACCCGCCTCCCTGGCGATTTCACGGTATGAGGTGGCACATTTTTTAAAGTGTTTATTTCAGCGTGTGCAGGGAGCAGAACGAAATGAGCCACCTTGTCAGAATGCAGCATTTGTGCTGCACAAGGTGGCTCTTTTTGTTACAAATGCCTGAGGGGGTGACAGGTTCCCCTTAAACCAAACAATTTCTTTTTCAAATTATAGGTTTCTTTGTGTAGATTCAACTTCTTTCCATACAAATAAAGATGTAAAATAATCCGAAGGTGGCCTTTTGTACAAAATTATAATATATATATATATATATATATATATATATATATATATATATATATATATATATATATATTTTTTTTTTTTAAATAGAATATGTATTTATGACATTTAAAATCCAAATTTTTATTTACCTTAAAGTCAGGAAAACTTGCTATATGATACATGTATAATTTGGCTGGGCAGTCCTTTTTTTTTGTTGTTTGTATAATTTTCCTTTGTTTAAGGAAACAATGATCCTCTCCCTAGTAAATAAAAAACAAGTACATATTTTATTACATATGTAGAATGTTGTAACCAATTATAAAATCAATTAAAATGCAGCCAAATAGGTTATTTGTTATTATGTAATATCCAAAATTTATCTAAAGAAATTTGCAAGTGTACATGCATCAGCAGCACGGTGGCTCAGTGGTTAGCACTGCAGCGCTGGAGTCCTGGGTTCAAACCCCACCAAGGGCAACATCTGCAAAGAGTTTGTATCTTCTCTCCATGTTTGTGTGGGTTCCTGCCGGGTTCTCTGGGTTCCTCCCACATTCCAAAGACATACTGATGTGATGATAATGTATGTGCTTTTTTTTAAAGCCCTGTTACAAATTAAATACTGTACTAATTCAGACTAAGAACAAACCTACAGAATGAAATTAGTTTGTAAAGTAAGGACTGCCTGTACTTGATTGTAATAAACATAAAGGATTATTGTATTGTAAGCACATGATTTGTCACTGAATTATTGTTAATGTGAGATGAGTAAGATGGTAGTATCTAAACTTACTTGTTGTCAGTGAATAACCAGAAATTCAATAAAGTGATTTTTCAAATTCTGTGGTTTTCACAATGAAAACTTCTCCAGTGGATGCAATTAAACATTTTGTTGAATCAGCAGGATTGAATTCATCTGAGGTTGGGCAGCACTCCCTGGACTTGCAGATACACATCCAATTTGTTCGAAAATTAATGCACATCCTATTTCATGTCGTGGAATCACAAAATGAGCTGTCTGTGACCCTTAACTTATTTCTACATCATTACATTACCTTGCCATCCATCATGTTGTTGTTATATTTTTAAATTGTCTTTATATCAAGTCAAGTGTGTGCAAATTAATAAGTGATTATGTATTAATATATTTAGGTATTATATCTAGTTAAAATTTGCTTTATATTTGGTTAAAGTACATATTGGTAAATTTCTTCTATAACAGGATGCCGTCCGTAGCACCCCTCTTTGAAAATTGTAGGTGATGCAAGAAATTTTATTTTATTCTAAAACTTCCTCCATTTCATGAAAATACTTCAGAATGTTGTCACTGACAAAAAAATTAAATACAGTAGACACATAATATAGTTTTAGGCCATGCAGAAACCGAAAGTAGCAGCAGTAATTAGAAACTAATCTACTATTAAAAGTCATCACAAGAACACGATACAGATTGAAAAAATCAAAGCAGATATTAAACGGAATCTGTCCGCAGTATTTCACTCACACACTATTTATATGCAAATGTAGCTCTTTCTAAAGGTACCTTCACACTGAGCAACTTAACAACGATAACGACAACGATCCGTGACGTTGCAGCATCCTGGCTAGCGATCTCGTTGAGTGTGACAGGCAGCAGCGATCAGGATCCTGCTGTGATGTCGCTGGTCGTTGCTGAAAGGCCAGAACTTTATTTGGTCGTCAGATCGGCGTGCATCGTCGTGTTTGACAGCAAAAGCAACGATACCAGCGATGTTTTACAATGGTAACCAGGGTAAATATCGGGTTACTAAGCACGGCCCTGCGCTTAGTAACCCGATGTTTACCCTGGTTACCCGGGGACCTCGGCATCGTTGGTCGCTGGAGAGCGGTCTGTGTGACAGCTCTCCAGCGACCACACAGCGACGCTGCAGCGATCGGCATTGTTGTCTATATCGCTGCAGCGTCGCTTAATGTGACGGTACCTTACGAGAAGTCTAGCAATATCTTTACATGGGTACTCAGTTCCTTCATTAATGAAAAATCAACATTTTAATTGATATGTAAGTAATATTAAAGACCTAAGGTAGATCTGAAGCCTCTGTCAATCCAGCTATATTCCCCGCTGAGCAATGCCTTCTTCTGCTTCACTGACCGCTTCTATCTGTGCAATTTCAGGTAAATGACCAGTCAGTCAAGCTGAAGGCGGTAGCGCTCGGAGGGGATAGTTTCATTAATTAAAAAAAGCTCTCCAGTCCTTTACCTGTCTTCTCGCAGTTTCTTTTTCACGTTGACAAATCTTGGAAGTAGACAAATCTTTTCCAAGATGGCAGTTGAGAACTCTTCGACCAACTATCACATAAGGAATGCCTGAAAAGTCACAATCTGGCTCATCTTTAGCAAAAATTCTTTGCCAATGTATTCGCGATTTTGAATTTGGCAAGAATTCTAATATGAAGAAAAAATATATATATACATTATTTATCCAATTTATCTAATTCCAAATTTTTAAAAGACAATTTACAATTATTAAGTTATTTACGCATACCAACCATGTCGATAGTTGCTCAACCAATTCAAGTTGTCAGTGAAAAATTAAAATGTTACCAGTAGCTTGGTATATTAACCTCTTACTACTTATTATCTGTCATATGCACATGGTCCTTCATGCTCTATGATAGATATTTGCGTAATGCATGGTACAATTACTTTATCAATGTGATCAACTGTAATAACTCAACTCATTTACACAGTAGTATTCTTGCCATTACTTATTTTATCCACTCCCAGCAGTTTATCACATGATATGCCAGTGTCAGTGGTAACAGGGCACATTTTTGATTTTGCAGTATGCCAGAACTCCCTCTTTGTCAACTCATCAGCTTCAGAGCAGCATGGTTGCAGGGTGTCGGTAGGTTTATCGGGCAAATGGATTTCTGCCCTCTGAGTCTGTCATGGCCAATAGTAAATTACAACCAGTTGTGTGTGCGGACTGATAGGAGAGTATAATATACAGCACTGCTAAAACAGTGTTGTGTTTTACAAATGCAATCACAGGATGGAATAATAAAGTCCTCCAAGAGCACTAATCAAAATTTTATATAGCTAGATCATAAATTACATATAATAACACTTTCATTTTTCATTAAAGATGAATGCTGCAAACAATAATTTTTTTCTAAAAATACACATTTCACATTTTTATTAAACCAGACTACTAAAATTATAACTGGAATAATAATAATAATCTTTATTTATATAGCGCCAACACATTCCGCAGCGCTTTACAGTTTAATAGTTTCAAACACAACAGTCATAGGTAACAACGTTAACAATACAATAATAAACCACAATAAGCCGCCCCTGCTCGTGAGAGCTTACAATCTACAATGAGGTGGGGGAGATACAAAGTACAGGTGTGTACTCACAATGATGTATTTACAATGATGGTCCAGCCATCTTCAGGGGGTGGGGGGTAGATGGAAGTAGTGAATGGGCTACACACGCACACTTACAAAATAACTGATTAGGGAACGTGATAGGCCGCTCTGAACCAATGTGTTTTGAACGAGTGCCTAAAACTATGCAAATTTGGGATGGTCCTAATATCTTGGGGTAGAGCATTCCAGAGGATTGGCGTAGCACGGGAGAAGTCTTGGAGTCGGGAGTGGGAGGTACGTATTAGTGCAGAGGTTAGTCGAAAGTGGTTTTGAAAAAAAAAATTATTTGAAATTGGCAACAATAAATTCTACAGCATAGAACAATGCAAGTTAGGGTAGCACAGTGGCTCCATGGTTACTAAAGTAATAGATATAGGCCAGCACGGTGGCACAATGTTTAGTACAGTACTATTGGTAGGCCAGCTATGCTCAATAACTGTCACAACCTTGGACCAAGCGAATAATACTTTGTGGTAAGTGCGTACAGACTGTTGCAAGCTGCCACAGACAGCTGAAGTGAGCAATAATATGCTACTCATGCCTATTACAGGCTGCAGCATGTCTTCAAGTCAACAGCAGAACAAACTGTATTTTACATGGCAGATGCGTATCTAGGGGGGGCAGGCAGGGCATGTGCCCCAAGCGCACCCGGCAGGGGGGCACTGTCAGTCTACGTAATGCGCCGGTCAGAGTTGTCTACCTCGGCTACAGCTTTATGCCTCCCCGGGCTGTGATTTGGCCATTCTGTATGGGGGCATCAAGCTGACAGCCCGGTCGGAGTAGCTGAGGCGTGCCTGCTCACAGTCATTGTACTTGCGTCTTGCAGACACAAGTACAATTGAAGTTCTGAACGTCGGATTACAGCGACGTCAGCAGCATGATCAGGTCATGTGATAATGCTGCTTACGTCACTCGACGGCACCCACAGGGGGGAGCAGTGCCTTGGTGGTAAGTGTTCCTGTACAGCTGAAGACACCAAAGGTTCGTGGGGGAGACATATTAATTAGTTGTGCAGGGGGCCATGTTAATTAAATGTGCAGTGGGGGTATTACATGTTCAGGGGAGTAGTAATTGTGCAGGGAGATATTGTGCATGGGGCATATTTATTGTTCAAGGGGCTATTTATTACTAGTGCAGGGGGACTTTTAATTTCTCAGGTGCTATTTATTTATTGTGCAGGGGCAATATTTATTCAGTGTGGAGGGGGGTTAATCTATGGGGGGGGGGTGCAGACACATTATTGTTAGGTGGAAAATGTGTGCGGACCCAGTATGGGGAGTTGGGGGGATGTGTGAGGAGGTAAGGAAACATGTAAGGAGACTATTGAGGGGAATAGTGTTAGGAGACAGTATGGGTGAAGATCAGTGTGAGTGGAAACAGAATAGAGGCTGACCAGTGGGTGGGTGATAGCATGGGGGGACAGTGTAAGGTCACAGACAGGAGGGAATAGTATGCTAAGGAGAGGTAGTGTGATGAGAGGGCGCAGTACAGACACTGGGCCCTATAGGGGGGACACAGTGTGAAGAGGTGGCCCAGTATGGAAAGGAGAGGGACAGTGTTGGGGTCCTCGTTTGTGCTGGGAATATAGTGAGGGCCTATTATTTATTCAGGAGCTCAGAGTAGGGCAGATATTATTATTCAGGAGCATTATAATGACTCTGCTATCTTTCAGGGCATCGTGTGGGGATGTGCTGCACAGGACCGGAGAAGATTAAAGTCTGCAGAGATGGCTGTGGATGAGAAAAGTCATCATAGAGTCTGGGCAAGAGGAAGAAAAGAAAGAAAACTCCAGACACAGCGTCATGTATAAAGGTACGTGAATGTGAATGTTTTATAGGATGCTGAAAAAAATTTTGTATTTATGTTAGGAGCATTAAAGATGTCCACGTTTATGATGAGTCTGTAGTTATTCTATGTGACTGCAGACTTCTGAAGTCTCAGTGCGCACTGCACGCTGTCAGGATTCTCTCGTGCTGTCACTTACTGTATACATGCTGTCACGTGCTGACTATACATGTGTTGCCTCACTCAATGGCAATAAATTGAGGGAGGCCGGGCATGTCTAGTCGGAATGTGGATTGAAGTATACAAATTAGATACTTGTGGTGATGTGACTGTCCACTCATGGCACCGCAAGGGAGAGTCCTAAATGTGTGTGGAGCAGCCCCCAGTAGCAAGGGCCGTGGGGTACCCGGTACCGGGCCTCTCTGTCTCTGTTCTGGGGATGTCACGGTGACTAGACCCGGGCCGTGACCCTGCTAAGGGGCGTCCAATGAAAGTTGTAGATGGTGGTGTGTGGTGCAGGTCGCAATGAATAACGAGGACACAGGGTTGCAGTCTCTTTACCTCTTTACTGAAGGCTTCAAGATCCTCAATCTAGAGTACGGTTAACATGGCTGGCTGAGACCGGCCAGTCCGATGGCACCTCCAGAGCTCCCTTTGCAGGTGGAAATCTGTGCCTACCTTCTAGCGCTTGTGTGTTGTAGTCCTTCCCTGCTGAGCACCACGGGATAGTGCTCACAACTGTTGTGTCTGTTTCTGATGTTCTTTCTCACAACTATCGTTTCTTTTCTGATGTTCTTCTCCATCCCCCAGATGATATGGTTAGGACACACCCGTATGACGGGTAGGCCTGGAGTTCTTCCGGGACCCTAGAGTCGCCCCTCTCCCACTGTTGCCCCCTGTGTCTGCTTAGTTGATTTAGGTGAGACAGCCCGCCTATAACTGACTGTCCTGCCGTTGGTTTAAAGTAATGCTTGGAGCCCAATACTTCCTCGGCGTTCCGGACACCGGCTACGCGATTCAGTAGGATGTTGCCTCGATCTTACAGCACGACTCCTACTGGTGTTATCTCCTTTTTGCTTTGATCTCGTTTCTCACTCAGCACAATAAACCTCGCTTCTTGTCCTTTCTTTGGGTACAGCCGCAATGAAGTGCAGGCGTGTTCCCGTAGCGTTCTGTTCTGTTCGCTAGGCCTCTGTCAGGATCCCACCCCTGACAGGGACCCCCCTAAATCTCCCCCCCGCAACACCCTCTGCCACAGGATGTTGCCTGGTTCCAACCCAGTCAGCTTCTCCCTAACTTCACATCCAACCCCCAGTTTTACCAGATTGTGAGGAGTGGCCTAATACATAACGCCCTTAGCTCCCCTTGGAGGCCAGACTGTGAAGTGTATTGGTGTCTGTGATACCTGATCAGATGAACTCCTTCAGTGCCATCAGATGTACCACAGCCCCCCTTAGTGGCGGAGCAACAGTACTGCAACGACCAGATCTCTGGGGCGCTGCAGCGGAACATACCAACAGTGCAGAACTCTGTAACTAATAAATTGTGAGAATAGTAGAAAATGATCATACCTGTCTTTCCAAAGTTCTTTGTATGATGAAATGTAACAAAGTTTGACTTTGTATTTTCTTCATATTCACTTACAGAAGCCATCATTTCTTCATATGTGTCGTATTTTTGGATAAGACTTTTATTATTAGATAAAGTATTATTTCCCTGGAAGACCAAGCAGGGATTATAATTTAAATATGTTAAAGAATGTATTAACAACTTTAGGATCTACACTGTGAGTAGAACAGTGCAGACTTTCTCTCGTTAAACATATATGAGGCTCTTGAATAAGTCACTGCCTTTAGGGAATACAGATGCCAATTTTTTTTTACTTCCCTGATAGCTACATCAACATACCCAACAACCAAGAGTCTAAATACACAGAGAATGAGTGGACAAAGATTCCAGAGTTTACCCCCGTGATGACTTTGTGTGGCCCAGCATTTTCCTCACTTGTATTTGATCTATCAACATGACTGTTCTAAAATAGAAGTGGCCTTGCACACATACAGCCAGTCCAAACTGTCATTTGGAGACAAGACAACCCCTTTAACAGAAATACATTGTTTCGGATTTCTTTATTGTTTTACCTCTTCTTGTTTGCCATTGCCTTCACTTCTATAATCTATTACAGATGCAATTTCAGTTTCCATTATCTTCAAGTCCGTGTTCATGACTAAAAGTGAACACAGATATTGATGAGATACACTCTTTCAATTAAGCCTTTTCCACATGGACATTTTTGTTGTCCCTCTATTATAATTTTTTTTTAACTGTTAGGCTATGGCTACATGGCGGAACAGTACCCGACCTGAGATTGCTGAAACACATTGCATACAATAACATTAAATGTTCAATAGACAATACCGAAGACACTATGTGTAATATGGACAGCTTTTGTCCAGTGTGGTTACGAACTACTTTTCCTCTCTTATCGATGTTCTCCCTCACACGTCATTCCCCTTTGATTACTGGGCATCTAAAATAGACACCTGGCCTGAATTGGCAGAATATGCATTACAGGAGCTCACTTGCCCAGCTGCTAGTGTGCTATCAGAAAGAGTCTTCAGTGCTGCTGGTTCAATACTGACCAAAAAAAGGACTCGTTTGGCTACCCAAAATGTTGATGATCTAACCTTCATTAAAATGAACCAATCATGGATTTGAAATGATTTTGCCCCACCTTCCCCTGCTGACACGTAGCTTGCCTCAAAAATGTCTTGCTTTTGGCCTCCTCTTACTGACTTCGCCAATTCCTCCATTTGCAGCTGCTGAATGTCCACCATAGGCCATTTTTATACCTCCCTAAATGGTCTGACTACCCCCACAGGGCCGTGGTCACCACCTGGCGCAAGCACCCGTGCAAGTGCCGTTTGCCTGGACAGGTGGGTGTGCCCACTCTTGGGCGACGGCACTGACACAGGGTCTCTCATAGTACAATGAAGTGTCTCTGACGGTGGTGGTGCACAACCAACGTCAGACACCCCGCCTTACTTTGAGGGGCCCTGTGCCAGTGCCAACAAGTGGGCCCCCCCTGCTTGCTCAGGATAACAGCACTTGCAAAGTTGAAATACTTACCTCTCCCTGCTCCACCGCCGTGACGTATTCCGTGTTTCCTGGGCCCACGAAAATCTTGAGCCAGCCCTACCCCCCACAATTTTAGCCAAATGACCCCCAGTTTTCAATGCCTAACTATTATTTTAAAGTAAATTAAGATTGACAAGCTTAAGTAATAAGAATTGATGTTTTTGGCATGAAAATGGGCACTGTAGGTGTTTTCCTGTCCTCCACTCACTGCCGACTTTGATTCCCCATTGACTTACATTGGGTTTCGTGTTTCAGTCGGCCCCCGACTTTTCACAATAATCTGCCGATTTCACCCGACCTCACTTTTGACAAAGTTGGGTTTCGCGAAACCCGACTCAATGTCGCTCAACTCTATTCATTAGCATTCACATTCATGCAATTTGTTGGGCAGCTGAGAGATGCTATTTTTTGCATAGGAAGGTGCCATTAGGCAAACATGTACCTGCCTTTAATAACAGCTAACAGCTGTTTGGTGTGCCGCAACGTACCCCCCGATCAGCAACAAGCAGCGGTTTTGGGCTGCAGAAATTTGTAGCTGTGTCCAAAATGCTGTCTTGTAATGACACACTTTTCTTGTCAATACTTGTGAATCCACTGAATGTAATGACATTTCAATCTGTGAGAATCTGCAGCAGAGACTAGCATGTCCCCTACAGAGAGTCTCTAGTCTCAACTACAGAAATTTGACCACTAGAATGTATAGAATGCGATAAATTCACATGGTTCAGTGAACACATGTGGATTTACCTGCGCTCAATCCAACTCATCATTTTAGACACAAGAAAAATATGCGTAAGTCTGAATCGTGGGCAAAGAGCCGGAAATTGTTTAAAGAAGGTCGTGGACTACTACGTCATTTTCGTAACAAGAAAAGGGAAAGCTGACCGCGGGACGCTGAGGTTATTAGCCGGGAAAAGGGCAATTAGACACAAAATGTTCCCAGGCTATTAATAACAACCCACAGCTGTTTGGTTAGCCTTTACTGGCTAGATTACAGGGGGGCACCTGAAAAAATTTGACGTAGGGTCCCCCTATAAAATGTAACCGGAAAGGGATAAACAGACAGCTGCATGCTGATATTAATGGATCATGGATCCTGGCCCCCTCCGCAGATGATAATATCACCTGCCGCTTAGCATCAGCTTTTAACACTGCCGTGTATCAGGGGCATGTGAGGTAATGGGGTTGGGATTCATGTCATTCATGGCGGCTGACATGAAGCCTAGGTTAGTAATGGATGGGCGTCTGTAAGTCGCCAGCCCTTACTAACCCCCGAGAAAAGGTTTTCAATGCTTTCTCAGTAAAAGACACAGCCAGAATAAAGTATTTTATTGAAATCCAATTACACACAGTTTTAATAATTTATTTAGTATACTACCAATCCCCGAATACTTGGATCTTCAGTAAAAAAAAACAAAAAACCCTCACCTGTCCACCGCCACGACGTAATCCATATCCTCTGCGATGACTTGGAATTCTGAGGATTCACAGACTTATTATCTATTTTTTGTATACATTTTTTGGTATATTTCATTTATGTTGTCTACATTATTTTGTTTTTTTTCTGCTTTTCATTTGGTCTACAGCAATTGTGATAAAGGCTCCGGTGGAGCCGAAACGTCTACTTTATCGCTTTATTGAAATATTCTGTTATGCTCCCAGAACATATTATAATAAATTTAAAGTATTTTGCATAATATTCCCTAAGAGAGTGAGGTGAATTTGATTTTTACCTGTATTTGTGGCCATCTGGTCCATCACACCTGCGCCTCATTTACTTGACAGAGTGCACACTATATCTATTACTACAACTCTGCTGAGGAGACTACTGGTCCTCTCAGCCGCACCACTCTCGCTGCTATCAGCGGGAGCGGCAGTCGGCTGATGGTAAAAGTAGACTTCCCAAGCTGACCCTGGTTACACTCTGTGTGTGTTTTGGCAGGCTATTAGACACATTGACTAGTCAAGTACACAGCTAAGAACAACAGCAAATCTGCAAATATATTTATACCTGCGGATTTGCTGCAGTTCAATTAAAGTCAATGGGCTTGAAACGCTGCATTGACGCTATATAGAATTGACATGATGCATATTTACACGCAATTCCCTTAGCGGCAAATTACACATGACGTGCACAGCACATCAGGATTGTCATTGCATTAGGTGGCAGACACATTACATAGCATTTTTGAGGCATTATGCATTTCCTTGCTGCAAAAAGCACACTGTACACTTAACATTAACAACTTTACCCCAGAGCCTGTCTTCACCTTCATGAGCAAGCAAAATTGTCAAATTCGGAGCAGTGTCTCTTTATGTGGTGTTAACTATGGAATACTTCAACATATAACAGTGATTCTGAGAGTTTTTCTCATGAAACTTTGTACTTAATGTTAGCATTACATTTTGGTTGATATTTTAAACATTTCAATGTGAAGATATCTTAATTTTTGGACAAATTAAAAGCTTTTGCTATTTTCAAAATTTGATTTTTCATGCCCTTAAATCAGAAAGATATGTCACACGAAATAGTTAATAAATAAGATTCCGCACATCAACACAATTTGGAGACATATTTATTTTTATTTTGGAGCGATAAGGGTTAAAAGATCATCAGCAATTTCTCTTTACAACAAAATTTAAAAAACCATTGTTTAGGGACCACATGCCGTTTGAAGTCATTTTGAGGGGCCTTAATGACCAAAAATACCCAAGTGTGACACCATTCTAAAAATTGCACCCCTCAAGGTGATCAAAAGCACATTCAAGAAGTTTATCAACCCTTCAGGTGCTTCACAGGAATTAAAGGGAATCTGTCACCAAATTTGACCTAGCTAAACTATTACTATAGGCCTACAGGTTATAGACTACTGACAAAAAATCAGACCTGTAAGCCTCATATCAGACGCATTGTTGTTGAGAAATCATCTTTTATCACTTTATGTAAATTACCTCTTCCAGGTTCTGGGGAGGATGCTGTATGGAAGATATCTCTGCCACGAGGGATAATACACGAAGGTGACTTACCGATGTAATGGCCGCTCTCTGCTCTCACTGCAGAGCTGTGTGTGGTTATACCTGACACATCTGCAGGCTCCTTTCAGCTCCACCCTCCATCTCCCAGCCAGACAAGGCTGCAATATTGTTGCAATATAGCTGAGCTAAAGAGCTGCAAAAAATGTGTTTGCAAGAAGACAATTTTAATTTCTCCTCTTCTGTGTAAGGCTGTGTGCACCCGATGCGGATCAGCGTATTTTTCCTCGCAGAAACGCTGCAGATCTGCAAACTGATTTACAGTACAATGTAAATTAATAGAAAAAAAAATGATGTGGTAATGGTGCGCAAAATTACGCACGTAAGAAATCAGCATATCAAAAGAAGTAGCATGTCAGTTCTTTTGTGAGGATCTGCAGCATTTATGCAGCCTTTCATTATAGAAATCCGCAGTGGTAAAAAATACATGTAATCCGCAACAAAAACGCAGAAAAGTATCATTAAAAAAAACGCGTCAAATCTGCACCTGCGTTTTCTTACAGGAGATGCGGATTTTTTGCAGAAAATTCTGCACCCCAATCCACAATGTGTGCACATAGCCTTAGTTAGTTGTCTAACTGTTAACTCTCTCTTCATTTAAAATAAACTCTGGAGGCAGAAATAGACTACATGCACACGGTAAGTAAATGCTGTGTTTTGGATACAGCGCACTTGAGCTGGGTGCATTGACCAGATGTTACAGCATAGTGGATGGGATTTGTAGAAATCCCATGCCCACTATGCGTCCGTGCTTGCGGATCACCCGCGGAGACAGATATGCTGCACGTCTTGCCAGACACGTAGCATTTCTTGAAGGTGGAAACATACTTTATAGTATTTAACTTCTTTTTTTTTCTTTTTTAAACATGGCTGCTGAAGCCAAAAGAAATTTTCGGTGAGATATAAAGGATTTAGCGCGGGTCTACATGTGAGGACTTTGCTACAGATCATTTCCTCCACAAATCGCAATGTGTGAACACACCCTGATACCGATTCACCTGCAGTTACTCTTCACCAAATATAACACCAAGATTTATAATTATAGAAATGAAAATTCAGCCCATAGTTCTCACTTAGTTTTATTTAAAAACAAATAATTATAACAAAAATGAGACAGGTATTAATATATTTATAGAACAAAGCAAAGTCCAGCTCACCATAGTTAACATTCATGACTAAGGGTGCTCTGTCACCGGAAACGCGTTGATACTGTTTTTATTTCTGTTGTTGCTGATGTTTTATCCTCCACATATTATTGAAGTGAATAAAGGAACGACACGTTTTTTCACTATCTCGTTGAGCTGGATGTTTCCTTCTTCCTTGATTAATATATTTATACAGACAAATGTAGAACAAAAAACTATACATATTACAGAGCATTAAGCCATTTTTTACATTAGGGACAATGCAAGCAAAAACCTTTTGTACCCGAGACCCCAGCGCACGGGAGCCATCCAGATCTCCATGAAAGAGTCCCCCAAAGCTGAAATGACCAGAGGCTGGCTGTGGGGTTCCCAGCAAGATGATGGGGTGCCTGGAATAAATAAAAATAGGACCAGGAGTAGCAAAGGTGCATCAGCTGGGAAACCACACATTGTTCCAAAATGGCAAGGGTGACAGAAGGCACCTAGATGTTCTATCTGGATGTTTGACGAGGAAAGGAATAGTGCAAGGATAGGCGAAATGCTGCTGCAAGTGAACCCGCAGCAATGTCAACACCTACAGGAGTCTGTGAAAAGAAACACGATGAAAACTGCTTAAGGGGACATAAATCCAACCTCTGGCATCCACTGACCCCAGTCTAGGAGGGGAAGGTTGGAGCATCATGGCTGAACAAAAATTGTTATCTATTTTTGATAAAAGCCATTATTTAGCAAGACTACCCAGCAACATTGAAGCAGAAGCCAGTGGAGGTTGAGCAGAGCCTAGAAAAAAATAAAAAAAAAGGTAATCGGTCACAGGGAAGGGTATCTGGGAGGGCTCCATAACACAGAAAAAGGGTCTAAAGGCGCGTGTTTAAAAAAAAAAAAAAAAGGTAGGAGGCACGTGGGATAAAAATTAAAAAAGGGACAGTTGGCACGGTAAAAAACAGGGGGGGGGGGGGGGGGGGGAGTTAGACACGGGACCTCCAGCATGCAGACAAACACAAGTAACAGCACCTACTCCATCCCCATGCAAACCACCCTGCATGCGGCCCCATGCAGGCCCCCCTAGCATGCAGCCCCAATCAAGTAACAGTGCCCCTTCCTTCCCCACGGAGACCCCCAGGCCCAAACAAGTAACAGGACCCTCTCCTTCCCCACGCAGGCACCCAGCACACATCTCCATGCAAGTAACAGGACCCGCTTCTTACCCACGCAGACCCCCAACCCCACATCCTTTCTCATGCAGCCCGCAAGTAACAGGGCCCCCTTCCCCCACACAGACCACCAGCATGCAGGCCCATACAAGTAACTAGGTGCCTTACTTCCCCACAAAGAGCCCCCCGCACAAGTAACAGGACACCCTCCTTCCCCATGCAGAGCCCCAGCCCCACACAAGTAACAGGACACTTTCCCACACACACACACACACACACTAAGGGTAGCATGGAAGCCACCACAAGTGTGGTATTAAAGTAGTTCAAAGGACTTGGTCCTTTAACACACTGGGATTTAGATTTCTCAAGTTGAGCCAGCTCTTTCCAAGTTGTCACTTGGATTTCGCCTGCTCAACGTGTGAAAGCTAAATCCAAGTGGCCAGAGGGATGTGGTCCTTCTGCCAACTTAGAAATAGCCAAATTAGCTATTGCAAAAAGAGCACAATCACTTGTACAGTCCGTTTTTTGTGAAAAACAGAGCTGTCAAAACCTCATTTATTGATTTAAATAGATGACCATACAGTTTTACTATTTGTTTGCGAAGAATCTCTGCGATTCCTGAAAATGGAAGTGAGTCATAGATGGTGAGTTTGGTCCCACATGCCTCAGATACAACCCAGTGTGCTCCACTATTGGAACATCAATGCTGCTGTGTGATAGGATAAATGTGTCCAAGAAACCACCAATTGTTGGATGCTGTTTCACAGTGTATGCATTTGGGTTGAAAACAATGTTAGTTGAAAAACGCTTCAAAAACGAAGCGTCTCAACTAAGCCTACGAGGGAGAGGAAATTTTCGGTCAGTGGTTAAATATTTGGCCTTACAGGCAAGTCATTAACCTACAAAAGATGTACCTTTACATATTTCCCAGCAAAACCAGTTTTGGTTTCGTTTTAATGTGTCTTTTGTGACACCGGGAACAATGGCATGAATCTAAGAAAAAAATAATTAAAGCTGGGAACTAGGAGTCAGGAATTCTTCCAGGTGCGATCCCCACAATGTTCTTGTGTAATTTGAGCAGTGTTTCCATCATTTTCAGTTGTTTTTAGACCATAAAAGGACCCCCGGGGAATCGCCGTAAAAATACTCGGGTCTCCCATAGACTTACATTGGGTTCGTTGTTCTGGCCGAGTACCCGAGTATTTCAATTTGCTCGACCCGAGCAATGAGCACCCGAGCATTTTAGTGCTCGCCCATCACTATTCAGAAATTAATAATTTGTGGAATAACCATGATTTTTAATCACAGCTTACATGCATCTTGGCATGCTTTCCAGCAGTGTTTCACACTGCTTCTGGCGCAAAAATGTAAGCAGTTCTTCGTTTGATGGCTTGTGACTATCCATCATCCTCTTGATTACATTCCAGAGGTTTTCCAATTGGGTTCAGGTCTGGAGAATGGGCTGCCCATGACAGGGTTTTGATGTGGTGGGTTCTTAATTTTTGCCAGAGCTGTATATATTACCCCAATTGCCACTGCACAAAAGCAATCAGGAACAGCTGAGTCGATGCTCAAGAATTAGCGCTTCTAAGGGTATGTGTCCACGATCAGGAAACGCTGCGTGTTTGACGCTGCGAGGGGCCGCAGCGTCAAACACACAGCGTCCAGATGTTCCAGCATAGTGGAGGGGATTTTATGAAATCCCGTCTCCACTATGCGTGGTAACACGCATCCGTCGGCCCTGCGACTCCGGACATGCTGCGCGTCATTTAAGATCGCATGTCCGTGTTCCGTGCTGCGCCACCGCAAGGAATAACACAGGGCCCTATGCGAGGGGAGCGATGATGCCGGATGTGTGCAACGAACACATCCGGCATCATCGCGTCCCAGAAGGGGGCGGGGCTTAGCGCCGAGCGGGTTTGCCGCTACGACGAAACCACCGGCCATCCTGATCGTGGACGCATACCCTAATAGATGCTCCATTTCTCGTGCAGCTGAGGACTAGTCTTATTAGTGTTGGTAGGGGCCAATATCCATGGACCTTCAGAGCTTTTTAATATCAGCCCTTAGCTGTCTGTTTTGCCGTAGCTGGTCATTAAAAATGGAGGGGGCCCCAATAAATTTTTTGGGTGAGTCCACCCATTTTTTAATAACCAGCAAAGAAAAAGACAGCTGTTCACTGATTAATAAGCTGAAAACGTAAATGTTTATTGGGCCCTTCCCAGCCTAATGAGACCAGCTCGCAGCCAATGTGGTCTCAAACTTTCACGCGGTAAAATGGGGGTAGTAAGCGGTAAAGATGAAAAATAGAACAAAAAGGGGGTAAGCAGGACAATAGCCCTGAAAACAAATGTGGATAGTAAGATCACTTAAAATAACAGAGAATAAAAAGTAATAATAATAATCTTGAAAAAAGAGGCATAGGTCCAAATGTAGGAGGAGGTGTAGTAGGTGGATGAGCTTGAGGCGAATGTGGCGATGAAGGTGGAAGAGGCAGGGGATGAGGTATCCAACATTTTTTTTTTTTTTTTTTAGGGACAGCATTTAAAATAACATAGTATAAAATAAAAAAAGAACAATGTAGATACAGTAGTCGGATGTCCTAGTGGAGGAGGAGGAGGTGGTGTAGGTGGACATTGCAGTGTAGGTGGAAGAGGCAGGCTTGATGGTATCCAACATTATTTTTGTGGATTTTATTTCTCTTCCTTTTTGGTAAGGCCCCAACATAAAACAAACGGCAAATAAAATATAACAATGTCTGGGTGCAGATGGTACATTTGTCTGGTCAGCCAAAGCTACAGAAAAGTCCTGTGGACTCCACTCCTAGTTTCTTTTAATGAATGCGAGAGTGCCCACCTTGGCTTTGGACAGGTGGATGCGCCTATGTGTGATATCCCCTGCTGTGATAAACACATGTTCCAAAAGTACACTTGCCACGGGGCATGCCAGCACTTCCAAGTCAAAAAGTACAAGCCTAGGCCATGTGTCCAGTTTGGAAGCCAAGAAGTTAAATTGGCAGACCCATCACTTAGTACATGCAGACGTGTGGACAAGGACTCTTCCACCATGCTGTTGGAACGCTGGCACCTAATTGTATAGACCGTATCAGATGGTGGTGCAGGATGCTGTGGCATGCTGATGAATTTTTTTTCACATTTTAGCCATGCTAACCCTCCCTTCCGAGGTGGTGCCCCAGCTGCGTTGGCGACTTCCTCCTCCTCTGCCTTGTGTTTCTTCTGTCAGGTGGAAATGCCGTCAGTAGTGCCCCTACCAGCATGTGCTTGTATTCACACATTTTGCCATCCCACTCCAGTGACGGAAGTAATAATGGTACTTTGTCTTCGCAGCAGGGATCCAGCAAGGTGGCCAGCCAGTAATCAGTAGGGGTATGATCTGGGCAACTCTGCGGTCGTTGCGCAGGCACAGCAGACTGTAAAGGCTCATCCCGCCCTCTCTTTGTTGGGAGTCCCTCAAGGCTGTCCTGGGGCCCCTACTTTTTTCCATCTATACCCTTGGCCTAGGACAACTCAAAGTCCCATGGCTTACAGTATCACCTGTATGCTGATGACACTCAGATCTACCTCTCTCACCCAGATGTCACCTCTCTGCTGTCCAGAATCCCGAAGTGTCTGTCAGCCATATCCTCCTTCTTCACCTCTCGCTTCCTAAAACTCAATGTAGACAATACCGAACTCTTCATCTTTCCTCCATCTCGCGTATCCCCCCTACCTGATCTATCTATTATGGTAAGCGGCATCACGCTCTCTCCCACACCTGAAATCCGCTGCCTCACGGTACCTCTTGCCTCTGCCCATCAAACCGCACATCCAAACTCTTGCCACCTCCAACTCAAACATATTGCCAGAATCTGTCCCTTCCTCTGCCCTCAATCTACTAAAACGCTTGAGCATGCCCTCATCATCTCTCGCCTCAACTACTGCAACATCCTCCTCTGTGGCCTCCCCGCTAACTCTCTTGCACCACTCCAGTCTGTCCTCAACTCTGCTGCCCGGCTAATCCACCTCTCTCCTACCCTCTGCAAATCCCTCCACTGGCTCCCAATTCCCCACGAATCCAGTTCAAACTACTAACACTGATCTACAAAGCCATCCACAACCTGTCCCCTCTCTATATCTCTGAACTAATCTCCCAATATCTTCCCTCAGGTAATCTCCGATCCTCCCAAGACCTCCTACTCTCCTCCACACTTATTCCTCACACAACCGCCTCCAAGATTTCTCCCCAATATCCCTCATCCTCTCGAATTCCACGCCTCAACACGTCCGATTATCCACCACCCTTGGATCCTTCAGACGGAACCTGAAAACTCATCTCTTCAGGAAAGCCTACAGCCTGCAATAACCATTCTGCCGCCTCACCACCACCAGAGCTACTGCACCCCCGACCTTTTGTCTCTTCCCCATTATCCCATAGAATGTAAATCCGCAAGGAAATGAAATTTCAACTCATAGCTGTCAAACAAGTTTATTACAAGACGAATAGTTAGAAATAAAAAAGTGAAATATATAAGTATGCATACATACAAATCAATAATAAAGAGTTTTAGAAATCAAAACAATGAATTAAACATTAAAGACAGATTAATAACAAAAAAGAAAAACACATTTTTTACCAAAGTCCACTGTGCTTTAGCTGCAAAAATTGTATTGTGGTGCTTAAAGGCAACCTGTCACCCCCAAAATCGAGGGCGAGCTAAGCCCACCAGCATCAGGGGCTTATCTACAGCATTCTGTAATGCATTCTGTAATGCTGTAGATAAGCCCCCGATGTATCCTAAAAAAATGAGAAAAAGAGGTTATATTATACTCACCCTGGGACAGTCCCAGTCCTGTCCGATGGGCATCGCGGTCCGGAGCCTCCTATCTTCATCAGATGACGTCCTCTTCGTGTCTTCACGCTGCGGCTCCAGCACAAAGTACTGCAGTGTGCAGGCCTCTCTGACCTTTCCCGGCGCCTGCGCACCACAGCGTGAAGACAAGAAGAGGAAGTCATCCTATCAAGATGGGAGGCCCAGGACCGGACCGCGACTTGGATCGGACCGCCAGCGTGAGTATAATATAACCTCTTTTTCTCATCTTTAAGGATACATTGGAGGCTTAACTACAGCATTACAGAATGCTGTAGATAAGCCCCTGATGCTGGTGGGCTTAGCTTACCGGAGAGCGGGGGAGACAGAGGGAGAGCGGGGGAGACAGAGGGAGAGCGGGGGAGACAGAGGGAGAGCGGGGGAGACAGAGGGAGAGCGGGGGAGACAGAGGGAGAGCGGGGGAGACAGAGGGAGAGCGGGGGAGACAGAGGGAGAGCGGGGGAGACAGAGGGAGAGCGGGGGAGACAGAGGGAGAGCGGGGGAGACAGAGGGAGAGCGGGGGAGACAGAGGGAGAGCGGGGGAGACAGAGGGAGAGCGGGGGAGACAGAGGGAGAGCGGGGGAGACAGAGGGAGAGCGGGGGAGACAGAGGGAGAGCGGGGGAGACAGAGGGAGAGCGGGGGAGACAGAGGGAGAGCGGGGGAGACAGAGGGAGAGCGGGGGAGACAGAGGGAGAGCGGGGGAGACAGAGGGAGAGCGGGGGAGACAGAGGGAGAGCGGGGGAGACAGAGGGAGAGCGGGGGAGACAGAGGGAGAGCGGGGGAGACAGAGGGAGAGCGGGGGAGACAGAGGGAGAGCGGGGGAGACAGAGGGAGAGCGGGGGAGACAGAGGGAGAGCGGGGGAGACAGAGGGAGAGCGGGGGAGACAGAGGGAGAGCGGGGGAGACAGAGGGAGAGCGGGGGAGACAGAGGGAGAGCGGGGGAGACAGAGGGAGAGCGGGGGAGACAGAGGGAGAGCGGGGGAGACAGAGGGAGAGCGGGGGAGACAGAGGGAGAGCGGGGGAGACAGAGGGAGAGCGGGGGAGACAGAGGGAGAGCGGGGGAGACAGAGGGAGAGCGGGGGAGACAGAGGGAGAGCGGGGGAGACAGAGGGAGAGCGGGGGAGACAGAGGGAGAGCGGGGGAGACAGAGGGAGAGCGGGGGAGACAGAGGGAGAGCAAATCGAGAAAAAGGGATTTTTTTTTTTTTTAAGTAATTATACTCATCTATCTGACATTATCAGATGCACACAGTGTCATCCCTTTGGGTCCTCACATGGATTGTGGGGGCACCGCCATTCCACTTGGTGAAAAGAAGTCCAGTGATGTAATGACATCTGCAGGGAGGTCACTGCTCTGGGGGGCACAGGATGGGGAAAAGTCAGAATACCTAGAATAAAACAGAAAAAAAAATCATGCAGAAAACTGGATACAAGTAGTGGCTGACACCAGTGGCCACCGGGCTAATACTGACCAGCACAGCGTGCGAGGGGAGGATAAAGCCAGGGATCTGGAGACATTGTTGTAAAGCTGTTTCGCTCCCAGAGGTCATAGGTCAGTCATCAACCTGACAGCAGGTGTCCCCAATAATATTAATAATATTAACAGGACCGACCCCTCACCATCAGGCAGAGATTCTCATGCCAAGTAATATCAATCCCTCAGATCTCCATCATCATTCATCCCCTCCCCTGTTCGCCCCCACACACAGCACTATACTTTCCTGCACCCCCCACCGCAAGTGACATCACACACACTGACCTGCACAGCACGTGACATCAGCCCCCCACACCACACAGACCCATGCGAGTAACATGAAGCAGGTAGACCCCCCTGCACTCAGATCCCCCACGCAGGCAACATGACCCCCTTCCCAACAGAGACTCCAGCACACAGCCTCTCTTCCCCAGAGACCTGCAGCCCCCCTTCACAACAGACTCCCAGCCCCGCTAGCAAGAAACATGACCCCCTTCCCACTGAGACCCCCAGCATGCAGTCACCCTTCCCCAGGCAGGCCCCTCCAGCACGCAGTCCCATGCAAACAACATCTCCCCATTCTCCCTAGGCAGCCCCATGCAAGCATCACCACCACCCCATTCTCCCCAGCAGCCCCATGCAAGCAACACCACCACCCCATTCTCCCCAGCAGCCCCATGCAAGCATCACCACCACCCCATTCTCCCCAGCAGCCCCATGCAAGCATCACCACCACCCCATTCTCCCCAGCAGCCCCATGCAAGCAACACCACCACCCCATTCTCCCCAGACAGACCCATGCAAGCAACACCACCCCATTCTCCCCAGGCAGACCCATGCAAGCAACATCCCCCCATTCTCCCCAGGCAGCCCCATGCAAGCATCACCACCACCCCATTCTCCCCAGCAGCCCCATGCAAGCAACACCACCACCCCATTCTCCCCAGCAGCCCCATGCAAGCAACACCACCACCCCATTCTCCCCAGCAGCCCCATGCAAGCAACACCACCACCCCATTCTCCCCAGCAGCCCCATGCAAGCAACACCACCACCCCATTCTCCCCAGCAGCCCCATGCAAGCAACACCACCACCCCATTCTCCCCAGCAGCCCCATGCAAGCAACACCACCCCATTCTCCCCAGGCAGACCCATGCAAGCAACATCCCCCCATTCTCCCCAGGCAGCCCCATGCAAGCATCACCACCACCCCATTCTCCCCAGCAGCCCCATGCAAGCAACACCACCACCCCATTCTCCCCAGCAGCCCCATGCAAGCAACACCACCTCATTCTCCCCAGACAGACCCATGCAAGCAACATCCCCCCATTCTCCCCAGGCAGCCCCATGCAAGCATCACCACCACCCCATTCTCCCCAGCAGCCCCATGCAAGCATCACCACCACCCCATTATCCCCAGCAGCCCCATGCAAGCAACACCACCACCCCATTCTCCCCAGCAGCCCCATGCAAGCAACACCACCTCATTCTTCCCAGACAGACCCATGCAAGCAACACCACCCCATTCTCCCCAGGCAGCCCCATGCAAGCAACATCCCCCCATTCTCCCCAGGCAGACCCATGCAAGCAACATCCCCCCATTCTCCCCAGGCAGCCCCATGCAAGCATCACCACCACCCCATTCTCCCCAGCAGCCCCATGCAAGCAACACCACCACCCCATTCTCCCCAGCAGCCCCATGCAAGCAACACCACCTCATTCTCCCCAGCAGCCCCATGCAAGCAACACCACCACCCCATTCTCCCCAGCAGCCCCATGCAAGCAACACCACCACCCCATTCTCCCCAGCAGCCCCATGCAAGCAACACCACCACCCCATTCTCCCCAGGCAGACCCATGCAAGCAACATCCCCCCATTCTCCCCAGGCAGCCCCATGCAAGCATCACCACCACCCCATTCTCCCCAGCAGCCCCATGCAAGCAACACCACCACCCCATTCTCCCCAGCAGCCCCATGCAAGCAACACCACCTCATTCTCCCCAGACAGACCCATGCAAGCAACATCCCCCCATTCTCCCCAGGCAGCCCCATGCAAGCATCACCACCACCCCATTATCCCCAGCAGCCCCATGCAAGCAACACCACCACCCCATTCTCCCCAGCAGCCCCATGCAAGCATCACCACCACCCCATTATCCCCAGCAGCCCCATGCAAGCAACACCACCACCCCATTCTCCCCAGCAGCCCCATGCAAGCAACACCACCTCATTCTTCCCAGACAGACCCATGCAAGCAACACCACCCCATTCTCCCCAGGCAGCCCCATGCAAGCAACATCCCCCCATTCTCCCCAGGCAGACCCATGCAAGCAACATCCCCCCATTCTCCCCAGGCAGCCCCATGCAAGCATCACCACCACCCCATTCTCCCCAGCAGCCCCATGCAAGCAACACCACCACCCCATTCTCCCCAGCAGCCCCATGCAAGCAACACCACCTCATTCTCCCCAGCAGCCCCATGCAAGCAACACCACCACCCCATTCTCCCCAGCAGCCCCATGCAAGCAACACCACCACCCCATTCTCCCCAGCAGCCCCATGCAAGCAACACCACCACCCCATTCTCCCCAGCAGCCCCATGCAAGCATCACCACCACCCCATTCTCCCCAGCAGCCCCATGCAAGCAACACCACCACCCCATTCTCCCCAGACAGACCCATGCAAGCATCACCACCCCATTCTCCCCAGGCAGACCCATGCAAGCAACATCCCCCCATTCTCCCCAGGCAGCCCCATGCAAGCATCACCACCACCCCATTCTCCCCAGCAGCCCCATGCAAGCAACACCACCACCCCATTCTCCCCAGCAGCCCCATGCAAGCAACACCACCACCCCATTCTCCCCAGCAGCCCCATGCAAGCAACACCACCACCCCATTCTCCCCAGCAGCCCCATGCAAGCAACACCACCACCCCATTCTCCCCAGCAGCCCCATGCAAGCAACACCACCACCCCATTCTCCCCAGACAGACCCATGCAAGCAACACCACCCCATTCTCCCCAGGCAGACCCATGCAAGCAACATCCCCCCATTCTCCCCAGGCAGCCCCATGCAAGCAACCACCACCCCATTCTCCCCAGCAGCCCCATGCAAGCAACACCACCACCCCATTCTCCCCAGCAGCCCCATCAAGCAACACCACCACCCCATTCTCCCCAGACAGACCCATGCAAGCAACACCACCCCATTCTCCCCAGGCAGCCCCATGCAAGCAACACCACCCCATTCTCCCCAGGCAGCCCCATGCAAGCATCACCACCACCCCATTCTCCCCAGCAGCCCCATGCAAGCAACACCACCACCCCCATTCTCCCCAGCAGCCCCATGCAAGCAACACCACCTCATTCTCCCCAGACAGACCCATGCAAGCAACACCACCCCATTCTCCCCAGGCAGCCCCATGCAAGCAACATCCCCCCAGGCAGCCCCATGCAAGCAACATCCCCCCATTCTCCCCAGGCAGCCCCATGCAAGCATCACCACCACCCCATTCTCCCCAGGCAGCCCCATGCAAGCATCACCACCACCCCATTCTCCCCAGGCAGCCCCATGCAAGCATCACCACCACCCCATTCTCCCCAGCAGCCCCATGCAAGCAACACCACCACCCCATTCTCCCCAGACAGACCCATGCAAGCAACACCACCCCATTCTCCCCAGGCAGACCCATGCAAGCAACATCCCCCCCATTCTCCCCAGGCAGCCCCATGCAAGCATCACCACCACCCCATTCTCCCCAGCAGCCCCATGCAAGCAACACCACCCCATTCTCCCCAGCAGCCCCATGCAAGCAACACCACCACCCCATTCTCCCCAGCAGCCCCATGCAAGCAACACCACCACCCCATTCTCCCCAGCAGCCCCATGCAAGCAACACCACCACCCCATTCTCCCCAGCAGCCCCATGCAAGCAACACCACCACCCCATTCTCCCCAGACAGACCCATGCAAGCAACACCACCCCATTCTCCCCAGGCAGACCCATGCAAGCAACATCCCCCCATTCTCCCCAGGCAGCCCCATGCAAGCATCACCACCACCCCATTCTCCCCAGCAGCCCCATGCAAGCAACACCACCACCCCATTCTCCCCAGCAGCCCCATGCAAGCAACACCACCACCCCATTCTCCCCAGCAGCCCCATGCAAGCAACACCACCACCCCATTCTCCCCAGCAGCCCCATGCAAGCAACACCACCACCCCATTCTCCCCAGACAGACCCATGCAAGCAACACCACCCCATTCTCCCCAGGCAGACCCATGCAAGCAACATCCCCCCATTCTCCCCAGGCAGCCCCATGCAAGCATCACCACCACCCCATTCTCCCCAGCAGCCCCATGCAAGCAACACCACCACCCCATTCTCCCCAGCAGCCCCATGCAAGCACCACCACCTCATTCTCCCCAGACAGACCCATGCAAGCAACATCCCCCCATTCTCCCCAGCAGCCCCATGCAAGCATCACCACCACCACCCCATTCTCCCCAGCAGCCCCATGCAAGCAACACCACCCCATACTCCCCCAGGCAGACCCATGCAAGCATCACCCCATTCTCTCCAGGCAGCCCCATGCAAGCAACATCACCCCATTCTCCCCAGGCAGACTCCCACTTACCTGGTCTATGACTTTGGAGAATGACCCCCATAATACCCCAAATCTTGCACAAAAATCCTCGAAATCCAGCCATGACATCCACAGCCTCCTCCTGTCTGCTCTGCTCTATGGAGGAAGAGGCAGATTCTGCACAAAACACTCCAAAACCAAATCCTGCACGAAATCCCAAAACCAAATCCTGCACGAAATCCCGCCATGATATCCACAGCTTCCTCGTGTCTGCTCTGTGTGTTCTATGGAGGAAGAGGCACCGCCCCTTCCGGTCACATGGGCAGAGGTCCTTTAGCCGACTTGGATTTAGCCTCTACCGTGCGGAGAGACGCCGGGAAGATGGCGCCGAGGAGCTGCAAGCAAGACAGGTGAGTATGTGTTTTTTTTTTTTTTATTGCAGCGGCAGCAGCAGCACATATTTATGTGGAGCATCTATGGGGCAATGGTGCAGAGCAGTATATGGCAGAGCTATGGGGCAATGGTGCAGAGCACTATATGGCACAGCTATGGGGCAACGGTGCAGAGCATTATATGGCACAGCTATGGGGCAACAGTGCAGAGCACTATATGGCACAGCTATGGGGCAACGGTGCAGAGCACTATATGGCACAGCTATGGGGCAATGGTGCAGAGCACTATATGGCACAGCTATGGGGCAACAGTGCAGAGCACTATATGGCACAGCTATGGGGCAACGGTGCAGAGCACTATATGGCACAGCTATGGGGCAACGGTGCAGAGCACTATATGGCACAGCTATGGGGCAACGGTGCAGAGCACTATATGGCACAGCTATGGGGCAACGGTGCAGAGCACTATATGGCACAGCTATGGGGCAACAGTGCAGAGCACTATATGGCACAGCTATGGGGCAACGGTGCAGAGCACTATATGGCACAGCTATGGGGCAACGGTGCAGAGCACTATATGGCACAGCTATGGGGCAACAGTGCAGAGCACTATATGGCACAGCTATGGGGCAACAGTGCAGAGCACTATATGGCACAGCTATGGGGCAATGGTGCAGAGCACTATATGGCACAGCTATGGGGCAATGGTGCAGAGCACTATATGGCAGAGCTATGGGGCAATGGTGCAGAGCACTATATGGCAGAGCTATGGGGCAATGGTGCAGAGCACTATATGGCACAGCTATGGGGCAATGGTGCAGAGCACTATATGGCAGAGCTATGGGGCAATGGTGCAGAGCATTATATGGCACAGCTATGGGGCAATGGTGCAGAGCACTATATGGCACAGCTATGGGGCAATGATGCAGAGCACTATATGGCACAGATATGGGGCAATGGTGCAGAGCACTATATGGCACAGCTATGGGGCAATGGTGCAGAGTAGGGTTGAGCGACTTTCATTTTTTTAACCCCTTCACCCCCGGAGCTTTTTCCGTTTTTCCGTTTTCGTTTTTCGCTCCCCTCCTTCCCAGAGCCATAACTTTTTTATTTTTCCGTCAATTTGGCCATGTGAGGGCTTATTTTTTGCGGGACGAGTTGTACTTTTGAACGACATCATTGGTTTTAGCATGTCGTGTACTAGAAAACGGGAAAAAAATTCCAAGTGCAGTGAAATTGCAAAAAAAGTGCAATCCCACACTTGTTTTTTGCTTGCCTATTTTGCTAGGTTCACTAAATGCTAAAACTGACCTGCCATTATGATTCTCCAGGTCACTACGAGTTCATAGACACCTAACATGACTAGGTTATTTTTCACCTAAGTGGTGAAAAAAAATTCCAAACTTTGCAAAAAACAAAACAAAACAAAATTGCGCCATTTTCCGATACTCGTAGCGTCTCCATTTTTCGTGATCTGGGGTCAGGTGAGGGCTTATTTTTTGCGTGCCGAGCTGGCATTTTTAATGATAGCATTTTGGTGTAGATACGTTCTTTTGATCGCCCGTTATTGCATTTTAATGCAATGTCGTGGCGACCAAAAAAACGTAAATCTGGCGTTTCGAATTTTTTTCTCATTACGCCATTTAGCGATCAGGTTAATGCTTTTTTTTAATTGATAGATCGGGCGATTCTGAACGCGGCGATACCAAATATGTGTAGGTTTTTGGTTTTTTTTATTGATTTATTTTGATTGGGGCGAAAGGGGGGTGATTTAAACTTTTATGTTTTTTTTATTTTTTTCACATTTTTAAAAACTTTTTTTTTTTACTTTTGCCATGCTTCTATAGCCTCCATGGGAGGCTAGAAGCAGGCACAGCCCGATCGGCTCTGCTACATAACAGCGATCATCAGATCGCTGTTATGTAGCTAAAATGCAGGTGTGCTGTGAGCGCCGACCACAGGGGGGCGCTCACAGCCACCGGCAATCAGTAACCATAGAGGTCTCAAGGACCTCTATGGTTACAATGGAGGAGCATCGCCGACCCCCGATCATGTGACAGGGGTCGGCGATGCGCTCATATCCGGCCGCACGGCCGGATGCGGTAGTTAAATGCCGCTGTCTGCGCTTGACAGCGGCATTTAACTAGTTAATAGCGGCGGGTGATCGCGATTTCACCCGCCGCTATTGCGCGCACATGTCAGCTGTAAAAAACAGCTGACATGTCGCGACTTTGATGTGCGCTCACCGCCGGAGCGCACATCAAAGCGGGGGTCCCGACATGTGACGTACTATACCGTCACATGTCGGGAAGGGGTTAAGATCGAGTAGGGTTTTGGGAAACCCGATTTTGTCCAGAGTCGAGTCGAGTGCAGTCGGCCGATTATCGCTAAAAGTCGGGGATCGACCGAAACACGAAACCCAATGCAAGTCAATGGGGAAGCATAGTCGGCAGTGAGTGGAGGCCAGGAAAACACCTACAGTGCCCATTTTAATGCCAAAAACATCCATTCTTGTTTCTGAAGCTTGCCAATCTTAATTAACTGTATAATAATAGTTGGGCATAGGGAATTGGGGGAAAGTTGTGGGGGGAGTAGGGCTGGCTCAAGTTTTTCGTGGGCCCAGGAAATGCGGACTACGTCACGGCGGTGTTGCAGGGAAAGGTAAGTATTTAAAAGTTGCAAGTGCTGTGATCCTGAGCAAGCAGGGGGGGGGCCCACTCGTTCGCATTGCCACTGGCACAGGGCCCCTCAAAGTACGGCGGTGTGTTTGCATGGCGGGGGCGCCTCCCACCAGCAGCGACACTTTTGCGTACTCTGAGGGGCCCTGTGCCAGTGACGTCGCCAACGAGTATGCCCCCCCACCTGATGAAGGAACCTGCACTTTCATCTGCACCTTCCTCTTTGTCCCTGTGTAAGGTGGTATAACATGCGGGAAGGGGAACCTTACTTTCAGCAGGGACAGATTCTGGCTGTGTAGAGTACAAGGGGAATGTAGTGGTCTAGGTCAATGTACCAGCAGACTCATTTAGCAGTGGCTGGGCAATGGGCAGGATGAGGAGGAAACAGATATAGGGCCAAAGAATAAAGTAGGCTACATGCAGTTCAAAATTGGTAACAGGACTAAACAGGCGGCATTGCTTTGTTCAGTGGAGTAGCAAACCCAAGAGCAGCAGACACTGTTTCAAGGGCCTAACCACACTAGTAGGCCAAATGCAGTTTAATATCTGATAGTATAGGGCGAAAGCCAGAATGTGGAAGCTCAGCTTTGTTCAGTTGAGGACAACACCAGGGAGGGGCAGACACCTTTAGTAGGCCGGAAAAGCCTATTGCATTTTTTAAAATGGTAATTTGGAGCAGAAGGTTGAAGCTCAGCTTTATTTAGTTGAGGGCAACACCAGGCAGGGGCACACAGACAGACACCTTTAGTAGGCCGGAAAAGCCTATTGCATTTTTCAAAATGGTAATTTGGAGCAGAAGGTTGAAGCTCAGCTTTATTTAGTTGAGGGCAACACCAGGGAGGGGCAGAAGCCGTTAGTAGGCCCTAACCACCATTTTTTTTTTAAAACCACTTAATGAGAGCCGGAAGGTTGAAGCTCAGCTTTATTTAGTTGAGGACAACACCAGGGAGGGGCAGAAGCCGTTAGTAGGCCCTAACCACCATTTTTTTTTTTAAAACCACATAATGAGAGCCGGAAGGTTGAAGCTCAGCTTTATTTAGTTGAGGACAACACCAGGGAGGGGCAGAAGCCGTTAGTAGGCCCTAACCACCATTTTTTTTTTTAAAACCACATAATGAGAGCCGGAAGGTTGAAGCTCAGCTTTATTTAGTTGAGGACAACACCAGGGAGGGGCAGAAGCCGTTAGTAGGCCCTAACCACCATTTTTTTTTTAAAACCACTTAATGAGAGCCGGAAGGTTGAAGCTCAGCTTTATTTAGTTGAGGACAACACCAGGGAGGGGCAGAAGCCGTTAGTAGGCCCTAACCACCATTTTTTTTTTTTTAAAACCACTTAATGAGAGCCGGAAGGTTGAAGCTCAGCTTTATTTAGTTGAGGACAACACCAGGGAGGGGCAGAAGCCGTTAGTAGGCCCTAACCACCATTTTTTTTTTAAAACCACTTAATGAGAGCCGGAAGGTTGAAGCTCAGCTTTATTTAGTTGAGGACAACACCAGGGAGGGGCAGAAGCCGTTAGTAGGCCCTAACCACCATTTTTTTTTTTAAAACCACATAATGAGAGCCGGAAGGTTGAAGCTCAGCTTTATTTAGTTGAGGACAACACCAGGGAGGGGCAGAAGCCGTTAGTAGGCCCTAACCACCATTTTTTTTTTTAAAACCACATAATGAGAGCCGGAAGGTTGAAGCTCAGCTTTATTTAGTTGAGGACAACACCAGGGAGGGGCAGAAGCCGTTAGTAGGCCCTAACCACCATTTTTTTTTTTAAAACCACATAATGAGAGCCGGAAGGTTGAAGCTCAGCTTTATTTAGTTGAGGACAACACCAGGGAGGGGCAGAAGCCGTTAGTAGGCCCTAACCACCATTTTTTTTTTAAAACCACTTAATGAGAGCCGGAAGGTTGAAGCTCAGCTTTATTTAGTTGAGGACAACACCAGGGAGGGGCAGAAGCCGTTAGTAGGCCCTAACCACCATTTTTGTTTTTAAAACCACATAATGAGAGCCGGAAGGTTGAAGCTCAGCTTTATTTAGTTGAGGACAACACCAGGGAGGGGCAGAAGCCGTTAGTAGGCCCTAACCACCATTTTTTTTTTAAAACCACTTAATGAGAGCCGGAAGGTTGAAGCTCAGCTTTATTTAGTTGAGGACAACACCAGGGAGGGGCAGAAGCCGTTAGTAGGCCCTAACCACCATTTTTTTTTTAAAACCACATAATGAGAGCCGGAAGGTTGAAGCTCAGCTTTATTTAGTTGAGGACAACACCAGGGAGGGGCACACAGACAGACACCTTTTGTAGGCCTGAAAAGCCTATTGCATTTTTCAAAATGGTAATTTGGAGCAGAAGGTTGAAGCTCAGCTTTATTTAGTTGAGGGCAACACCAGGGAGGGGCAGAAGCCGTTAGTAGGCCCTAACCACCTTTTTTTTTTTAAAAACCACATAATGAGAGCCGGAAGGTTGAAGCTCAGCTTTATTTAGTTGAGGACAACACCAGGGAGGGGCAGAAGCCGTTAGTAGGCCCTAACCACCATTTTTTTTTTTAAAACCACATAATGAGAGCCGGAAGGTTGAAGCTCAGCTTTATTTAGTTGAGGACAACACCAGGGAGGGGCAGAAGCCGTTAGTAGGCCCTAACCACCATTTTTTTTTTAAAACCACTTAATGAGAGCCGGAAGGTTGAAGCTCAGCTTTATTTAGTTGAGGACAACACCAGGCAGGGGCACACAGACAGACACCTTTAGTAGGCCTGAAAAGCCTATTGCATTTTTCAAAATGGTAATTTGGAGCAGAAGGTTGAAGCTCAGCTTTATTTAGTTGAGGGCAACACCAGGGAGGGGCAGAAGCCGTTAGTAGGCCCTAACCAAAGTTGAAGGCCAAATGCAGTTTAATTTCAGATAGTATAGGCCGAAAGCCAGAAGGTGGAAGTTCCGATTTAGACAGTGGAGGACAATTTGAATTAGGGACTGCAGACAGACTTAGTAGGCTGTCCCCTGTGGACCATGCATCCACCACATTAACCCATTGCGCCGTAATGGACACGTAATCTTCCGTTGCCATGCCTACAGGTCCATGCGTCTGTTGTCAGGTGCACCTTTGTACTCACAGATTGCCAGAGTGCATGGACAATGCGGTCTTCTACATGCTGGTGGAGGGTTGGGATGGCTTTTCTCGCAAAAGAAGTGTCGACTGGTTAGCTTGTAGCGTGGTACAGCGTAGTCCATCATGGCCTTATTAATAGTAAATAAAATATATAACTAGGCTCTATGAACTTTTAAATAGGTTCCAGGGGTACACGGGCAGCATTGGTGTGGTCAGTGGAGGAGTATTGCAAGTAGGGGCTGCAGACAGGCTATCAAAGGCCTAAAATAACAAACAGTAGGCAGTCATGGCAGTTTTACATCGGTTACATGGATACACAGGCAGGCACTCCAGGCAGCATTGTGGTCAGTGGAGGAGTATTGCAAGTAGGGGCCGCAGACAGGCTATCAAAGGCCTAAAATAACAAACAATAGGCTCATGGCAGTTTCACAGCGGTTACATGGATACACGGGCAGGCAGCTTGGTGGTGGTGAGTGGAGGAGTATTTAAAGTAGGGACCGCAGACAGGCTTCAAAGGCCTAACATAAGAAAATGGGCTGGCTGTAGGCACTTTATAATTGGTTCCAGGGGTACACGGGCAGCAGTGGTCTGGTCAGTGGAGGAGTATTTAAAGTAGGGACCGCAGACAGGCTTCAAAGGCCTAACATAATAAAATGGGCTGGCTGTAGGCACTTTATAATTGGTTCCAGGGGTACACGGGCAGCAGTGGTCTGGTCAGTGGAGGAGTATTTAAAGTAGGGACCGCAGACAGGCTATCAAAGGCCTAACATAACAAACAATAGGCTCATGGCAGTTTCACAGCGGTTACATGGATACACGGGCAGGCAGCTTGGTGGTGGTGAGTGGAGGAGTATTTAAAGTAGGGACCGCAGACAGGCTTCAAAGGCCTAACATAAGAAAATGGGCTGGCTGTAGGCACTTTATAATTGGTTCCAGGGGTACACGGGCAGCAGTGGTCTGGTCAGTGGAGGAGTATTTAAAGTAGGGACCGCAGACAGGCTTCAAAGGCCTAACATAATAAAATGGGCTGGCTGTAGGCACTTTATAATTGGTTCCAGGGGTACACGGGCAGCAGTGGTCTGGTCAGTGGAGGAGTATTTAAAGTAGGGACCGCAGACAGGCTTCAAAGGCCTAACATAAGAAAATGGGCTGGCTGTAGGCACTTTATAATTGGTTCCAGGGGTACACGGGCAGCAGTGGTCTGGTCAGTGGAGGAGTATTTAAAGTAGGGACCGCAGACAGGCTATCAAAGGCCTAACATAACAAACAATAGGCTCATGGCAGTTTCACAGCGGTTACATGGATACACGGGCAGGCAGCTTGGTGGTCAGTGGAGGAGTATTTAAAGTAGGGACCGCAGACAGGCTATCAAAGGCCTAAAATAACAAACAATAGGCTCATGGCAGTTTTACAGCGGTTACATGGATACACAGGCAGCTTGGTGGTGAGTGGAGGAGTATTTAAAGTAGGGACCGCAGACAGGCTATCAAAGGCCTAACATAACAAACAATAGGCTCATGGCAGTTTCACAGCGGTTACATGGATACACGGGCAGGCAGCTTGGTGGTGGTGAGTGGAGGAGTATTTAAAGTAGGGACCGCAGACAGGCTTCAAAGGCCTAACATAATAAAATGGGCTGGCTGTAGGCACTTTATAATTGGTTCCAGGGGTACACGGGCAGCAGTGGTCTGGTCAGTGGAGGAGTATTTAAAGTAGGGACCGCAGGCAGGCTTCAAAGGCCTAACATAAGAAAATGGGCTGGCTGTAGGCACTTTATAATTGGTTCCAGGGGTACACGGGCAGCAGTGGTCTGGTCAGTGGAGGAGTATTTAAAGTAGGGACCGCAGACAGGCTATCAAAGGCCTAACATAACAAACAATAGGCTCATGGCAGTTTCACAGCGGTTACATGGATACACGGGCAGGCAGCTTGGTGGTGGTGAGTGGAGGAGTATTTAAAGTAGGGACCGCAGACAGGCTTCAAAGGCCTAACATAAGAAAATGGGCTGGCTGTAGGCACTTTATAATTGGTTCCAGGGGTACACGGGCAGCAGTGGTCTGGTCAGTGGAGGAGTATTTAAAGTAGGGACCGCAGACAGGCTATCAAAGGCCTAACATAACAAACAATAGGCTCATGGCAGTTTCACAGCGGTTACATGGATACACGGGCAGGCAGCTTGGTGGTCAGTGGAGGAGTATTTAAAGTAGGGACCGCAGACAGGCTATCAAAGGCCTAAAATAACAAACAATAGGCTCATGGCAGTTTTACAGCGGTTACATGGATACACAGGCAGCTTGGTGGTGAGTGGAGGAGTAGTGCAAGGAGTGTCTGTCCCAGTACTCCCAAAATATAAATAGATGTTAATGTCTCGCAAAACAACCAAAACAAAAAAAAAAGGTGGCATACTTAGGTACAGGGGTGGGCTCATCTACTGAGTTTCTGACATAGTAATTTGGCAGTAACTATTTAATGGTGCCAATATAGGACACAGACACAGACTACTTTAAGTTGCATCATAGATGTCTACAAATTTGTATTGTCAGTGCCAGACATTGAATGATGTCAGCGAATAGACTAAAGATTGGTGGAGCTGTGCGACATAATTTTGCACGTGGTAGAGCACATTTTGAGCTGGGGTAGGGGGGAACTCTCTTGAGGCCGGCGGGACCGCCCCAGGGCCCCTCATGTTACAACGGTGTGTCTGACGTTGGGTGCGCACCACCACCGCCAGAGACACTACATTGTACTATGAGGGACCCAGTAGCAATGCCGTCAACCAAAAGCGAGCACACCCACCTCTTCAGACAAACAGCAGTCTCACGGGTGCTTGCGCCAAGTCGCGATACCACGGCCCCGTGTGGGGAGTTTTGCCATTTAGGGAGGTGTAAACATGTCGTATGCTGTACAATCAGCTGCAGCAAATTAGACATTAGAAAAGTAATTCACAGGCAAGAGCTTTTCATAGGAAAGCTAGGTGTCGGCCGGGCAAGGTGGGGCAAAAGATTTCGAAATCCAGTTGTGGTTCATTTTAATGAATGTTAGATCGTCAACATTTTGGGTAGCCAGACGAGTCCTTTTTTCGGTTAATATTGAACCTGCAGCACTGAATACTCTTTCTGATAGGACACTTGCTGCCGGGCAAGCAAGCTCCTGCAATGCATATTCTGCCAATTCTGGCCAGGTGTCTAATTTGGAGGCCCAGTAATCAAATGGGAATGACGGTTGAGGGAGAACATCGATAAGGGATGAAAAATAGTTAGTAACCATACTGGACAAATGTTGTCTCCTGTCACTTTCAATTGATGCAGCAGTACCTGTCCTGTCTGCGGTCATAGCAAAATCACTCCACAACCTGGTCAGAAAACCCCTCTGTCCAACGCCACTTCTGATGTGTGCACCCCTAACACTCCTAGTCTGCTGCCCCCTGGAGCTCGTGTGAGAACGATCACGTGCGCTGTGTGCTGGGAATGCCTGAAGCAAACGGTCAACAAGAGTTGATTGTTTGGTTGCTAATATTAGTTCCAAGTTCTCATGTGGCATAATATTTTGCAATTTGCCTTTATAGCGTGGATCAAGGAGGCAGGCCAACCAGTAATCGTCATCGTTCATCATTTTCGTAATGCGTGTGTCCCTTTGTAGGATACGTAAGGCATAATCCGCCATGTGGGCCAAAGTTCCACTTGTCAAATCTCCGGTTGTGATTGGTTGAGGGGCAGTTGCAGGCAAATCTACGTCACTTGTGTCCCTCAAAAAACCAGAACCCGGCCGTGACACGCAACCAATTTCCTGTGCCCCCGTGAAAGTTTCCGCATTAAAAATATACTCATCCCCATCATCCTCCTCATCCTCCACCTCCTCTTCGCCCGCTACCTCGTCCTGTACACTGCCCTGACCAGACAATGGCTGACTGTCATCAAGGCTTCCCTCTTCCTCTGGTGCAGACGCCTGCTCCTTTATGTGCGTCAAACTTTGCATCAGCAGACGCATTAGGGGGATGCTCATGCTTATTACGGCGTTGTCTGCACTAACCAGCCGTGTGCATTCCTCAAAACACTGAAGGACTTGACACATGTCTTGTATCTTCGACCACTGCACACCTGACAACTCCATGTCTGCCATCCTACTGCCTGCCCGTGTATCCTCCCACAAATAAATAACAGCACGCCTCTGTTCGCACAGTCTCTGAAGCATGTGCAGTGTTGAGTTCCACCTTGTTGCAACGTCTATGATTAGGCGATGCTGGGGAAGGTTCAAAGACCGCTGATAGGTCTGCATACGGCTGGCGTGTACAGGCGAACGTCGGATATGTGAGCAAAGTGCACGCACTTTGAGGAGCAGGTCGGAGAACCCAGGATAAGTTTTCAATAAGCACTGCACCACCAGGTTTAAGGTGTGAGCCAGGCAAGGAATGTGTTTCAGTTGGGAAAGGGAGATGGCAGCCATGAAATTCCTTCCGTTATCACTCACTACCTTGCCTGCCTCAAGATCTACTGTGCCCAGCCACGACTGCGTTTCTTGTTGCAAGAACTCGGACAGAACTTCCGCGGTGTGTCTGTTGTCGCCCAAACACTTCATAGCCAATACAGCCTGCTGACGCTTGGCAGTAGCTGGCCCATAATGGGACAACTGGTGTGCAACAGTGTCATCTGCCGATGGAGTGGTTGGCCGACTGCGTTCTGTGGAAGAGCTGTAGCTTCTGCAGGAGGACGAGGAGGAGGGGGTGCGAACGCCTACAGCCAACTGTTTCCTAGACCGTGGGCTAGGCACAACTGTCCCTAAATTGATGTCGCCTGTGGACCCTGCATCCACCACATTCACCCAGTGTGCCGTGATGGACACATAACGTCCCTGGCCATGCCTACTGGTCCATGCATCTGTAGTCAGGTGCACCTTTGTACTCACAGATTGCCTGAGTGCATGGACGATGCGCTGTTTAACATGCTGGTGCAGGGCTGGGATGGCTTTTCTGGAAAAAAAGTGTCGACTGGGTAGCTCGTATCGTGGTTCAGCGTACTCCATCAGGGCTTTGAAAGCTTCGCTTTCAACTAACCGGTAGGGCATCATCTCTAACGAGATTAGTCTAGCTATGTGGGCGTTAAAACCCTGTGTACGCGGATGCGAGGATAAGTACTTCCTTTTTCTAACCAGAGTCTCATGTAGGGTGAGCTGGACTGGAGAGCTGTAGATCGTGGAACTTTCGGGTGTGCCGGTGTACATGGCAGACTGAGAGACGGTTGGAGACGGTATTGTTTCCGCCGGTGCCCTAGATGCAATATTTCCTCCTACAAAACTGGTGATTCCCTGACCCTGACTGCTTTTGGCTGGCAAAGAAACCTGCACAGATACTGCCGGTGGTGCGGAAAATGGTGGCCTTACAGTGACGGAAGGGATGTTGCGTTGCTGACTAGCTTCATTGGCCGAGGGTGCTACAACCTTGAGGGACGTTTGGTAGTTAGTCCAGGCTTGAAAATGCATGGTGGTTAAGTGTCTATGCATGCAACTAGTATTTAGACTTTTCAGATTCTGACCTCTGCTTAAGCTAGTTGAACATTTTTGACAGATGACTTTGCGCTGATCAGTTGGATGTTGTTTAAAAAAATGCCAGACTGCACTCTTCCTAGACTCGGATCCCTTTTCAGGGATTGCAGACTGAGCTTTAACCGGATGGCAACGCTGTGCTCCAACAGGTTTTGGCTTTGACACGCGTTTTGGTCCAGATACGGGCCCGGCAGATGGAACCTGTTGCGATGTTGATGCCTGCTGCGGCCCCTCCTCCACCTCCGCTTCTGAACTACTGCCGCCTGCACCCTGTTCCCCCAATGGCTGCCAATCGGGGTCAATAACTGGGTCATCTATTACCTCCTCTTCGAGCTCGTGTGCAACTTCGTCTGTGTCACTGTGTCGGTCGGTGGTATAGCGTTCGTGGCGGGGCAACATAGTCTCATCAGGGTCTGATTGTGGATCTGTACCCTGAGAGGGCAATGTGGTGGTCTGAGTCAAAGGAGCAGCATAGTACTCTGGCTGTGGCTGTGCATCAGTGCACTCCATGTCAGAATATACTTGTAATGGGCATGGCCTGTTAAATGTTTCACTTTCTAAGCCAGGGACGGTATGTGTAAAGAGCTCCATGGAGTGACCCGTTGTGTCGCCTGCTGCATCCTTCTCTCTTGTTGTAGTTTTTGCTGAGGAGGACAAGGAAGCGACTTGTCCCTGACCGTGAACATCCACAAGCGACGCGCTGCTTTTACATTTACCAGTTTCGGAAGAGGAGGCAAAAGAGCTAGAGGCTGAGTCTGCAATGTAAGCCAAAACTTGCTGTTGCTGCTCCGCCTTTAAAAGCGGTTTTCCTACTCCCAGAAAAGAGAGCGTTCGAGGCCTTGTGTAGCCTGACGACGAAACTGGCTCCACAGCTCCAGACTTAGGTGGAATATTTTTATCCCCACGACCACCTGATGCTCCACTACCACTACCATCATTACCAGCTGACAATGAACGCCCACGACGACCTCTTGCACCAGACTTCCTCATTGTTTTAAAATCTTAACCAAAGTAACTTTATTTGTTGCTGTCAAACAACTTACACGGTGAGCTATAACTTCAGTATGATTTCAATATCCCTTAACAGGTTGGTGAGACCACAAGGAAAATCAGGCACAATGTTACACACTCTGTTTTCTGTGGCACAAAATCACAGAGATGACACACACGCAGGACTGTCACTCAAGCACTAATGTCAATATTAATCTCCCACCTAATTTATTTATTTTTTTTTCTCAGGGAGACTTTAGAAACCAAATAATATTTAAAAAAAAAAAAAAAAAAGGCTTTCTATGGCCCACAATTAGAGAGAGAGAGGTGGCACAACCAGGAGTCAAGACTGGCGCACAAGCTGAAAGGGCAATATTACTCTCCCACTGTTTTTTATGTTTTTTTTGTTTTTTTCAGGGAGACTTTAGAAACCAAATAATATTAAAAAAACCAAAAAAAAAAAAGGCTTTCTATGGCCCACTGAATGAGAGGGAGAGAGGTGGCACACCCAGGAGTCAAGACTGGCACACAAGCTGAAAGGGCAATATTACTCTCCCACTGTTTTTTTAGGTTTTTTTTTTTTTTCAGGGAGACTTTAGAAACCAAATAATATTAAAAAAAAAAAAAAAATAGGCTTGCTATAGCCCACTGAATGAGAGATAGCACACACAGCAGTGGCACACAAGCCCTGACTGAGGCCAATATTTTTCTCCCACTGATTGATGTAGTGTTTTTGTGTTGAGGTAGAATTTAGAACACAAATCACGGAAAAAATAAATAGGCTTTCTATGGCCCACTGAATGAAAGGGAGAGAGGTGGCACACCCAGGAGTCAAGACTGGCACACAAGCTGAAAGGGCAATATTACTCTCCCACTGTTTTTTTATGTATTTTTTGTTTTTTCAGGGAGACTTTAGAAACCCAATAATATTTAAAAAATAAAATAAATAGGCTTTCTATGGCCCACTGAATGAGAGGGAGAGAGGTGGCACACCCAGGAGTCAAGACTGGCACACAAGCTGAAAGGGCAATATTATTCTCCCACTGTTTTTTTAGGTTTTTTTTTTTTTTTTCAGGGAGAATTAGAAACCAAATAATATTAAAAAAAAAAAATAAATAGGCTTTCTATGGCCCACTGAATGAGAGGGAGAGAGGTGGCACACCCAGGAGTCAAGACTGGCACACAAGCTGAAAGGGCAATATTACTCTCCCACTGTTTTTTTAGGTTTTTTTTTTTTTTCAGGGAGACTTTAGAAACCAAATAATATTAAAAAAAAAAAAAAAAAAAATAGGCTTGCTATAGCCCACTGAATGAGAGATAGCACACACAGCAGTGGCACACAAGCCCTGACTGAGGCCAATATTTTTCTCCCACTGATTGATGTAGTGTTTTTGTGTTGAGGTAGAATTTAGAACACAAATCACGGAAAAAATAAATAGGCTTTCTATGGCCCACTGAATGAGAGGGAGAGAGGTGGCACACCCAGGAGTCAAGACTGGCACACAAGCTGAAAGGGCAATATTATTCTCCCACTGTTTTTTTAGGTTTTTGTTTTTTTTTTCAGGGAGAATTAGAAACCAAATAATATTAAAAAAAAAAAAAAAATAGGCTTTCTATGGCCCAATGAATGAGAGGGAGAGAGGTGGCACACCCAGGAGTCAAGACTGGCACACAAGCTGAAAGGGCAATATTACTCTCCCACTGTTTTTTTAGGTTTTTTTTTTTTTTTCAGGGAGACTTTAGAAACCAAATAATATTAAAAAAAAAATAAAAAAAAAAAAATAGGCTTGCTATAGCCCACTGAATGAGAGATAGGACACACAGCAGTGGCACACAAGCCCTGACTGAGGCCAATATTTTTCTCCCACTGATTGATGTAGTGTTTTTGTGTTGAGGTAGAATTTAGAACACAAATCACGGAAAAAATAAATAGGCTTTCTATGGCCCACTGAATGAAAGGGAGAGAGGTGGCACACCCAGGAGTCAAGACTGGCACACAAGCTGAAAGGGCAATATTACTCTCCCACTGTTTTTTTATGTATTTTTTGTTTTTTCAGGGAGACTTTAGAAACCCAATAATATTAAAAAAAAAAAATTAATAGGCTTTCTATGGCCCACTGAATGAGAGGGAGAGAGGTGGCACACCCAGGAGTCAAGACTGGCACACAAGCTGAAAGGGCAATATTATTCTCCCACTGTTTTTTTAGGTTTTTTTTTTTTTTTCAGGGAGAATTAGAAACCAAATAATATTAAAAAAATAAAATAAATAGGCTTTCTATGGCCCACTGAATGAGAGGGAGAGAGGTGGCACACCCAGGAGTCAAGACTGGCACACAAGCTGAAAGGGCAATATTACTCTCCCACTGTTTTTTTAGGTTTTTTTTTTTTTTCAGGGAGACTTTAGAAACCAAATATTAAAAAAAAAAAAAAAAATAGGCTTGCTATAGCCTACTGAATGAGAGATAGCACACACAGCAGTGGCACACAAGCCCTGACTGAGGCCAATATTTTTCTCCCACTGATTGATGTAGTGTTTTTGTGTTGAGGTAGAATTTAGAACACAAATCACGGAAAAAATAAATAGGCTTTCTATGGCCCACTGAATGAAAGGGAGAGAGGTGGCACACCCAGGAGTCAAGACTGGCACACAAGCTGAAAGGGCAATATTACTCTCCCACTGTTTTTTTATGTATTTTTTGTTTTTTCAGGGAGACTTTAGAAACCCAATAATATTTAAAAAATAAAATAAATAGGCTTTCTATGGCCCACTGAATGAGAGGGAGAGAGGTGGCACACCCAGGAGTCAAGACTGGCACACAAGCTGAAAGGGCAATATTATTCTCCCACTGTTTTTTTAGGTTTTTTTTTTTTTTTTTCAGGGAGAATTAGAAACCAAATAATATTAAAAAAATAAAATAAATAGGCTTTCTATGGCCCACTGAATGAGAGGGAGAGAGGTGGCACACCCAGGAGTCAAGACTGGCACACAAGCTGAAAGGGCAATATTACTCTCCCACTGTTTTTTTAGGTTTTTTTTTTTTTTCAGGGAGACTTTAGAAACCAAATAATATTAAAAAAAAAAAAAAAAATAGGCTTGCTATAGCCCACTGAATGAGAGATAGCACACACAGCAGTGGCACACAAGCCCTGACTGAGGCCAATATTTTTCTCCCACTGATTGATGTAGTGTTTTTGTGTTGAGGTAGAATTTAGAACACAAATCACGGAAAAAATAAATAGGCTTTCTATGGCCCACTGAATGAAAGGGAGAGAGGTGGCACACCCAGGAGTCAAGACTGGCACACAAGCTGAAAGGGCAATATTACTCTCCCACTGTTTTTTTATGTATTTTTTGTTTTTTCAGGGAGACTTTAGAAACCCAATAATATTTAAAAAATAAAATAAATAGGCTTTCTATGGCCCACTGAATGAGAGGGAGAGAGGTGGCACACCCAGGAGTCAAGACTGGCACACAAGCTGAAAGGGCAATATTATTCTCCCACTGTTTTTTTAGGTTTTTTTTTTTTTTTTTCAGGGAGAATTAGAAACCAAATAATATTAAAAAAATAAAATAAATAGGCTTTCTATGGCCCACTGAATGAGAGGGAGAGAGGTGGCACACCCAGGAGTCAAGACTGGCACACAAGCTGAAAGGGCAATATTACTCTCCCACTGTTTTTTTAGGTTTTTTTTTTTTTTTCAGGGAGACTTTAGAAACCAAATAATATTAAAAAAAAAAAAAAAAAAAAAAAAAATAGGCTTGCTATAGCCCACTGAATGAGAGATAGCACACACAGCAGTGGCACACAAGCCCTGACTGAGGCCAATATTTTTCTCCCACTGATTGATGTAGTGTTTTTGTGTTGAGGTAGATTTTAGAACACAAATCACGGAAAAAATAAATAGGCTTTCTATGGCCCACTCAGTGAGAGATGGCACACACAGGGATGGCACTGTAGCAGAAATGCCAATCTTAATCTCCCACAAAAACAAAACAAAAAAAAAAAAAAACTGTACTACAATTACTATCTCCCTGCAGTAATGTAAGCCAGGTATGGCAGGCAGCAATAGGAGTGGACTGATGCACAAATTAAATAAAAAGTGTGGACAAACAAAAAAGATAGCTGTGCAGAAAGGAAGGAACAAGAGGATATGTGCTTTGAAAAAAGCAGTTGGTTTCCACAGTGGCGTACACACAGCAATACAGCTATCACGGAGCCTTCTAGGGCAGCCCAATGAGCTACAGCGCTGAGGGGAAAAAAAAAAAAAAATAGCTTCCACAGTCCCTGCACACCGAAGGTGGTGTTGGACAGTGGAAATCGCTGCAGCACAAGCGGTTTGGTGGTTAGTGTACCCTGCCTATCACTATCCCTGCTTCTGACGAAGCGGCAGCAACCTGTCCCTAAGCTCAGATCAGCAGCAGTAAGATGGCGGTCGGCGGGAACGCCCCTTTATAGCCCCTGTGACGCCGCAGACAGCAAGCCAATCACTGCAATGCCCTTCTCTAAGATGGTGGGGACCAGGATCTATGTCATCACGCTGCCCACACTCTGCGTTCACCTTCATTGGCTGAGAAATGGCGCTTTTCGCGTCATTGAAACGCGACTTTGGCGCGAAAGTCGCGTACCGCATGGCCGACAAGCACAGGGGTCGGATCGGGTTTCATGAGACGCCGACTTAGCCAAAAGTCGGCGACTTTTGAAAATGATCGACCCGTTTCGCTCAACCCTAGTGCAGAGCACTATATGGCACAGCTATGGGGCAACGGTGCAGAGCACTATATGGCACAGCTATGGGGCAACGGTGCAGAGCACTATATGGCACAGCTATGGGGCAACGGTGCAGAGCACTATATATATGGCACAGCTATGGGGCAACGGTGCAGAGCACTATATATGGCACAGCTATGGGGCAACGGTGCAGAGCACTATATATATGGCACAGCTATGGGGCAACGGTGCAGAGCACTATATATATGGCACAGCTATGGGGCAACGGTGCAGAGCACTATATGGCAGAGCTATGGGGCAACGGTGCAGAGCACTATATGGCACAGCTATGGGGCAATGGTGCAGAGCATATATATATATGGCACAGCTATCTATGGGGCAACGGTGCAGAGCATTGTATATATGGCACAGCTTTATGTGGAGTATCTATGGGGCAACGGTGCAGAGCATTGTATATATGGCACAGCTTTATGTGGAGTATCTATGGGGCCATAATGAACGGTGCAGAGCATTATATATGGCACAGCTTTATGTGGAGCATCTATGGGGCCATAATGAATGGTATGGAGTATCTATTTCTAATTTTGAAATTCACCGGTACCTGCTGCATTTTCCACCCTAGGCTTATATTCGAGTCAATAAGTTTTCCCAGTTTTTTGTGGCAAAATTAGGGGGGTCGGCTTATACTCGGGTCGGCTTATACTCGAGTATATACGGTATTTAATTCAGTGATATTTAGGATGTGGGATTTTAGTGTTTCCTTTATTTTTTTGAGCAGTGTGTATATATATATGTGTATATATATATATATATATATATATATATATGTACATACATATACATATCTTTTCTGTGGGTGTTCATTTTTTGTAGGCTAATTGTTAAATTTGTGTCAAATGTTATGAAATTAGTAGGTTGTGGCAAATTTAAAAAAAATTGTGATTAATTTCATGGAAATCTTAAAAAAAATACTTGCCACCATTTTACATATTTCAGAAAATTGCATAAGTGACAGAAGACTCATATGACTTCAGGCACAATGGCATGGTCTTCCCCATAATGCCTTACAGCTTTCACATTGCATGCTATAGCATAGCAAATCAGAAGGGACTATCATAATTTTTATATTACATTATTGATAGGAAGAGTATGCCATAAAATATTTGACAAATTCTGGAGTCACACTAGAGATTTTAAAATCTGCCCGATTTTGTGCCTGCAAAGTTGGAGGAGTGTAATGCAAGTGTCATGCGTTTTTCATGTGAGCACAATCTGATTTTTCACACTAGCATCCGATTTACATCCAAATGCAGTGTGATTGCTACTCGATTGCAATGCAATTTTAACATGAGCTTTTACCTAGAGCATTTCTCTAAGTCATTTACACATTGTTTTCAAAAGAAATTTTAAAACACAAACATATACATGTGCTTCTCACAAAATTAGAGTATAATCAAAAAGTTAATTTATTTCAGTTCTTCAATACAATAAGTGCAACTCATATTTTATAGAGTCACTACAAACAGAATGATCTATTTCAAGTGTTTATTTCTGTTATTGCTGATGATTATGGCTTACAGCCAACCAAAAGTAATTATCTCAGTAAATTAGAATAACAAAAAAGAACCTGCAAAGGCTTCCAAAGTGTTTAAAAGGTCCATTAAGGTACCTTCACACGAAACGACTTTGTAACGATATCGCTAGCGATCCGTGACGTTGCAGCGTCCTCGCTAGCGATATCGTTTAGTTTGACACGCAGCAGCGATCAGGATCCTGCTGTGATGTCGCTGGTCGCTGAATAAAGTCCAGAACTTTATTTGGTTGTCCGATCGCCGTGTATCGTTGTGTTTGAAAGCAAAAGCAACGATACCAGCGATGTTTTACACTGGTAACCAGGGTAAACATCGGGTTACCAAGCGCAGGGTCGCGCTTAGTAACCCGATGTTTACCCTGGTTACCAGCGTAAAAGTAAAAAAAACAAACAGTACATACTCACCTGCGCGTCCCCCAGCGTCTGCTTCCTGACACTTACTGAGCACCGGCCCTAAAGTGAAAGTGAAAGCACAGCGGTGACGTCACCGCTGTGCTGTTAGGGCCGGAGCTCAGTCAGTGTCAGGAAGCAGACGCTGGGGGACGCGCAGGTGAGTATGTACTGTTTGTTTTTTTTACTTTTACGCTGGTAACCAGGGTAAACATCGGGTTACTAAGCGCGGCCCTGCGCTTAGCAACCCGATGTTTACCCTGGTTACCCGGGGACCTCGGCATCGTTGGTCGCTGGAGAGCGGTCTGTGTGACAGCTCCCCAGCGATCAAACAGCGACGCTGCAGCGATCGCCATTGTTGTCGCTATCGCTGCAGCGTCGCTTCATGTGAAGGTACCTTAAGTCTGTTTCACCAGGCTCCACAATCACTCGGTGTGTAATGACTCTATAAAATATATGATTTTCACTTTTTGTATTGAAGAACTGAAATAAATTATCTTTTGATGATATTCTAATTTTGTGAGTATCACCTGTATATTATAGACTATAAAATATTTCTTTGTGTCCTTTTCAATACTTTCCTTATTTCTCATGCTGTATTAGCTATGATACACGTTATACTGTATATTTATAAGAGTAGCCACTGACATGAGTTTTATCACTCTTTAATGCATTACATAATTATTGTTATTGTTATGGTTAATTGTATAAGTAAACATTTGCAATTTTAAATGATGAACACATGTTGATTTTCTATATGTTGATTTTATAATGCTATACACCATATCAATAGTATTATAAACCTTCTTTGGTATCAGCCCTTATCCTTTCATACATCAATAGAGCAATCCTTAACTTTGAATATGCCATAAGGTGATTTATCCATTTCCTCACCTCCTCAATAATAAACGTGTAGATGATAGCCGGCATCAGATAGTTTATTGCACAGTGATAATGTCAGGCAGAGAGAAAATCAATAAATCACTTTGGTTTCTGCTTCATTTTAATAAATTCTTATGTTTGTTTCTAAGATTACAAAATATTTAGCACTCAAAAAAAAACTCTGTTAATCTGCATGCAATAGTAGAGAAAAAGAAACAACTAATTTCAAAATTAGAATTAGTAAATGTAATATCTACTATTTAAATAATGTGTTTTATTGTACATCTGATTCTGAGCATGCCATCTCTTGTGACTTATAGTTATTATACAGTGGCATGTAAAAGTTTGGACACCTATGGTAGTTAAACAAGTTGAAGATTAAATGATCTCTACAAGGCCTGAAGTTAAAAATAACACATTGACTTTGAATTTTAATCAAAAACTAACTACCGTATATATTTTTTCACCTTTTACATTTTAAAAATTAATGAAAAGTAAAATGACCAGATGCAAAAGTTTGAACACTCTGCATGGTTAGTACCTAGTAGCACCCCTTTTGAAAGTATTTCAGCTTGTAAATGCTTTTTGTAGCCAATTAGGAGTCTTTCAATTCTTATTTTATGGATATTGATCCATTCCAGTTCTGTAAGATTCCTGGGTCGTCTTGCATGCTATTTTGAGGTCTAGCATCATTTTCAATGATATTCAGATCAGGGGACTGTGAAGGCCATTGTAAAACCTTCAGCTTGTGCCTTTTGATGTAGTCTATTGTGGACTTTTGTGTGTTTAAGATCATTATCTATTTGTAGAAGCCATCCTCTTTTCAACTCAAGCTTTTCTACAGATGGTGTTATGTTTGCATCAATAATTTGTTGAAATTTCATTGAATCCTTTCTTCCTTCTGCCCATGAAATTCTGTGCCCTTTTTTCTCAACACATACCTTTGATCATTGTGGCTAAAGAGTTCTATTTTAACCACATTGGCCCATAGGAGTTGTTTCCAAAAATGCATCAGGCTTGTTTAGATGTTCTTTTGCATACTTCTGATGATGAATTTTATGGTGACTACAAAGGATAGGATTTCTTCTGATGACTCTTCCATGAAGGCCATATTTGTTCAGGTGTCTCTGAATAGTAGAAACATGTATTACAACTCCAGAGTCTGCTAAATGTTTCTGAAGGTCTTTTGCAGTCAAGCAGGGGCTCTGGTTTGACTCTCTAGCAATCCTACGAGCAGCTCTCACTGAAATTTTGCTTGTTCTTCCAGACCTTATTTTGATCTCCACTGTTCCTGTTAACTGTAATTTCTTAATTACATTTCAAACTGAGGAAAGGGCAACTTGAAAACTCTTTGCTATCTTCTAATAGCCTTCTCCTGCTTTGTGAGCCTCCACCATTTTCATTTTCAGAGAGCTCGGCAGCTGCTTAGAAAAACCCATGGCTGCTGTATTTTGACACAAGGTTAGAGGTTGTTAGGTGTTGAGTCCCTGATGCTGCACAGGGGGAATCTCGAATCACCTCCGCTGCCATCTCCCATTCTCCTCCAGCTGCAGTGGAGCCTGCTCAGCAGAGACGTCGGTCCCAGTGCCTGGCTCAGGCAGATACCGTGCATTTGCTTACTGCTGCCCTTCCAGGTTCAGCCATTATAACCAGCACTGATCAGCGGTGAGCAGGCGCTCCTGAGACTAAGTCCTGCTTTTCTTTTTCTGAGCATGCCCAAGGGAAGACTTCTCATTGGAGGTTGGGGGTCACATGCTCAGGTCCTGTGGCAGCTCCTATTGGACCACTAGGAAGGTCCCAGAGAGCTACAGCTATAAAAGGTTTGCATGGCCGCACGGCCATGCGCTAGTACAAACCTGCTATCGTGTGTGTGTGGATGTATTCCTGTTCTGGTGATTGCTCCTTAAACATTCCCATTCCTAGTGTTGTTCAATGCTTGAGAATGTTGGAGCTACCTAGCACCTGACAGTGCTATCCAAGCACAAGAGCACGATTCTTACTGCGTCAGACCAGCAGTGATCACCAGTGCGGACCGTGTGCAATTAGTTCGCTTTCCTGGCCCTACTCAGGGTGGTTAGTGGCATCCCTCAGAGCAGCGCTGTATGCACTCTCGTGTGGTAAATGTTTATTTAGTTTTCCCCTGGCACCGCAGTAGCGGCGCCGAGCACTAGGGTCTAGAGGGACTTTTCCCCCACTCCTTGTGGAAGAGTTCTGTGATCTCGTCATTGTGCTAACTTTGCGGTTCGGCGACCCTGTGAAGCCACAGGGTTAGTCTCCTTTTTCATACCAGGTGAAGCTAACCCGTGTGTGATCACGTTATGCTGCCATATAGTGTCCGCCATTACCGAGCAGCAGGAGTTTCTCTGCATGGTGGACCCTGGACAGCGAACGCACCTGATACTTTTCAAATTATTCTTAGGTGCATTCTTCTAGTGAAAAGAAAAAACATTATATTTCAGCTCACCCGCATAACAGAATTTTCATAGTCCAAGTGTAATCCGAGCAGGGAAAGCGTCTCTGTCCAACGCTGCGGTTAATGAGCAAAAGGAAAGAAAAAAATCCAGCTCCAGGAGTAAAATCATCAGAAATTTTATTCAAACATCTTTAAAAATTGGAAAGCTACTTACAAAAAATATGGATCACAAAATAAGGATGGAAACAACCATCAAATTGCTGATTTACTATTACAGTTTACTAGCGCCAGGGTCTGGCTAGTAATGGCAGGCGATAAGCATCTACAATGGTACATCCAGCAGCTGGAGGGTAGGTTGGTGGCTCTTGAACGCACAACTTCAGCCGTGGATGTTACTGCAGTCGCTGTTCAGGCTGATAGCATAGCTGCAGCAGTTTGTTCGCTGCCACCCCTGCTCTGACCTTATCCCATCTTCCGTTACCAGACAAGTTTACTGGTGACAGTAAGCTGTGTCAGGGATTTGTGAACCAGTGTGCCATACATCTAGAGCTCCTGGCTGCACATTTTCCCACTGAACGGGCTAAAGAGGGATTTATTATATCCCTTCCATCAGGCAGGGTGTTGGAGTGGGCAACGTTGCTGTGGGAGCGTGACGATCATGTGGTGCAGAGTGCTCCTTGCTTCCTGGACTCTCTGAAACAGGTCTTTATGGGACCTTGTGTCACCCATGATGCGGTGCTCAAACTGTTGGCATTGACACAGGGCTTGTCCATGGTCAGTCATTTTGTCATCCACTTCTGGACTTTGGCATCTGAGCTGGAGTGTCCGGATATAGTCCTTACCCCTGTGTTCTGGAAAGGACTGGCTGACCATGTGAAGGATGCCAATAGGGAGATTCCCGCCACACTGGAAGAGCTTATAACTATGTCCAACTGCATCGACCTTCGTTTTAAGGAATGAAGGTTGGAGCGAACCCAGTGTAGGCAGAAGTTTCAGTTGGTTTCTACCTTCCTCTGGAATGTCCGGTTCAGGCATCCAAGCCCCATGAGGCCATGGAGGTTTCTCTAGCAGGATGTAAGTCCCGGGCCGCTCGAATACTCATGGTCTGTAATGTCTGCCAGCAGTCAGGACATTATGCCAAGAAATGTCCCCAGCGGTCGAGAAATGACCGCGTCTAGTAACCATAGGAGGAGGTTAACTAGATACAGTTGCGTTTTCCTCCAAACTGTCCTTCAAAGGGACAAACACCTTATGCCCATCCACTCTTAAGGTCGAGCTTTGCGTGGATTCTGAGGCGGAGGGGAATTTTATGTCCTCTGCCTTCACCCAACATCATGCAATACCCCTGGTGATGCTGGCCAAGCCGGTGACTAGGAGTGGTGAATGGGTCGACACTGCCCTCACAAATAACACACCAGACCATCCCATTTACGTTATCTTTGTCTCCATCACATCAGGAGATTATCTCTCTTCTTGTAATTCCTGAGGGAATAGACAAGATCCTGCTTGGGATGCCCTGGCTACCTTACCACTCTCCACATATAGAAAGGTCTTCAGGGAGAATATTGGGATGGAGTGAATCTTGTGAGGGCAGATGTCTGAGGGAGTGCGTTCAGGTTGCCACTACAGAAGTACCCGCAGATCTTTCCTCTCTCCTCAAGTGCTATTGGTCCTATGCGGACGTGGTTTCCAAGAGGGCTGCGGAGACCCTGTCGCCTCACCACCCCTATGACTGTGCTATTAATCTCTTGCCTAAGGCAGAGCCTCCCCGGTGTCGGGTCTATCCCCTGTCTCTCCCATAGATGGAGGCAATGTCTCAATACATCAAGGAGAATTTGGCAAGAGGGTTCATTAGGAAGTCAGTGTAACCTGCAGGAGCGGGGTTTTTCTTTGTGCAGAAGAACGGAGAACTACATCCATGCATAGACTACAGGGGTCTTAACGCCATCACTTTTAAGAATAAGTACCCACTGCCCCTGATATCTGAGCTCTTCGATAGGCTACGGGGAGCAAGGGTATTTACTAAACTAAATCTGCGGGGTGCTTACAGCCTGATTCGCATCCGTGAGGGGGATGAATGGAAGATGGCTTTTAACACCAGGGATGGGCACTATGAATACCTAGTGATGCCCTTCGGACTTTGTAATGCTCCAACCATTTTCCAAAACTTTGTGAACGATATCTTCTGGGATATGCTGTCCACCTCGGTGGTAGTCTATCTGGATGATATTCTCATCTACTCTCCAGATTTGGATTCCCACCAGAAAGATGTTTGCAAAGTCTTCGACCTCCTATGGGTACACTTCCTCTATGCCAAGTTGGAGAAGTTTGTGTTTGCGCAGGAGTCCTTACCTTTCCTTGGCTATACCATCTCCGCCCAGGGATTGGCTATAGATCCTGCCAAGCTACAGGCTGTGATGGATTGGCAGGAACTCCATTCTCTTAAAGCAGTGCAGCACTTTATGGGGTTCATTAACTATTATCGCCAGTTCATTTCTCACTTCTCAACTCTGGTAGCTCCCTTGGTAGCCCTCACCAAGAATGAAGCAAATCCCAAATTGTGGTAAGGGAGGTCTTAAAAGCCTTCCTCTCTATTAAGTCTCATTTTGCTAGCGCTCCCATCCTACATCGCCCCGATGTAGATAAACCATGTATAATGAAGGTGGATGCCTCATCCGTCAGTGCTGGAGCAGTCCTCTTCCAAAAGGATGCTCAAGGTCAGAAGCATCCTTGCTTCTTTTTCTCCAAGACCTTCATACCCATGGGGAGGAATTACTCCATCGGGGACAGGGAGTTGCAGCTATGAAGTTGGCCTTCTACGAGGAGAGACACCTCCTGGAGGGGGCTCGTTTTCCTTTCCAAGTGTATACCAACCACAAAAATGTGGTTTATTTTCAGACTGCCCAGCGGCTAAAATCTCGCCAGGGTAGATGGTCCTTGTTCTTCTTTCATTTCCACTTCACCCTCCATTATCTTTCCGGGGAGAAGAACATCCATGCCGACGCTCTCTCCAACTCCCTAGTGTGATCAGTAGAGGAGGGGCCTTGGATAATAGTCCCTTAGAAGAGCCTGATGACCGTGGCCCCAGTTTCGGTAGAGTCTATACCCCAGGGCAAGACTTTTGTGCCATCTAATATGCGACTGTAGAATCTCTCTTGGGCTCACTCATTAAAGTCGGTGAACATTTCGGGACCAAGAGAACATCTGAGCTTCTGGTGAGGACGTACTGGTGGCCCATGACTTTGGAGACTATATTTGGGCGTGTGTCTCCTGCACCAAGAATAAGTCTCCTCGACAATGGCCTGCTGGGTTACTTTACCCCCTGTCAGTGGCAGACAAGTTCTGGGAAATATTTGGGATGGATTTCGTAGTGGGCTCACCCAAGTCCCGTAGCTACATCATTATTTGGGTAGTCACCAATGTGACGGGGTGTACGGCAGAGCAAGAAGGGACAACAGGCCAAGGGATGATTCCACAGATTTATTATCCAGAACGCTGGAACAACACATGCAGGTAGATCTACAGAGTCCACAATTAGCCCAACGGAACAGGTTCGGGGGCACCTCCAGATAATCCTTGTGCCAGCTAACAAAACAATAGTCCACACGAGTCCAAGCGATCACAAAACAATCCCACAAACGACGAGATATGTCCTCAGCTCAAGTCTCGCCCCGTTCGCTTCCGCAGTCAAAGATGGACATGGGGTCTTGCCTCAGCTAAGAATCCCCACTCCTTCTCCTTCAAAAGTCAACTCACATCTGATCTCAAAATAAGAATGGATTGTCTGAGCTCCTGGGATCCGCCCATGAAGGGGGGTAGGGGTCACACCTTCTATTCAATGGTTGGGACCATCAGAAGATTCTAGACTGTTCGGCTCCATAGTATGTACATTTGACTAGCCACCTGCTGTGAGGAAGAATGGCTATTCCTTCACTAGTTGACAAAGCTTAATTACATTATAGCTTAGGGCTGCAAGTATTGGGGGAAGGAGACATTGTTACAGGTAACTCCCAACACAAGAACATACATAAATTACTGCTAATAGAAACCAGAGAACAGTTACATACATCAAATGGCATATTATTCAAATACAGGACAGGGTAAAAGTACATATCATGACAATCCCTTCCCCTCCCAATTTGTGTACGTACTAGGGACCTCTACAGGTCGCTGGTTAAGTACACACAGGCAGAGCGTAACATGTGGCTTCATGCAGCCATGAATTGGCATCGTAGCTCTCCCACATCATTGCCCAGGAGAACATCTGCAGGCAGACCACCCATCACCCCAACCACACATCGCCTGACCCCAAAACCAAAGTTCAGATCCACAGTGGCTGTGGGAATAGTCCTCCATTGCCCACCAGCCAGTTTAATGACAATCCCAGGTCCTCTATGAATTGCCTCAGGCCGAACCACTCGGGGATCAGCCAGTGTGAGGAAAGCCCCTGAGTCACAAAATCCAATAAGTCTCTGTCCATCCAGCATGACCTCCTGCAAGTGCTTACCTCGATGAGCAGAAGTCGTCATAGCTGCAGGTCACACACCATAAACTCCTAGTGGTGCAACATGGGTGGGTGAGGCACTAGGCCAGTCCTCACGTAGTGGTGACACGTCTTCCTCCATGGCACTTGGCTGTACATAATTAATAGTATGACTGGGTACAGGATCAATCCTCATGTGAACAGCTGGGCAGGAGGCTTGCAGATGCCCCGGCTGCCCACATCGATAGCATCTGTGCTGGGTCTCACTCCATCCAAGGCGTCCTCTTGGGCGAGGGGTAAGGGAATCTGGAGGCCGGCTCCCACCTAAAGGTGCTGTAGGGGTTTGAGGACGACTCCTCCATGGGCTGGCTGGGCATGAGGCCTGCAGATGCCCCGGTTGCCCACAACCATGACATCTGCGCTCTGTTACTTCCTCTCCTCGTCGTATTCCAGAAAATGCAGTAGAAGCAACTGAAGGCACATTTACACGGGTATCAGCATGAGGTGGGGGCTTAGAGGAACAGGGAACAATGGAGGCAGAAGAACTGGGGGCCACCGATGTTGTGGAGCTGGTAGGCCTCTCTCCATCCTCCAACAGAACCCTCCACTGAGGCTTGATGATGAGAGCCTCATCAGCGAGAGATGCAGCTTCATCCACTGTCGCTGGTCTCCTCTCACGCACCCATTCCCGGATCTCAGCAGGGCACTTGAAGTAAAACTGCTCTTTTAGGATAACCTGGAGGAAGGTCTCCAAGGTTAAGGCCTCCTCTGCCTCCAGCCAGCGATGACATATTTGTTTGAGTCTATGAGCATATATCTTAAAAGACACTTCCCTGTCATGATTCTCAATGGCGAGAGAACATAGCCCAGCATATATGAGAACTAGCTCTTGGAAGATGGAAACTATACTGACCATGAACTAAACCTGCCGCACAACTAGAAGTGGCCAGGTAGCATGCCTACGTTTTTTTATCCCTAGATGCCCAGCGCCAGCCGGAGAACTACCTAATCCTAGCAGAGGAAAAGACAGTCCTGGCTCACCTCTAGAGAAATTTTCCCAAAAGGCAGACAGAGGCCCCCACATATATTGGCGGTGATTTTAGACGAAATGACAAACGTAGTATGAAAATAGGTTTAGCAAAAATCGAGGTCCGCTTACTAGATAGCAAGAAGACAGAAAGGGCACTTTCATGGTCAGCAGAAAACTCTATCAAAACACCATCCAGAAATTACTTTAAGACTCTAGCATTAACTCATAACACCAGAGTGGCAATTTCCGCTCACAAGAGCTTTCCAGACACAGTAACGAAACAGCAGCTGTGAACAGGAACAAAATGCAAAAACACACAAGGACAAAAGTCCAACTTAGCTGGGAGTTGTCTAGTAGCAGGAACATGCACAGAAAGGCTTCTGATTACATTGTTGACCGGCATGAAACTGACAGAGGAGCAAGGTTATATAGTGACTCCCACATCCTGATAGGAGCAGGTGAACAGAGGGGATGATGCACACAAGTACAATTCCACAAGTGGCCACCGGGGGAGCCCAGAATCCAATTTCACAACAGTACCCCCCCCTCAAGGAGGCGGCACCGAACCCTCACCAGAACCACCAGGGCGATCAGGATGAGCCCTATGAAAGGCACGGACAAGATCGGAGGCATGAACATCAGAGGCAGTGACCCAAGAATTATCCTCCTGACCGTATCCCTTCCATTTGACCAGATACTGGAGTTTCCGTCTGGAAACACGAGAGTCCAAGATCTTTTCCACAACGTACTCCAACTCACCCTCAACCAACACCGGAGCAGGAGGCTCAACGGAAGGCACAGCCGGTACCTCATACCTGCGCAACAATGACCGATGAAAAACATTATGAATCGAAAAGGATGCAGGGAGGTCCAAACGGAAGGACACAGGGTTAAGAATCTCCAATATCTTGTACGGGCCGATGAACCGAGGCTTAAACTTAGGAGAAGAAACCCTCATAGGGACAAAACGAGAAGACAACCACACCAAGTCCCCAACACAAAGCCGAGGACCAACACGACGACGGCGGTTGGCAAAAAGCTGAGTCTTCTCCTGGGACAACTTCAAATTGTCCACCACCTGCCCCCAAATCTGATGCAACCTCTCCACCACAGCATCCACTCCAGGACAATCCGAAGATTCCACTTGACCGGAGGAAAATCGAGGATGAAACCCCGAATTACAGAAAAACGGGGACACCAAGGTGGCAGAGCTGGCCCGATTATTGAGGGCGAACTCCGCCAAAGGCAAAAAAGCAACCCAATCATCCTGATCCGCAGACACAAAACACCTCAAATATGTCTCCAAGGTCTGATTAGTCCGCTCGGTCTGGCCATTAGTCTGAGGATGGAAAGCAGACGAAAAAGACAAATCTATGCCCATCCTAGCACAGAATGCCCGCCAAAATCTAGACACGAATTGGGTCCCTCTGTCAGAAACGATATTCTCCGGAATACCATGCAAACGAACAACATTTTGAAAAAACAGAGGAACCAACTCGGAAGAAGAAGGCAACTTAGGCAAGGGAACCAGATGGACCATCTTAGAGAAACGGTCACACACCACCCAGATGACAGACATCTTATGAGAAACAGGCAGATCCGAAATAAAATCCATCGAGATGTGCGTCCAAGGCCTCTTCGGGATAGGCAAGGGTAACAACAATCCACTAGCCCGAGAACAACAAGGCTTGGCCCGAGCACAAACGTCACAAGACTGCACAAAGCCTCGCACATCTCGTGACAGGGAAGGCCACCAGAAGGACCTTGCCACCAAATCCCTGGTACCAAAGATTCCAGGATGACCTGCCAACGCAGAAGAATGAACCTCAGAGATGACTCTACTGGTCCAATCATCAGGAACAAACAGTCTACCAGGTGGGCAACGATCAGGTCTATCCGCCTGAAACTCCTGCAAGGCCCGCCGCAGGTCTGGAGAAACGGCAGACAATATCACTCCATCTTTAAGGATACCTGTGGGCTCAGAATTACCAGGGGAGTCAGGCTCAAAACTCCTAGAAAGGGCATCCGCCTTAACATTCTTAGAACCCGGTAGGTAAGACACGACAAAATTAAACCGAGAGAAAAACAACGACCAGCGCGCCTGTCTAGGATTCAGGCGCCTGGCAGACTCAAGGTAAATTAAATTTTTGTGGTCAGTCAATACCACCACCTGATGTCTGGCCCCCTCAAGCCAGTGACGCCACTCCTCAAAAGCCCACTTCATGGCCAAAAGCTCCCGATTCCCAATATCATAATTCCGCTCGGCGGGCGAAAATTTACGGGAAAAAAAAGCACAAGGTCTCATCACGGAGCAGTCGGAACTTCTCTGCGACAACACCGCCCCAGCTCCGATTTCAGAAGCGTCGACCTCAACCTGAAAAGGAAGAGCAACATCAGGCTGACGCAACACTGGGGCGGAAGAAAAGCGGCGCTTGAGCTCCCGAAAGGCCTCCACAGCATCAGGGGACCAATCAGCAACATCAGCACCCTTCTTAGTCAAATCAGTCAATGGTTTTACAACATCAGAAAAACCAGCAATAAATCGACGATAAAAGTTAGCAAAGCCCAAAAATTTCTGAAGACTCTTAAGAGATGAGGGTTGCGTCCAATCACCAATAGCCTGAACCTTGACAGGATCCATCTCGATGGAAGAGGGGGAAAAAATGTATCCCAAGAAGGAAATCTTTTGAACCCCAAAAACACACTTAGAACCCTTCACACACAAGGAATTAGACCGCAAAACCTGAAAAACCCTCCTGACCTGCTGGACATGAGAGTCCCAGTCATCCGAAAAAATCAGAATATCATCCAGATACACAATCATAAATTTGTCCAAATAATCGCGGAAAATGTCATGCATAAAGGACTGGAAGACTGAAGGGGCATTTGAAAGACCAAAAGGCATCACCAAATACTCAAAATGGCCCTCGGGCGTATTAAATGCGGTTTTCCACTCATCCCCCTGCTTGATTCGCACCAAATTATACGCCCCACGGAGATCAATCTTAGAGAACCACTTGGCCCCCTTTATACGAGCAAACAAATCAGTAAGCAGTGGTAACGGATATTGATATTTAACCGTGATTTTATTCAAAAGTCGATAATCAATACACGGCCTCAAAGAGCCGTCTTTCTTAGACACAAAGAAAAAACCGGCTCCTAAGGGAGATGACGAAGGACGAATATGTCCCTTTTCCAAGGACTCCTTTATATATTCTCGCATAGCCGCGTGTTCAGGCACAGACAGATTAAATAAACGACCCTTAGGGTATTTACTACCCGGAATCAAGTCTATGGCACAATCGCACTCCCGGTGCGGAGGTAGTGAACCAACCTTGGGTTCTTCAAAAACGTCACGAAAGTCAGACAAGAATTCAGGAATCTCAGAAGGAATAGATGATGAAATGGAAACCAAAGGTACGTCCCCATGAGTTCCTTTACATCCCCAGCTTAACACAGACATAGCTCTCCAGTCGAGGACTGGGTTATGAGATTGCAGCCATGGCAATCCCAGCACCAAAACATCATGTAGATTATACAGCACCAGAAAGCGAATAACCTCCTGGTGATCCGGATTAACACGCATAGTCACTTGTGTCCAGTATTGTGGTTTATTACTAGCCAATGGGGTGGAGTCAATCCCTTTCAGAGGTATCGGAGCCTCCAATGGCTCCAAATCATACCCACAGCGTTTGGCAAAGGACCAATCCATAAGACTCAAAGCAGCGCCAGAGTCGACATAGGTGCATGAACAACAAAATCTTTCAAATTTTGTACCTTTGTGGCGAGATTATTCAAACCTGTAGCTACACTCTGAAGATCCATTTGAAACAGGTGAACACAGAGCCATTCAAGGATTAGAAGGAGAGAAAGAGAGGAAGGCTGCAGCACAGGCAGACCAGCAAGCGATTCAATCAAGAGCACACTCAGAACTAGAGGAAAAAAAAAAAAAAAAAAATTGTAGCAGACTTCTTTTTTCTCTCCTTTCTCAGCCAGTAATTTAACCCTTTTTTTCGGGCCGGTCAAACTGTCATGATTCTCAATGGCGAGAGAACATAGCCCAGCATATATGAGAACTAGCTCTTGGAAGATGGAAACTATACTGACCATGAACTAAACCTGCCGCACAACTAGAAGTGGCCGGGTAGCATGCCTACGTTTTTTTATCCCTAGATGCCCAGCGCCAGCCGGAGAACTACCTAATCCTAGCAGAGGAAAAGACAGTCCTGGCTCACCTCTAGAGAAATTTTCCCAAAAGGCAGACAGAGGCCCCCACATATATTGGCGGTGATTTTAGACGAAATGACAAACGTAGTATGAAAATAGGTTTAGCAAAAATCGAGGTCCGCTTACTAGATAGCAAGAAGACAGAAAGGGCACTTTCATGGTCAGCAGAAAACTCTATCAAAACACCATCCAGAAATTACTTTAAGACTCTAGCATTAACTCATAACACCAGAGTGGCAATTTCCGCTCACAAGAGCTTTCCAGACACAGTAACGAAACAGCAGCTGTGAACAGGAACAAAATGCAAAAACACACAAGGACAAAAGTCCAACTTAGCTGGGAGTTGTCTAGTAGCAGGAAAATGCACAGAAAGGCTTCTGATTACATTGTTGACCGGCATGAAACTGACAGAGGAGCAAGGTTATATAGAGACTCCCACATCCTGATAGGAGCAGGTGAACAGAGGGGATGATGCACACAAGTACAATTCCACAAGTGGCCACCGGGGGAGCCCAGAATCCAATTTCACAACACTTCCCCATCACAAGCTAAAGTACGGAACTGAGTCCTGTAAGTGTCTGGCGTCACAGCATAATGTTCTAGAATAGTCTCTTTAATCTCCGCATACTCATGGTTCCCCCGAGGGTCCATAGCTCTATAGGCTTCGGCAGCTCCACCCTCTAAGAGCCCCACAAGATGTTGGACTCGCTCCCTTTCCGGGACTTCCATTAATCGACAGTGATGCTCAAAGTCCTGGAAGAAGCCCTCAATGTCGCCTGCAGCCTCATTAAACGGCTTGAAGTCTTTGCGGGACACTCTGGGGAGTTCCCTCATGGTGGGTGCTGGGGTTACAGTCTGTCTGGAGCTTCTAGCTGCTTCCAAAGCGATCTGCCTCTCCAGCAATGCCATCTCCTGAGCTCTGTCCTCAGCTCTGTGAATGGCCTCCCTCTCCTCGGCTCTGTGAATGGCCTCCCTCTCCTCGGCTCTGTGAATGGCCTCCCTTTCCCTCTCCTGAGCTCTGTGAATGGCCTCCCTTTCCCTCTCCTGATCTCTGTGAATGGCCTCCCTCTTATCGGCTATGGTGGCCTCCTCTCCCAGCAATGCCAACTCCTCCTTGTACCACACAACCCACTGACTTTTTTGTGCATTTACCTCCGGCTGCAGTCTTTCCTCCATTTGCTGTGAGGATCCTTCCTCAGCGTCATCTTGCAAGCGAACTCCTTCCAAAGCCTCAATTAGCTGCTCCTTGGAGAGTCCTTTAAAACGGACTCCTACTTCACGGGCCTTTGATTGTAGGCTCCCCAAAGTCCAGTTCTTGCACTCTGCGGTGCTGGTTCCCGATGTTGGGCCATTGTCCTCCATTCCTTCTGCTCTGATCCCGCTGCTGCCACCAGTTTGTGACGGGGTGTACGGCAGAGCAAGAAGGGACAACAGGCCAAGGGATGATTCCACAGATTTATTATCCACAATGCTGGAACAACACATGCAGGTAGATCTACAGAGTCCACAATTAGTCCAACGGAACAGGTTCGGGGGCACCTCCCGATAATCCTTGTGCCAGCTAACAAAACAATAGTCCACACGAGTCCAAGCGATCACAAAACAATCCCACGAATGACGAGATATGTCCTCAGCTCAAGTCTCGCCCCGTTCGCTTCCGCAGTCACAGATGGACATGGGGTCTTGCCTCAGCTAAGAATCCCCACTCCTTCTCCTTCAAAAGTCAACTCACATCTGATCTCAAAATAAGAATGGATTGTCTGAGCTCCTGGGATCCGTCCATGAAGGGGGGTAGGGGTCACACCTTCTATTCAATGGTTGGGACCATCAGAAGATTCTAGACTGTTCGGCTCCATAGTATGTACATTTGACTAGCCACCTGCTGTGAGGAAGAATGGCTATTCCTTCACTAGTTGACAAAGCTTAATTACATTATAGCTTAGGGCTGCAAGTATTGGGGGAAGGAGACATTGTTACAGGTAACTCCCAACACAAGAACATACATAAATTACTGCTAATAGAAACCAGAGAACAGTTACATACATCAAATGGCATATTATTCAAATACAGGACAGGGTAAAAGTACATATCATGACAATCAACCATTTTTCCAAAATGGTGTACTTGATGCCTCTTCCATGGCTACCTTCTGCACGGGCCTTGGCAGCATTGTTTATTAAGCACATTTTCCGCCTACACGGTATGCCAGACAAAATTCTCAGTGACCAGTTTGCATCTCGGTTCTGTAGAGAGCTTTGTCTTCTACCCAACATCGAGACGAATCTCTCTTCAGCATACCATCCCGAGATGAATTGGTTGGTAGAGAGAGCCAATCAGACCCTGGTCACATACCTGTGACATTTTGTTTCAGCCAGGCAGGATGACTGGGCATCCTTGCTACTGTGGGCGAAGTTTGCATTGAATAAAGCCATAGCCGACTCCACTGGGCAGACCCCATTCCTCCTTAACTACGGCCAGCATCCGCAGGTTCCTGTGCCCATGCCCATGTCTTCCGCCGACTCCAGGGTGGCAGACTGGGCTATGGAGGCACGTGACATTTGGGACCGCACATAGGATGCCATCCAGGTCTCCAAGGAGAGAATGAGGGTCTCCGCCGATGCACATCGGCACCCCTCTTCGACCTTTGCTCCTGGCGACTTAGTGTGGCTCTGCCCGTAATATCAGGCTGCGAGTTGAGTCCACTAACTTTGCGCCTTGCTACTTGGATCCCTTCAAGGTCCTGGAACCGGTTAACCCTGTGGTCTACTGTATGGCCCTTCCTCCATGCCTAGTTTTCACCGATACCTTTCATGTGTCCCTCCTAAAGCCCATTCACATGTCCCGGTTTTCCGAGTCATCAGCCAAGACATCGGGTTCGTCCACAGACGATTACGAGGTGAACGTTATCATGGGGTGTAAGGTGGTATGTTGCAAAAAATTTGGTTTGGTGGACTGGAAGGGTTATGGCCCAGAGGACAGGCCCTGGGAGCCTGCTGAGCACATTCGAGCTCCACAGCTCATTGCTGCCTTCGAGTGTAGAGAGGCCCAAGGAGGGGGGGGAGCCCTAAAATGGGGTAATGTTAGGTGTCAAGTTCCCGCCGCTGCACAGGGGGAATCTTGAAACACCTCCGTTGTGGTCTCCAATTCTCCTCCAGCCACAGTGGAGCCTGCTCAGCAGAGACGTCAGTCTCAACGCCTGACTCAGGCACATATTGTATGTTTGGTTACTCATGCTCTTCCAGGTTCAGCCATTATAACCAGCACTGATCAGCAGTGAGCAGGTGCTTCTGGGACTAAGTCCTGCTTTTCTTCTTCTGAGCATGCCCAAGTGAAGACCTCTCATTGGAGGTCGGGGATCACATGCTCACGTCCTGTGGCAGCTCCTATTGGAACACTAGGAAGGTCCCAGAGAGCTACAGCTATAAAAGGTTTGCATGGCCGCACGGCCATGCGCTAGTATAAACCTGTTATTGTGTGTGTGTGGATGTATACCTGTTCTGGTGATTGCTCCTTAATCATTCCCATTCCTAGTGTTGTTGAATGCTCGAGAATGTTGGAGCTACCTAGCACCTGACAGTGCTATCCAAGCACAAGAGCACGATTCTTACTGCATCAGACCAGCAGCGACCGCCAGTGTGGCGCCGTGCGCAATTAGTGTGCTTTCCTGGCCCTACTCAGGGTGGTTAGTGGCATCCGTCAGAGCGGCGCTGTACGCATCTCGTGCAGTATATGTTTATTTAGTTTTCCCCTGGCACCGCAGTAGCGGCGCCTAGCACTAGGGTCTAGAGGGACTCTTCCCTTACTCCTTGGGGCAGAGTTCTGTGATCTCATCCTAGTGCTCACTTTGCGGTTCAGCAACCCTGTGAAGCAACAGGGTTCGTCTCCTTTTTCATACCGGGTGAAGCTAACCCATGTGTGACCACGTTATACCGCCATATAGTGTCCGCCAATTGGGTGAAGCTAACCCATGTGTGATCACGTTATACCGCCATATAGTGTCCGCCATATAGTGTCCGCCAATACCGAGCATCAGGAGTTTCTCTGCACGGTGGACCCCGGGCAGCGAACGCACTTGATACCTTTCATATTATTCTTAGGTGCGTTCCGCTAGCCCTAACAGAGGTGACTGGGTTTTTATAAAACTGGAAAATTGCATCACCTGGCCTTTAATAACTATAATAGTGAATAAGCCACTACCTTAACAGACTAACTAAGTTTGAAACTTTGGTTAAAGTTGTCACACAAATCTACAAGGGTGACAAAACTTTTGCATTCGCCCATATTCCTTTTATAATTTTTAAAATGTAAAAAATGAAAATAGTTTTTTTTTGCCTAAAATGCAAAGGAAACGTGTCATCTGCAACTTTAAGCCTTTTAGCGATCATATCATCTTCAGTTTGTTTAACTGTTCACAATAACAGTAATTTTGACCAAGGGTGCTTAAAATTTTACATGCCACTGAGCACTATGATATACATATACAGTAACTTTGAAGAGAATATGTCACTGCTGCAGACTAGGAATGAGCAAGCACTAAAATGCTCAGATGCTCGTTGCTAGTACCGAGCAATTCCTAAGGCTCAGATGCTCTTTTCCAGTAAGAAAGATAATGGGAGTCAATGGATAATCCGAGCACTTTTCCGGCAGACCATACAAGAAGGTCAAGGAGGCAGGGCAAATGTTAAAATGGGTGTGACTGTAAACTAAAAATAAACTTTTAATATATAATAGTTAAAATGGTATTAACCAATACAAAAACAAATAAAAATACACAAAGGACTCACAAAAAATCACATTTTTTTAGAAATGTAAAACCACATAATCCCCGAGATTTTGGTAAATTACAACTCCAACTGTCAATCTCTTAAGGGAAAAGAACTCTCATCACATGAGATTCCTACAAAATAAACAATCGGAAACCGCAAATCTCATATCCAAAATACCCTCTTGTTGAATAGAGTTGCAGTGACAGTGACAGGTGTATAAAATTAGAACGATCTCACCTCTGAGCTTCCTCTCCTTGATATGAATAGGACCGCTCGATATTGGCACTGCATCCGGGAGGGGGGGCACATTCTGGCCACACGCTAATCCGCCCACGCTGCCCAAAAATTATTTTTGCCCCCAAAATATAGAAACTATTTCCCTACGCGTTTCGTTATATTTCACTCATCAGGGGAAAATAATATGCTGTCCCTCCAACTCTACGGGGGATACCCAAAGTAGGGGTAAAGAGGCAATCACTGTGATTGCCTCTTTACCCCTACTTTGGGTGTCCGCCGTAGAGTTGGAGGGACAGCATATTATTTTCCCCTGATGAGTGAAATATAACGAAACGCGTAGGGAAATAGTTTCTATATTTTGGGGTCAAAAATAGTTTTTTGGCAGCGTGGGCGGATTAGCGTGTGGCCAAAATGTGCCCCCCCTCCCGGATGCAGTGCCAATATCGAGCGGTCCTATTCATATCAAGGAGAGGAAGCTCAGAGGTGAGATCGTTCTAATTTTATACACCTGTCACTGTCACTGCAACTCTATTCAACAAGAGGGTATTTTGGATATGAGATTTGCGGTTTCCGATTGTTTATTTTGTAGGAATCTCATGTGATGAGAGTTCTTTTCCCTTAAGAGATTGACAGTTGGAGTTGTATTTTACCAAAATCTCAGGGATTATGTGGTTTTACATTTCTAAAAAAATGTGATTTTTTTGTGAGTCCTTTGTGGTTTTTTTTTGTATTAGTTAATACCATTTTAACTATTATATATTAAAAGTTACACCCTGCTTTGGTACACTATTTTGGATTGGTGGACATTTGCTTTTTTCCAAATGTTAAAATGGATGGAAAAATTGATGTATGAAAAGAGAACAGCATAGGGAAGGCCACTGGAAACATCTCTGACTACCTGAACAATGGTACAAATTTAAAAAAACTGACCATCACATCTAAACATAGACTAAGTGTGAACAGGTGCTGAACCTAGAGTCATCAACTCGTATACAGTCAAATAAGGAAAGGAAAGTTTAGGACCTGGTATACGAGAGATGCCCTAATGTGGCTACCAGGTACACATGAATTGGCCAATTAATGCGCTACACACTCAAAATTTTTTCATATTTCTAGTGCAGTAATGCAGTTCAATTTTCATGTTTCATGTTTGCATGTTTTAGCGCTGCAGTGTGCTGCTTTATTTATTTGACTTTACCCAAACAATGGTGTCAGACTTTTACTCCACTTTCAAAACTGCCAATAAAACATTCAAAATCAAATAGAACTAGGAGTTTATAGGTAGTGTTGAGTGATACCTTCCGATATCGAGAAATATCGGATAGGATTGGATCGACCGATGCCCCAAAAATATCGGGTATCGCAGATTCCGATACCGGAAACCAATGCAAGTCAATAGGACACAAATATCGGAATGAAAATAAACCCTTTCTTTCCTTGCACATCCAGTTCGGGAGGGGGGAAGAGTGTGGGCAGAATGGGGCGGAGGCTGTGCGTATCTGTGTGTGCGGGCGGGGTCTGTTTGGGCCTCTCGGGGGTCTGTGCGGGCCTGCCGGGGCCTGTACAGGCCTCTCGGGGGTCTGTGCGGGCCTGCTGGGGCCTGTACGGGAATCTCGGGGATCTGTGCAGGCCTGCCGGGGCCTGTACTGGCCTCTTGAGGGCCTGTGCGGGCCTGCCAGGTCCTGAATGGGCCTCTCGGGGGTCTGTGCGGGCTTGCCAGGGGTCTTTGTTTCTATGTGGAGGCATCATCCAATGGGACTACAAGTCCCATCGGGCTATGCCTGCTACAATGACAGTGATTGACACATTAGCCAATGATGGGACAGTAGTAGTCCCATCATCCTTCTAATGTGTTGAATGTAAAAAAAAAACCACATACATACTACATACTACATACATACTACATACATACAACATACATACTACATACATACATACAACATACATACTACATACATACTACATACTACATACATACATACATACCTGTTATGATCCGGTGACCTTGGAGCCGCATGAGACTTTCTCAGGAGTAGGTGGAACCTATACTGACCGCAAACCCTAAACTGACACCGCAACTAGAAGTAGCCGTGGGGTGTACTTAACAATCCTAGACACCTCGACACAGCCGGAGGACTAAATACCCCTATAGATGGAAATGGGAATCCTATCTTGCCTCAGAGCAGAACCCCAAAGGATAGGCAGCCCCCCACAAATATTGACTGTGAGTATTAGAGGAAAGACACACGCAGGCAGAAAACAGGGTTTAGCAAAAGAGGCCACTCTAGCTAAATAGGAAAGGATAGGACAGAATGCTAAGCGGTCAGTATTAAAACCCTGAAAATATCCACAGCAGATAATACAAAAATTCCACCATCTAACTAAAGACATGGAACATATATCTGCATCTCCTGAGAATCCAACTTGACTGTAAAAATCCTGACACAGTCTAAGTTGGACTAGAAAAAACAATGAATAGCACTGATCTGTAAAGCACACAGCATGTGTGATGCAGAAACAAAAACCAGACACTTATCTTTACTGATTTGGTAGCAGGGCAGGAGGAACCAGACTGAGATCCAAAACTTCCAAGAACAATGGATAACTGGCAAGGACTAATGAATCCTGCAACCTTAAATACCCCAGTCAGCACTGCAATCAGCAGGGACACCTGCCCAAGATTGCAACCCAGGGACAACTGTATTACCACCAAAAACCACCGGAGGGAACCCAAGAGCAGAATTCACAACAGTACCCCCCCTTGAGGAGGGGTCACCGAACCCTCACCAGAGCCCCCAGGCCGATCAGGACGAGCCAGATGAAAGGCACGGACCAAATCAGCAGCATGGACATCAGATGCAAAAACCCAAGAATTATCCTCCTGGCCATAACCCTTCCATTTGACAAGGTACTGAAGCCTCGGCCTTGAAAAGCGAGAATCCAAAATCTTCTCAACCACATACTCCAACTCCCCATCAACCAACACAGGGGCCGGAGGATCAACAGAGGGAACAACGGGCACCACATATTTCCGCAATAAAGGTCTATGGAAGACATTATGGATAGCAAAAGAGGTCGGAAGAGACAATCGAAAAGAAACCGGATTAATAATCTCAGAAATCCTATAAGGACCAATAAACCGAGGCTTAAACTTAAGGGAAGAAACCTTCATAGGAACATGACGGGAAGAAAACCAAACCAGATCCCCAACCCGAAGCCGGGAACCAACACACCGACGACGGTTAGCAAAATGTTGAGCCTCCTCCTGAGACAACACCAAATTGTCCACCACATGAGCCCAAATCTGCTGCAACCTGTCAACCACAGAATCCACACCAGGACAGTCAGAAGGCTCAACCTGCCCTGAAGAAAAACGAGGATGAAAACCACAATTACAAAAGAAGGGCGAAACCAAAGTAGCTGAACTAGCCCGATTATTAAGGGCAAACTCGGCCAATGGCAAGAAAGCCACCCAATCATCCTGATCAGCAGACACAAAGCATCTCAAATAAGTCTCCAAGGTCTGATTAGTTCGCTCGGTTTGGCCATTTGTCTGAGGATGAAATGCGGAAGAAAAAGACAAATCAATGCCCAGCCTAGCACAAAAGCAACGCCAAAACCTAGAAACAAACTGGGAACCTCTGTCGGACACAATATTCTATATATATATATATATATATATATATATATATACTATGCAAACAAACTACATGCTGAAAAAACAACGGAACCAAATCTGAAGAGGAAGGCAATTTAGGCAAAGGCACCAAATGAACCATCTTAGAGATCCAGTCACAAACCACCCAGATAACCGACATCCTCTGGGAAACAGGAAGATCAGAAATAAAATCCATAGAAATATGCGTCCAGGGCCTCTCAGGGACCGGCAATGGCAAAAGCAACCCACTAGCACGGGAACAACAAGGCTTGGCCCGTGCACACGTCCCACAGGACTGCACAAAAAGAACGCACATCACGTGACAAAGAAGGCCACCAAAAAGACCTACCAACCAAATCTCTGGTACCAAAAATACCAGGATGTCCAGCCAACACAGAACAATGAACCTCAGAAATCACTCTACTAGTCCATCTGTCAGAAACAAACAGTTTCCCCACCGGACAGCGGTCAGGTTTGTCAGCCTGAAATTCTTGAAGAACCCGTCGTAAATCAGGGGAAATGGCAGAGAGGACCACACCTTCTTTCAGAATGCCGACCGATTCAAGGACCTCAGGAGAATCAGGCAAAAAACTCCTAGAGAGGGCATCAGCCTTAATATTCTTAGAACCCGGAAGATACAAGACCACGAAATCAAAACGGGAAAAAAACAAGGACCATCGAGCCTGTCTAGGATTCAGCCGTCTGGCAGACTCGAGGTAAATCAGATTCTTATGATCGGTCAAGACCACAATACGGTGCTTAGCTCCCTCAAGCCAATGTCGCCACTCCTCAAACGCCCACTTCATAGCCAACAATTCCCGATTGCCAACATCATAATTGCGTTCGGCAGGCGAAAACTTACGGGAAAAGAAGGCACATGGTTTCATCAAGGAACCAACAGGATCCCTCTGGGACAAAACGGCCCCTGCGCCAATCTCAGAAGCATCAACCTCAACCTGAAATGGAAGAGAAACATCCGGTTGATGCAACACCGGGGCAGAAGTAAATCGGCGTTTAAGCTCCTGAAAGGCAGAGACAGCCGCAGAGTACCAATTCGCCACATCAGCGCCTTTCTTCGTCAAATCGGTCATGGGTTTAACCACACTGGAGAAGTTAGCAATGAAACGGCGATAAAAATTAGCAAAGCCCAAAAATTTCTGAAGGCTCTTCGCGGATGTGGGTTGAATCCAATCATGAATGGCCTGAACCTTAACCGGATACATCTCTATAGATGAGGGAGAAAAATGAAGCCCAAAAAAGAAACCTTCTGCACTCCAAAGAGACACTTAGACCCCTTCACAAACAAAGCATTATCACAAAGGATCTGAAATACCATCCTGACCTGTTTCACATGAGACTCCCAATCATCGGAAAAAATCAAAATGTCATCCAAATATATAATCAAGAATTTAAGAATTTATCAAGTCTGGAAGATATCATGCATGAAGGACTGAAAAACAGATGGAGCATTAGAGAGCCCGAATGGCATCACAAGGTATTCAAAATGGCCTTCGGGCGTATTAAATGCAGTTTTCCATTCATCACCCTGCTTAATACGAACAAGATTATATGCCCCCCGAAGGTCAATTTTAGTAAACCAACTAGCCCCCTTAATCCTAGCAAACAAATCGGAAAGCAGAGGTAAAGGGTATTGAAACTTGACCGTGATCTTATTCAAGAGGCGATAATCAATACAGGGTCTCAAGGAGCCATCCTTCTTAGCAACAAAAAAAAATCCCGCTCCCAACGGTGAAGAAGATGGCCGAATATGCCCTTTCTCCAAAGACTCCTTAACATAACTCCGCATAGCGGTATGTTCAGGCACAGACAGGTTGAAAAGTCAGCCCTTAGGAAACTTACAGCCTGGAATCAAGTCAATAGCACAATCACAGTCCCTATGCGGTGGAAGGGAACTGGACTTGGGCTCATCGAATACATCCTGAAAATCAGACAAAAACTCTGGAATTTCAGAAGAGGAAGAAGAGGAGATTGACATCAAAGGAACGTCATTGTGAACCCCCTGACAACCCCAACTAGTCACAGACATAGACTTCCAATCCAACACAGGATTATGTACCTGCAACCACGGAAAACCCAGCACGATAGCATCATGCAAATTATGCAACACCAGAAATCGACACTCTTCCTGATGGGCTGGCGCCATGCACATGGTCACCTGTGTCCAAAACTGGGGTTTATTTTTAGCCAAAGGTGTAGCATCAATGCCCCTTAAAAGAATAGGGTTCTGCAAAGACTGCAAGGGAAAACCACAACGCCTGGCAAACTCAAAGTCCATTAAGTTCAAGGCGGCACCTGAATCCACAAACGCCATGACAGAAAATGATGACAATGAACAGATCAAGGACACAGATAACAGAAATTTAGGTTGTACAGTACTGATGGTAAATGAACTAGCGATCCTCTTTGTACGCTTAGGGCAGACTGAAATGACATGAGAAGCATCGCCACAATAAAAACACAACCTATTCTGACGTCTGAATCCTTGTTGTTCCATTCTAGACAGAATACTATCACATTGCATTGGTTCAGGCATCTGCTCTGAGGACAACGCCACAGCGTGCACAGTTCTGCCCTCTCGCAAACGCCGATCAATTTGAATGGCCAGAGACATAGAATCACTAAGACCGAAAGGCGTGGGAAACCCCACCATAACATCTTTAACAGATTCAGAAAGACCCTTTCTGAAAATTGCCGCCAAAGCATCATCATTGCATTTAGTCAACACAGACCATTTTCTAAATTTCTGACAATACAATTCTGCCGCTTCTTGACCCTGAGACAGGGCCAACAAGGTCTTCTCTGCTTGATCCACAGAGTTTGGTTCATCATATAATAATCCTAAAGCCTGAAAAAAGGCGTCTACATTAAGCAAGGCTGGATTCCCAGATTCCAGGGAAAATGCCCAATCCTGAAGATCACCACGCAGCAGGGAGATGACAATTTTAACCTGCTGAATGGAATCACCAGAGGATCGAGGTCTCAGAGCAAAAAACAGTTTACAGTTGTTTATAAAACTCAAAAATTTGGACCTGTCACCAAAAAACAAATCAGGAAAAGGAATCAGGCTCTAAAACCGGAGTCTGAACAATATAATCAGAAATACCCTGTACCCTAGCAGCAAGCTGGTCTACACGAGAAGCTAATCCCTGAATATCCATGCTAGCACCAGACTCCTCAGCCACCCAGAGAAAAAGAGGGAAGAAAAGACAAAGCAGGCTACAGAAAAAAAAATGGCTCAACACCTTTCTTCCCTTCTTCTGAGATGCATTTAACTCATTGTTGGCCAGTTGTGCTGTTATGATCCGGTGACCTTGGAGCCGCATGAGACTTTCTCAGGAGTAGGTGGAACCTATACTGACCGCAAACCCTAAACTGACACCGCAACTAGAAGTAGCCGTGGGGTGTACCTAACAATCCTAGACACCTCGACACAGCCGGAGGACTAAATACCCCTATAGATGGAAATGGGAATCCTATCTTGCCTCAGAGCAAAAAGGATCCCCAAAGGATAGGCAGCCCCCCACAAATATTGACTGTGAGTATTAGAGGAAAGACACACGCAGGTAGAAAACAGGGTTTAGCAAAAGAGGCCACTCTAGCTAAATAGGAAAGGATAGGACAGAATGCTAAGCGGTCAGTATTAAAACCATGAAAATATCCACAGCAGATAATACAAAAATTCCACCATCTAACTAAAGACATGGAACATATATCTGCATCTCCTGAGAATCCAACTTGACTGGAAAAATCCTGACACAGTCTAAGTTGGACAAGAAAAAACAATGAATAGCACTGATCTGTAAAGCACACAGCATGTGTGATGCAGAAACAAAAAACAGACATTTATCTTTGCTGATTTGGTAGCAGGGCAGGAGGAACCAGACTGAGATCCAAAACTTCCAAGAACAATGGGCAACTGGCAAGGACTAATGAATCCTGCAACCTTAAATACCCCAGTCAGCACTGCAATCAGCAGGGACACCTTACCAAGATTGCAACCCAGGGACAACTGTATTACCACCAACAACCACCGGAGGGAACCCAAGAGCAGAATTCACAACACATACCTACATACATACATACATACATACATTCTACATACAACATACATACTACATACATACAACATGCTACATATATACTACATACATACTACATACATACATACTACATACATACTAAATACATGCATACTACATACATACATACTGCATACTACATACTACATACATACTACATACATTCTACGTACTACATACATACTACATACATACATACTGTCACACCGTTCTGTCTGTATCTGATTTGCGGCGTGACAATGCATATGTTTGCTTTAACCCTTTACTCTTTTCCCCCTAATTTGAGCTGGGATATTGTTGGCTGTTACCTGGATTGAGCCTTTTCAGTTCCCTGCTCTGCTGCGCTGCCGTACATGGGTGGTTAGGTCTTTTCTATTGCATACCTTCCTCATATGCGGTCACTGGTTGCTGCTATGGAAGCTGTCTGTGGGTTGCGAGTAGTGTTGAGCATTCCGATACCGCAAGTATCGGGTATCGGCCGATACTTGCGGGTATCGGAATTCCGATACCGAGATCCGATACTTTTGTGGTATCGGGAATCAGTATCGGGATTAATATCAATGTGTAAAATAAAGAATTAAAATAAAAAATAGGGATATACTCACCTCTCCGGCGGCTCCTGGACTTTACCGCCGGGAGCCATTGTACCTAAGAATGCGCACTTGAAGGGCCTTAGATGAGGTCACTGCACTCTGATTGGTCCGTAGCGGTCGCGTGACCGCTACGCGACCAATCACAAAGCAGTGACGTCACCTAAGGTCTTTCAAGCGCTTGAAATACCTTAGAAGACGTCACTGCTTTGTGATTGGTCGCGTAGCGGTCACGCGACCGCTACGCGACCAATCAGAAGCTGCGGACGTCTTCTAAGGTATTTCAAGCGCTTGAAAGACCTTAGGTGACGTCACTGCTTTGTGATTGGTCGCGTAGCGGTCACGCGACCGCTACGGACCAATCAGAGCACAGTGACCTCATCTAAGGCCCTTCAAGCGCGCATTCTTAGGTACAACGGCTCCCGGTTACGGCGGTAAAGTCCAGGCTGCGTCGGAGGGTGAGTATATTCCTATTTTTTATTTTAATTCTTTCTTTTACACATTGATATGGATCCCAGGGCCTGAAGGAGAGTTTCCTCTCCTTCAGACCCTGGGAACCATACAGGATACCGTCCGATACTTGGTGTCCCATTGACTTGTATGGGTATCGGGTATCGGTATCGGATTAGATCCGATACTTTGCCGGTATCGGCCGATACTTTCCTATACCGATACTTTCAAGTATCGGACGGTATCGCTCAACACTAGTTGCGAGGTCATTTGCAGCTGGTGCATGACTTTCCACGTGTGTCAGTGCTTGCAGTCACAGCCTGGAGCCCTGAGCCTCTGTTCCTGCACTGATTGTGCTGTAATGGTTTCTGTGTGTGCTAAGGGCATGTGCAACCACACCTCCCCTGCTTTTATCAGGGTTAGGGTGTGTACTTGAAATGCTGTCCCCAGCCAGTTGCTGGGGGGCAACTCCTATATAAAGTTCCCCTGCTCTATGGGCTGGGCCGCATCTGCAGCTGGTCATGACAGAAGCTCAGGCCTCGGACTCAGCTGAGCATATATGGATGGTAGGACTGTTTCCGAGCCCCACTTGGCCAGCGGATGATATGGCTCAGATCCCAGCTGGTAGTAGACTAAATTGCTCAATCCTGCGCTTGGTTAGCTGTGTGGATTTCTGGAGCAATGAACTCTGCTGCTTGTGAACTGAGACTTACCGCCTTTCCCAAGAAAAGTTTCTGTGCATTTTTTGGGGACTTCAGAAGAGAGGGGCTTTAAGAGGGGATAATGTCACGCCGTTCTATCTGTACAGTATCTGGTTTTCGGTGTGACAATGCATATGTTTGCTTTAACCCTTTACTTTTTCCCCCTAATTTGAGCTGGGATATTGTTGGCTGTTACCTGGATGGAGCCTTCTCAGTTCCCTGCTCTTCTGTGCAGCCGTACATGGGTGGTTAGGTCTTTTCTATTGCATACCTTCCTCATGTGCAGTCCCTGGTTGCTGCTATGGAAGCTGTCCGCAGATTGCAAGGTCATTTGCAGCTGGTGCATGACTTTCCACGTGTGTCAGTGCTTACAGTCACAGCCTAGTGCCCTGAGCCTCAGTTCCTGCACTGATTGTGCTGTAATGGTTTCTGTGTGTGCTAAGAGCGTGCGCGGCCACACCTCCCCTGCTTTTATCAGGGTTAGGGTGTGTACTTGAAATGCTGTCCCCAGCCAATTGCTGGGGGGCAGCTCCTATATAAAGTTCCCCTGCCCTATGGGTGGGGTCTGAGCTACTCACAAAGCTCCTGAACTTTGCTATGTGTGTTTGTGTTCCTGCACCTCTCCTGTCTATGTTTTGGTACCAAAGTCCTTGCCGCATCCTTCACTTTTGGTTTGGATGAAGGACACAAGGAAGCGACTTGTTCCTGACCGGGAGCATTGTTGTGAATTCCGCTCTTGGGCTCCCTCCGGTGGCTGTAAGTGGCACTATTATGAGTTCTGTTCTTGGGCTCCCTCCGGTGGTTATAAGTGGTACGGCTGCTCCTTGGATTTAGCAGTCAGCAGCTGCTTCCACTCATTGTCTATTCGGGCTCGGCTATTTAGCCTGGCTCTATCCTTCAGTTAGTGCCAGTTGTCAATGTTCCTGGTTGGATTCACATCTCTGTTTGGATTTCTCTGCTATTCTGACCAGATCATCAAAGATAAGTCCTGGCTTGGTTCTTTGCAGTCCATATGTTGTGGACTTAATAGTTCAGTACATTCTATGTTTTTTCTAGTCCAGCTTGTCAGTATGGATTTATTCAGTTAAGCTGGAAGCTCTGGAGATGCAGATTTATCCTCCACACCTTTAGTCGGGTGGTGGAGATTTTTGTAAACTCTGTGGTGGATTTTTCTAGTATTTTAATACTGACCGCACAGTATTCTGTCCTATCTATCTAGTTAGATTGGCCTCCTTTGCTATATCCTGGTTTCATTCTGTGTATGTCATTTCCCTCTCCACTCACAGTCAATATTTGTGGGGGGCTGTCTATCCTTTGGGGATTTTCTCTGAGGCAAGATAGCTTTCCTGATTCTATCTTTAGGGGTATTTAGTCCTCCGGCTGTGACGAGGTGTCTAGGGAGTGACAGGAACATCCCACGGCTACTTCTAGTGTTGTGTTAAGTTCAGGGTCTGCGGTCAGTAAAGGTACCACCTCCTCCAGAGCATGTCCCATGTTGCTCCTAAACCACCAGTTCATAACAGAGCATCCACTGACGACTCGCTGCTTTTATATTTCGAACTTTCGGAAGAGGAGGCGAAAGAGCTAGTGGCTGAGTCAGCAAGGAAAGCCAAAACTTTTTCCTGCTGCTCCGGCTTTAAAAGCGGTTTTCCTACTCCCAGATAATGGAGCCTTCAAGGCCTTGTGTAGTCAGACGATGACGCTGGCTCAACACCTCGAGACTTAGGTGCTATTTTGCTTTTCCCACTACCACCAGATGCTCCACCACCACCACCACCACCATCATTACCAGCAATGACCGCCCACGGCCTTTCCACTAGACTTCCTCATTTTTCAGCAACCCTGTGAAGCAACAGGGTTTGTCTCCTTTTTCATACCGGGTGAAGCTAACCCATGTGTGATCACGTTATACCGCCATATAGTGTCCTCCAATACCGAGCAGCAGGAGTTTCTCTGCACGGTGGACCTGGGGCAGCGAACGCACCTGATACCTTCCATATTATTCTTAGGTGCGTTCCGCTAGCCCTAACAGAGGTGACTGGGTTTTTATAAAACTGGAAAATTGCATCACCTGGCCTTTACTAACTATAATAGTGAATAAGCCACTACCTTAACAGACTAACTAAGTTTGAAACTTTGGTTAAAGTTGTCACACAAATCTACAAGGGTGACAAAACTTTTGCATTTGCCCATATTCCTTTTATAATTTTTAAAATGTAAAAAATGACAATAGTTTTTTTTGCCTAAAATGCAAAGGAAATGTGTAATCTGCAACTTTAAGCCTTTTAGCGATCATATCATCTTCAGTTTCTTTAACTGTTCACAATAACAGTAATTTTGACCAAGGGTGCTTAAAATTTTACGTTCCACTGAGCACTATGATCATCATCCATGTATACATATACAGTAACTTTGAAGAGAATATGTCACTGCTGCAGACTAGGAATGAGCAAGCACTAAAATGCTCAGATGCTCGTTGCTAGAACCGAGCAATTCCTAAGGCTCAGATGCTCTTTTCCAGTAAGAAAGATAATGGGAGTCAATGGAAAATCCGAGCACTTTTCCGGCAGACCATACAAGAAGGTCAAGGAGGCAGGGCAAATGTTAAAATGGATGGAAAAATTGATGTATGAAAAGAGAACAGCATAGGGAAGACCACTGGAAACATCTCTGACTACCTGAACAATGGTACAAATTTAAAAAAACTGACCATCACATCCAAAAATAAACTAAGTGTGAACAGGTACTGAACCTAGAGTCACCAACTCGCATACAGTCAAATAAGGAAAGGAAAGTTTAGGACCTGGTATACGAGAGATTCCCTAATGTGGCTACCAGGTACACATGAATTGGCTAATTTATGCGCTAAACACTCTCATTTTTTCATATTTCTAGTGCAGTAATGCAGTTCAATTTTCATGTTTCATGTTTGCATGTTTTAGCGCCGCAGTGTGCTGCTTTATTTATTTGACTTTACCCGAACAATGGTGTCAGACTTTTACTCCACTTTCAAAACTGCCAATAAAACATTCAAAATCAAATAGAACTAGGAGTTTATAGGTAGTGTTGAGCGATACCTTCCGATATCGGGAAATATCGGATCGGATTGGATCGGACCAATACCCCAAAAATATCGGATATTGCCGATTCCGATACCAGAAACCAATGCAAGTCAATGGGACACAAATATCGGAATGAAAATAAACCCTTTCTTTCCTTGCACATCCAGTTCGGGAGGGGGGGAGAGTGTGGGCGGAATGGGACGGAGACTGTGCGTGTCTGTGTGTGCAGGTGGGGTCTGTATGGGCCTCTCGGGGGTCTGTGTGGGCCTGCCGGGGCCTGTATGGGCCTCTCGGGGGTCTGTGCAGGCCTGCCGGGGCCTGTACGGGGCTCTTGGGGATCTGTGCGGGCCTGCCGGGGCCCGTACTGGCCTCTCAGGGGCCTGGGCGGGCCTGCCGGGGCCTGAATGGGTCTCTCAGGGGGTCTGTACGGGCCTCTCGGGGGTCTATGCGGGCCTGCCGGGGGTCTGTACGGGCATCTTGGGGGTCTGTGTGGGCCTGCCAGGGGTCTTTGTGTCTATGTGGAGGCATCGTCCGATGGGACTACAAGTCCCATCGGGCTATGCTTGCTACAATGACAGTGATTGACACATTAGCCAATGATGGGACAGTAGTAGTCCCATCATCCGGCTAATGTGTTGAATGTAAAAAAAACAAAAACACATACATACTACATACTACATACATACTACATACAACATACATACTAAATACATACATACATACTACATACATACATACCTACATACATACATACATTCTACATACAACATACATACTACATAAATACAACATGCTACATATATACTACATACATACTACATACATACATACTACATACATACTAAATACATGCATACTACATACATGCATACTGCATACTACATACATACTACATACATTCAACATACTACATACATACATACTGTCACACCGTTCTGTCTGTATCTGATTTTTGGCGTGATAATGCATATGTTTGCTTTAACCCTTTACTCTTTCCCCCCTAATTTGAGCTGGGATATTGTTGGCTGCTACCTGGATTGAGCATTCTAAGTTCCCTGCTCTGCTGCGCAGCCGTACATGGGTGGTTAGGTCTTTTCTATTGCATACCTTCCTCATGTGCAGTCCCTGGTTGCTGCTATGGAAGCTGTCCGCGGATTGCAAGGTCACTTGCAGCTGGTGCATGACTTTCCACGTGTGTCAGTGCTTGCAGTCACAGCCTGGTGCCCTGAGCCTCTGTTCCTGCACTGATTGTGCTGTAATGGTTTCTGTGTGTGCTAAGGGCGTGCGCAGCCACACCTCCCCTGCTTTTATCAGGGTTAGGGTGTGTACTTGAAATGCTGTCCCCAGACAATTGCTGAGGGGCAGCTCCTATATAAAGTTCTCCTGCTCTATGGGCTGGGCCGCATCTGCAGCTGATCATGACAGAAGCTCAGGCCTCGGACTCAGCTGAGCATGTATGGATGGTAGGACTGTTTCCGAGCCCCGCTTGGCCAGTGGATGATATGGCTCGGATCCCAGCTGGTAGTGGACTAAATTGCTCAACCGTGCGCTTGGTTAGCTGTGTGGATTTCTGGAGCAATGAACTCTGCTGCTTGTGAACTGAGACTTACCGCCTTTCCCAAGAAAAGTTTCTGTGTATTTTTTTGGGACTTCAGAAGAGAGGGGCTTTAAGAGGGGATAATGTCACGCCATTCTGTCTGTACAGTATCTGGTTTTTGGTGTGACAATGCATATGTTTGCTTTAACCCTTTACTTTTTTCCCCCTAATTTGAGCTGGGATATTGTTGGCTGTTACCTGGATGAAGCCTTCTCAGTTCCCTGCTCTGCTGCGCAGCCGTACATGGGTGGTTAGGTCTTTTCTATTGCATACCTTCCTCATGTGCGGTCCCTGGTTGCTGCTATGGAAGCTGTCCGCAGATTGTGAGGTCATTTGCAGCTGGTGCATGACTTTCCACGTGTGTCAGCGCTTACAGTCACAGCCTAGTGCCCTGAGCCTCAGTTCCTGCACTGATTGTGCTGTAATGGTTTCTGTGTGTGCTAAGGGCATGCACGGCCACACCTCCCCTGCTTTTATCAGTGTTAGGGTGTGTAGTTGAAATGCTGTCCCCAGTCAATTGCTGGGGGGCAGCTCCTATATAAAGTTCCCCTGCCCTATGGGTGGGGCCTGAGCTACTCACAAAGCTCCTGAACTTTGCTATGTGCGTTTGTGTTCCTGCACCTCTCCTGTCTATGTTTTGGTACCAAAGTCCTTGCTTTGATTCCTGTTTTGTCCTGGTTTGGCGCCTGTCCTGGAGGCGGTATGTCCAGGCCCGAATCCTTGATCCTGTACCTGTCTGAACTGTGTCTGCTGTGATTATGTTCCTGGAATCCCTCTGCATCTGGAGCCTCACTCCCAGTGACTTTGAGTCTCTTGAAACCGGTGTTTCTGCTGAGCATCTACTACTCTGTGCTCTGACTACCATGCGGTGTAACCCCGTCTGGCTCATGTTCAGTATTGCGGTGCTTGCACCATGACGCTTGAGTTCCTTCCTAGGTCCAATGCCCGGAGCCTGACGACCACAGTCTGGAACCTGATGACCGCTGCCTGGAGCTTGGAGCCTGATGACTAGTGGTTCCTGTAGGTTATGTTGGATGTCCGGTACCGAACGACTGCTGCCTGATGTCTGCAGGTGACCCTGGGTCCAGATATCCTGATGTCCTGTCTGTACCCTGATGTCCTTCCTGTGTTCAATGTCCTGATTAGGGTTGAGCGAAACGGGTCGGCAATTTTCAGAAGTCGCCGACTTTTGGCAAAGTCGGGTTTCATGAAACCCGACCCGACCCCTGTGTGGGGTCGGCCATGAGGTTGGCGATCTTCTGAATCTGGAATCGGAATTCCGATACCGATTCCCGATATGTTTAAGATATCGGGAATTGGTATCGGAATTCAGATTTAAGTGTAAAATAAAGAATTAAAATAAAAAATATCGCTATACTTACCCTCTGACGGGCCCTGGTACTAACCGGGAACCTTCCTTCCTTAGAATCAGCCTTCCAAGACCTTGCGGTGACGTCGCGGTGACGTCGCGGCTTGTGATTGGTCGCGCGGCCCCCATGTGACCGCTCGCGCGACCAATCACAAGCCGCGACGTCACCGTGACGTCACCGAAGGCCCTGGAAGGGCTGATTCTTAGGAAGGAAGGCTGTCGGAAAGAAGCAGGGCGTGTCCGAGGGTGAGTATATAATTAATAGGAATATACTCACCCTCGGCTTCGTTCCGGCAGCCTTCCTTCCTAAGAATCAGCCCTTCCAGGACCTTCGGTGACGTCACCGAAGGTCCTGGAAGGGCTGATTCTTAGGAAGGAAGGCTGCCGGAAAGAAGCAGGGCGTGTCCGAGGGTGAGTATATACCTAATAGGAATATACTCACCCTCGGCTTCGTTCCGGCAACCTTCCTTCCTAAGAATCAGCCCTTCCAGGGCCTTCGGTGACGTCACGGTGACGTCGCGGCTTGTGATTGGTCGCGCGAGCGGTCACATGGGGGCCGCGCGACCAATCACAAGCCGCGACGTCACCGCGACGTCACCGCGACGTCACCGCAAGGTCTTGGAAGGCTGATTCTAAGGAAGGAAGGTTCCCGGTTAGTACCAGGGCCCGTCAGAGTGTAAGTATAGCGATATTTTTTATTTTAATTCTTTATTTTACACTTAAATATGGATCCCAGGGCCTGAAGGAGAGTTTCCGCTCCTTCAGACCCTGGGAACCATTTGAAACCCAATGCACTGCATTGGGTTTCGAGTTTCGGCCGACCCCGACCCCGACTTTTTTATAGGATCGGCCGATTTCACTCGACCCGACTTTTGAAAAAGTCGGGTTTCGTGAAACCCGACCCGATCCTATAAAAGTAAAGGTCGCTCAACCCTAGTCCAGATGTAACTGATGACCTGAAATGCCACGCCAGCGTCCTAGGTGATGACCTGGGCTGCCACGCCAGTGTCCCAGATGTCTATCCGGTATTCCTGTGTCCTGAAGCCCTGCCTGTGTCCTGAGGTCTTTCCTGAGTCCAGATGTCCTGATGTCCTGTCTGTATCCTGATGTCTTGCCTGCACCCTGATGTCCTCGTGTACCCTGAGGTCCTGCCTGGGTCCTAATGTTCCGCCTATGTGTGCCTCGGTGATCTGTTGGTGCCTTGGGGTCCACTGGGTGGTACCCTTCAGGAGGTGTGGAATCGGGAGCCTGACATCCTCATGTTTTGTTTATGTACTGTGTCTCTTTCCTTGTCCACATGCTCAGCTGCCACAGAACCCCGGTCTCTGCCCTCTCCTAGTTTGGGTAGGCCCGGGCACCCCTCTGTGGTTTAAAGGGTCCATATTTCGTCCCCAGGGGACACGCCTTCTGAGGTTGGTCGGTTTGGAGGCGTCTCTGGGCTGGGTCGCATCTGTGGCTGCAGCTGATCGTGACACATACTACATACATACTACATACATACTACGTACTACCTACATACTACATACATACATTCTACATATGTTCATACTACATACATACATACTACATATATACAGTACATACTACTAGAGTTGAGCAACTTTTACTTTTTTACGATCGAATGGGGTTTCGCTAAACCCGACTTTCTCAAAAGTCGGGTCGGGTGAAATCGGCCGATTATCGCGAAATGTCGGGGGCCGACTGAAACACGAAACCCAATGCAAGTTAATGGGGAAGCAATGTCGGCAGTGAGTGGAGGACAGGAAAACACCTACAGTGCCCATTTTAATGCCAAAAACATCAATTCTTATTACTTAAGCTTGTCAGTCTTAATTTACTTTATAATAATAGTTACGCATTGAAAACAGGGGGTCATTTGGCTAAAGTTGTGGGGGGGTAGGGCTGGCTCAAGATTTTCTTGGGCCCAGGAAACACGGAATACGTCACGGCGGTGGAGCAAGGAGAGGTAAGTATTTCAACTTTGCAAGTGCTGTGATCCTGAGCAAGCAGGGGGGGGGCACTAGTTGGCACTGGCACAGGGCCCCTCATAGTATGGCTGTGTGTTTGACGGCGGGCGGCGCCTCCCACTGCCAGAGACACTTTTGCGTACTATGAGGGGCCCTGTGCCAGTGCCAACGAGTATGCCCCCACCTGATGAAGGAACCTGCACATTCATCTGCACCTTCCTTTTTGTCCCCGTGTAAGGTGGTATAGTATGCGGGAAGGGGAACCTGACTTTCAGCAGGGTCAGATTCTGGCTGTGTAGAGTGCAAGGGGAATGTAGTGGTCTGGGTCAATGTACCAGCAGACTCATCTAGCAGTGGCTGGGCAAATATATAGGCCCAAAATAAAAAAGTAGGCTAAATGCAGTTCAAAATTGGTAACAGGAGTACCCAGGCGGCATTGCTTTGCTCAGAGGAGGACAACTGTAAGGACTGGCTGACACAGTTACTAGGCCCAAATAAGTAAGTAGGCTAAATGCAGTTCAAAATTTGTAACAGGAGTACACAGGCGGCATTGCTTTGTTCAGTGGAGGACAACTGTAAGGACTGGCTGACACAGTTACTAGGCCCAAATAAGTAAGTAGGCTAAATGCAGTACAAAATTTGTAACAGGAGTACATAGGCGGCATTGCTTTGTTCAGTGGAGGACAACTGTAAGGACTGGCTGACACAGTTACTAGGCCCAAATAGGTAAGTAGGCTAAATGCAGTTCAAAATTTGTAACAGGAGTACACAGGCGGCATTGCTTTGTTCAGTGGAGGACAACTGTAAGGATTGGCTGACACAGTTACTAGGCCCAAATAAATAAGTAGGCTAAATGCAGTTAAAAATTGGTAACAGGAGTAGACAGGCGGCATAGCTTTGTTCAGTGGAGGACAACTGTTAGGAGTGGCGCACACAGACACAGGTAGTAGGCCTAAAATAAAAAAGTAGGCTAAATGCAGTTCAAAATTTGTAACAGGAGTACATAGGCGGCATTGCTTTGTTCAGTGGAGGACAACTGTAAGGACTGGCTGACACAGTTACTAGGCCCAAATAAGTAAGTAGGCTAAATGCAGTTCAAAATTGGTAACAAGAGTACACAGGCGGCATTGCTTTGTTCAGTGGAGGACAACTGTAAGGAGTGGCGCAGACAGACACAGGTAGTAGGCCTAAAATAAAAAAGTAGGCTAAATGCAGATCAAAATTTGTAACAGGAGTACATAGGCGGCATTGCTTTGTTCAGTGGAGGACAACTGTAACAACTGGCTGACACAGTTACTAGGCCCAAATAAGTAAGTAGGCTAAATGCTGTTCAAAATTGGTAACAGGATTACACAGGAGGCATAGCTTTGTTCAGTGTAGGACAACTGTATGGAGTGGCGCAGACAGACACAGGTAGTAGGCATAAAATAAAAAAGTAGGCTAAATGCAGTTCAAAATTTGTAACAGGAGTACATAGGCGACATTGCTTTGTTCAGTGGAGGACAACTGTAAGGACTGGCTGACACAGTTACTAGGCCCAAATAAGTAAGTAGGCTAAATGCAGTTCAAAATTTGTAACAGGAGTACACAGGCGGCATTGCTTTGTTCAGTTGAGGACAACTGTAAGGACTGGGTGACACAGTTACTAGGCCCAAATAAATAAGTAGGCTAAATGCAGTTCAAAATTGGTAACAGGAGTACACAGGCTACATAGCTTTGTTCAGTGGAGGACAACTGTAAAGACTGGCTGACACAGTTACTAGACCCAAATAAGTAAGTAGGCTAAATGCAGTACAAAATTGGTAACAGGAGTACACAGGCGGCATTGCTTTGTTCAGTGGAGGACAACTGTAAGGACTGGCTGACACAGTTACTAGGCCCAAATAAGTAAGTAGGCTAAATGCAGTACAAAATTTGTAACAGGAGTACATAGGCGGCATTGCTTTGTTCAGTGGAGGACAACTGTAAGGACTGGCTGACACAGTTACTAGGCCCAAATAAGTAAGTAGGCTAAATGCAGTTCAAAATTTGTAACAGGAGTACACAGGCGGCATTGCTTTGTTCAGTGGAGGACAACTGTAAGGACTGGCTGACACAGTTACTAGGCCCAAATAAATAAGTAGGCTAAGTGCAGTACAAAATTGGTAACAGGAGTACACAGGCGGCATTGCTTTGTTCAGTTGAGGACAACTGTAAGGACTGGCTGACACAGTTACTAGGCCCAAATAAGTAAGTAGGCTAAATGCAGTTCAAAATTTGTAACAGGAGTACACAGGCGGCATAGCTTTGTTCAGTGGAGGACAACTGTAAGGAGTGGCACAGACAGACACAGGTAGTAGGCCTAAAATAAAAAAGTAGGCTAAATGCAGTTCAAAATTTGTAACAGGAGTACACAGGCGGCATTGCTTTGTTCAGTGGAGGACAACTGTAAGGAGTGGCGCAGACAGACACATGTAGTAGGCCTAAAATAAAAAAGTAGGCTAAATGCAGTTCAAAATTGGTAAAAGGAGTACACAGGCTGCATAACTTTGTTCATTGGAAGACAACTGTAAGGACTGGCTGACACAGTTACTAGGCCCAAATAAGTAAGTAGGCTAAATGTCTGCCAAAAAAATGTTCATAAATAATCAGGTGGCATAGCTAGGTACAGGAGTGGGCTCCTCTGCTGAGTAGCAGACAGTGGTAGTTGGCGCAAAGTATTAACTGGTCTAAATGGAGGCCAGGGCCCCTTTATATTTTTACTATCATCTATCATTTCAACAAATTTGTATTGGCAGTGCCATTGAAGGATTTAACTGCACAGACTACACAGTGCTGGAGCAGGGAGAGGTAAGTTTTGCAAGTGGTAGAGCACTGTTCGAGCTGGGGGGGAACACTCTCTCGTGGGCGGCGGTACTGGCACATGGCCCCTCATATTACGATGGTGTGTCTGACGTTGGTTGTGCAGCACCACCATCAGAGACACTTCATTGTACTATGAGGGACACTGTGCCAGTGCCATCGCCCAAGAGTGGGCACACCCACCTGTCCAGGCAAACGGCACTCACACGGGTGCTTGCGCCAAGTGGTGACCACTTGCCCTGTGGGAGGAGTCAGCCCATCTAGGGAGGTATAAAAATGGCCTATGGTGGACATTCAGCAGCTGCAAATGGAGGAATTGGAGCAGTCAGTAAGAGGAGGCCAAAAGCAAGACATTTTTCAGGCAAGCTACGTGTCAGCAGGGGAAGGTGGGGCAAAATAATTTGAAATCCATGATTGGTTCATTTTAATGAAGGTTAGATCATCAACATTTCGGGTAGCCAGACGTGTCCTTTTTTTGGTCAGTATTGAACCAGCAGCACTGAAGACTCTTCTTTCTGATAGCACACTAGCAGCTGGGCAAGCGAGCTCCTGTAATGCATATTCTGCCAATTCAGGCCAGGCGTCTATTTTAGATGCCCAGTAATCAAAGGGGAATGATCTGTGAGGGAGAACATCGATAAGGGTGGAAAAGTAGTTTGTAACCATACTGGACAAATGCTGTCTCCTGTCACTTTGAATCGATGCAGCAGTACCTGTTGTGTCAGCAGTCATTGCGAAATCACTCCACAACATGGTCATAAAACCCCTCTGTCCAACGCCACTTCGGATTTGTGCACCTCTAACACCTCTGCCTTGCTGCCCACTACGCCTCGTGTTAGAACCATCACCGCCGCTGTGTGCTGGGAATGCCTGAACCAAACGGTCTACAAGAGTTGCTTGTTTGGTAGCTAATATTTGCTCAAGGTTCTCATGTGGCATGATATTTTGTAACTTTCCTTTATATCATGGATCCAGGAGGCAGGCCAACCAGTAATCGTCATCGGTCATCATTTTGATAATGCGGGGGTCCCTTTTTAGGATACGCAAGGCATACTCAGCCATGTGGGCCAATGTTCCAGGTGTCAATTCACTGCTTGTGCTGGGTTGAAGAGCACTTTCTTGCAAATCAACAACACTTGTGTCCCGCAAAAACCCAGTACCTGACCTTGCAACGCCACCAGTTTCTATTTCCCCCTGAGAAGCATCCTCCTCCCATAAATATTCATCCCTATCATCCTCCTCCTCCTCCTCTTTGTCCGCCACCTCGTCCAGGAGAGCTCCCTGAGCAGGCAATGGCTGACTGTCATCAAGGCTTCCCTCCTCCTCGGCTGCAGACGCCTGCTCCTTAATGTGCATCAAACTTTGCATCAGCAGATGCATTAGTGGGATGCTCATGCTTATGATGGCGTCGTCTGCTCTTACCAGCCATGTGCATTCCTCAAAACACTGAAGGACTTGACAGAGGTCTTGTAGCTTCGACCTCTGCACACCAGACAACTCCATGTCTGCCATCCAACTGCCTGCCTGTGTATGTGTATCCTCCCACAAATAAATTACAGCATGCCTCTGTTCACACAGCCTCTGAATCAAGTGCAGTGTGGAGTTCCACCTTGTTGCAATGTCGATTATTAGGCGGTGCTGGGGAAGATTTAGTGATCGCTGATGGTTCAGCATACGGCTGGAGTGTACGGGCAACTGGCAGATGTGCAAGCAAAGTCTTCCCACCTTCAGGAGCAGGGCTGGTAACCCGGAATAATTTTTCAGGAAGCACTGCACCACCAGGTTCATGGTGTGAGCCAGGCAAGGTATGTGTTTCAGTTCTGAAAAGGCTATGGCAGCCATAAAATTCCTTCCGTTATCACTGACTACCTTGCCTGCCTCAAGATGTACACTGCCCTGCCATGACTGAGTTTCTTGCTGCAAGTACTCAGCCAGTACTTCCGCAGTGTGTCTGTTGTCGCCCAAACACTTCATTTCCAACACAGCCTGCTGACGCTTACCACTAGCTGTTCCGTAATGGGACACCTCGTGTGCAACACTGGCAGCTGCGGATGGAGTGGTCATGTGACTGTGTTCTGTGGACGAGCTTTCGCTTCTGGAGGAGGAAGAGGAGGGGGAGGGGTGGTGAACGCCTACAGCCAACTGTTTCCTAGACCGTGGGCTAGGCAGAACTGTCCGACTATGGCTGTCCCCTGTGGACCCTGCATCCACCACATTAACCCAGTGCGCTGTGATGGACACGTAACGTCCCTGGCCATGCCTACTGGTCCATGCATCTGTTGTGAAGTGCACCTTTCTACTGACTGATTGCCTCAGTGCATGGACAATGCGGTCTTTGACATGCTGGTGGAGGGCTGGGATGGCTTTTCTCGCAAAGAAGTGTCGACTGGGTAGGTCATAGCGTGGTATTGCGTAGGCCATCAGGGCTTTGAAAGCTTCGCTTTCAACCAACCGGAAGGGCATCATCTCTAACGAGATTAGTCTAGCAATGTGGGCGTTCAAACCCTGTGTACGCGGATGAGAGGATGAGTACTTCCTTTTCCTAACGAGAGTCTCTTGTAGGGTGAGCTGGACTGGAGAGCTGCATATGGTTGAACTAGCGGGGGTGGTCGTGGACATGGCAGATTGAGAGAGGGTTGGTGATGGTATTCTTGATGTTGGCGTACATACAGTGTTTCCTACCAAGAACCTTGTGATTCCCTGACTGCTTTGGCCTTGCGACGATACCTCCACATTTGCTGCTGGTGGTGTCCTAACCGGTGGGCTTACAGTGAGGGAAGCAATGTAGCGTTGCTGACTACCTTCATTCTGAGTGGGTGCACCAACGGTACGGGACGTTTGGTAGTTAGTCCAGGCTTGCAAGCGCATGCAGGTTAAATGTCTACGCATGCACTTTGTATTTAAATTTTGGAGATTCTTCCCTCTAGTAAAGGTCTTTGAGCATTTCTTACAGATAACTTTGCACTGATCATTCGGATCTTGGTTAAAAAATTGTCACACTGCACTCTTCCTACTATGGATAACATTTTCAGGCATTGCACGCTGTGCTACTTTCACCGGATGGCCACGCTGTCCTAAAACTGATTTTGTTTTTGACAAACGTGTTTGGCCTAATACGGGCCTGCCAGATGACAGCTGTTGCGATGTAGATGGCTGCTGCGGATCATCCTCCTCCGCTTCTGAGCTACTGGCAGTGGCACCCTCTTCCCCCAATGGCTGCCAATCTGGGTCAACAACTGGGTCATCTATCACCTCCTCTTCAATGTCCTGTGCACCTTCCTCTGTGTCATCGTGTAAGGTGCTATAGCGTTCGGGACGGGGCACCATAGTGTCATCAGGGTCAGATTCTGGCTGAGTACACTGCGAGGGCAACATAGTGATCTGAGTCAATGGAACAGCATAATAATCTAGCTGTGGCTGTGCATCTGTGCACTCCATGTCCGATTCATCTTGTAATGGGCTGTTAACAATTTCCCTTTCTAACCCAGGCATGGTATGTGTAAAGAGCTCCATGGAATAAACTGTAGTGTCATCTGCCGCATACTTCACTTTTGGTTTGGGTGAAGGACACAAGGAAGCGACTTGTTCCTGACCGGGAGCATCCACTGACGACTCGCTGCTTTTATATTTCGAACTTTTGGAAGAGGAGGCGAAAGAGCTAGAGGCTGAGTCAGCAAGGAAAGCCAAAACTTTTTCCTGCTGCTCCGGCTTTAAAAGCGGTTTTCCTACTCCCAGATAAGGGAGCCTTCGAGGCCTTGTGTAGCCAGACGATGACGCTGGCTCAACACCTCGAGACTTAGGTGCTATTTTGCTTTTCCCACTACCACCAGATGCTCCACCACCACCACCATCATTACCAGCAACGACCGCCCACGGCCTCTTCCACCAGACTTCCTCATTTTTGGGAAAATGTAATCAAAATAACAACCGTTATATGGTACTGTAAAGCAAGGTAGAAGGTGTATATAAACTTGTTGAGAATTGAAATCTCCCTTTTTTTGGATGGGAGACTGCACCAAAACTCAGGCCCAGTGTATTACATTACACAATGTAAGTGGCAGAACGTGGCTGGAAGATATACTACAAACTAACAGAACCGACGAAGATCCACTTAGTGGCAATTTAAATCTCCCTTTTTTTGGGGGGAGACTGCACCAAAACTCAGGCCCAGTGTATTACACTACACAATGTACGTGGCAGAAAGTGGCTGGCTGATATACCACAAACTAACAGGACTCTAGTATTTCCACTTTGTGAGAATTTGAATCTCCCTTTTTTGGGGGGGAGACTGCACCAAAAAAGGCCCTGTGCATAAAACACCACAATGTACGTGGCAGAAAGTGGCTGGCTGATATACCACAAACTAACAGGACTCTAGTATTTACACTTTGTGAGAATTTGAATCTCCCTTTTTTGGGGGGAGACTACACCAAAAAAAAGGCCCTGTGCATAAAACACCACAATGTACATGGCAGAAAGTGGCTGGCTGATATACCACAAACTAACAGGACTCTAGTATATCCACTTTGTGAGAATTTGAATCGCACAGTTTTTGAGGGGAGACTGAACCCAAACTCAGGTCCAGTGTATTTTACAACGCAATGTGAGTGGCAGCAAGTGGCTGGCTGATACACGACAAACTAAGAGGACTGAGGTATATCCACTTTGTGAGAATTTGAATCTCACTTTTTTGGGGGGGAGACTGAACCCAAACTCAGGCCCAGTGTATTTTACAACGCAATGTGAGTGGCAGAAATTGGCTGGCTGATACACAAGAAACTAAGAGAGCTGAGGTATATCCATTTTGTGAGAATTTGAATCTCACTTTTTTGGGGGGGAGACTGAACCCAAACTCAGGCCCAGTGTATTTTACAACTCAATGTGAGTGGCAGCAAGTGGCTGGCTGATACACGACAAACTAACAGGACTGAGGTATATCCACTTTGTGAGAATTTGAATCTCACTTTTTTGGGGGGAGACTGAACCCAAACTCAGGCCCAGTGTATTTTACAACGCAATGTGAGTGGCAGCAAGTGGCTGGCCGATACACGAAAAACTAACAGGACTGAGGTATATCCACTTTGTGAGAATTTGAATCTCACTTTTTTGGGGGGAGACTGAACCCAAACTCAGGCCCAGTGTATTTTACAATGCAATGTGATTGGCACCAAGTGGCTGGCTGATACACGAGAAACTAAGAGGACTGAGGTATATCCACTTTGTGAGAATTTGAATCTCACTTTTTTGGGGGGAAGACTGAACCCAAACTCAGGCCCAGTGTATTTTACAACGCAATGTGAGTGGCAGCAAGTGGCTGGCTGATACACGACAAACTAAGAGAACTGAGGTATATCCACTTTGTGAGAATTTGAATCTCACTTTTTTTGGGGGGGAGACTGAACCCAAACTCAGGCCCAGTGTATTTTAAAACACAATGTAAGTGGCAGAATGTGGCTGGCTGATATACGACAAACTAACAGAACTAACGTATATCCACTTTGTGACAATTTGAATCTCCCTTTTTTGGGGGGGAGACAGCACCACAACTCAGGCCCAGTGTGTAACACAACACAATGTAAGTTGCAGAAAGTGGCTGGAAGATATCTGAAAAAATCCAATGACTGTAGCACAATTTCAATCTCCCTACAATGATCTCAGGACAAGTATGGCAGCAACAAAAAGGACTGCTGCACACAAAAGTGTGGACAAATAAACAAGATAACTGCAGAAAGGAGCAACAGGATTTTTGCTTTTAAAAAAGCAGTTGGTTTGCACAGCAGCGGTGCAAACAGCAATGCAGCTATCAGGGAGCCTTATAAGGCAGCCTAAAAAGCTACAGAGCTGATGCACAAAGATATAGCCTCCACTGTCCCTGCAAAACAAAGGTGGTGTTGGACAGTGGAAATCACTATAGCACAAGCGGTTTAGGGTTTAATCTTCCCTCCCTAACTATAGCCTTTCTTCTGACGAAGCTGCAGCAATCTCTCCCTATGCTAAGATCGGCAGAAGTAAGATGGCAGTCGGCGTGCACGCCCCTTTATACCCCCTGTGAAAGAAAGCAAGCCAATCACTGTCATGCCCTTCTCTAAGATAGTGGGGACCGAGACCTATGTCATCACGCTGCCCACACTCTGCGTCCTCCTTCATTGGCTGAGAAATGGCGCTGAACGCGTCATACAAAACGCGACTTTGGTGCGAAGATCGCCGACCGCATGGCCGATCCCACACTAGGATCGGGTCGGGTTTCATGAAACCCGACTTTGCCGAAAGTCGGTGATTTTTTAATTTGTCCGATCCATTTCGCTCAACCCTACATACTACACACATACATACTACATACATACATACATACAGTACATACATACTACATTCATACTATACATTCATACATTACATTCATACATTAAATTCATACATTACATTCATACATTACATACAATACATTCATACATTACATACAATACATTCATACATTGCATACAATACATACATATAGACATACAGTACATATAACATAGAGTACATACCATCACTTGTCACTTTGTTCCCCGAAGCCAGTGTCATCTGTAAAAAATATTAAAATAACAAACAAACAATATACTCCCATGATCCGCAGAAATCCTCGAGTGTCCCACTACGATCTCCTGTGGAGAGCAGCAGCATCAGCTGATGCGACCGCTCTCTAGGGGCTCCAGGAATACAGTGACGGGAGGAAGGTATCCTTCCGCACTGTATTCCTCCTCCACTGTAAAAAAATAGTCTTTAGTCTCACTTTTGGCATTGCTGTGTGAGAAAGTTGCCACGCAGATTTTGCCATAAAGTGAGACCAGTGAACTAGAGTAACCTCAGTGATGCACTGCAGGAGCCATTGTCTCCTTTCAGTGTGTCACTGGAGGTCCTATAGAGCAGTGACATCACCCGATGTCACTGTTCTATAGGGGAGATCGTTGTGGGACACTCGTTATTAATTGGACTATGGCGGACAGGTAGTATATGGTTTATTATTTCTCTAGTCACCTTCCACGACAGTCACCTTGGAGGATGTCTCCCCACCCTAATGGGGGACAGGAACACAAAGAGGTTAAATGACCCTCCCCTTCCTACTAACTCCAGTGTTTTTCCTGTCCCCCAGTGGGGTATGAAGAGGTCCTGCAGGAGCTGTCGTGTCCAGTGAACGGAGCACCTGGATTTGCTTACCAGTGGGCAGCCGAGGTCGGGCGGTATCCTCTCCTCCTCCTCCATGTGCTGCGCTCCGTCTTCACCCTTGTGGTAGACTCGGGCCTCCTTCCTGCCCCTCCCGCGCTCTGTCTGGGGCAAAATGGGGTGGTGATGTGCTCCTGGGGTCCTTGCTGAGCTCCCCGGCGTCCTCCCTCTCTGGCGTCTGTCTGGAGTTTTGGGTTCGCATGCGCCGGATGTGACGTCATTGCACTTCTGGTTCGTGGCCTGGGACTCTGCACTGGAGCACACGCTAGAACGCACGCTGTCCTGGCGTTCCATGAGGTCGGTGGCCACCGGGGGGAATCGCCGACCAGATAGGGTCGTTCAGGCCTCCCTATGGACCGAAGGGGGAGGAGCACACAATATCGCTGGGGACCTCGATACCTACATATCCTGGTCTGGGCCTCCAGGTAAGACACTTCCCTGTCTCTGTGACTGTATACAGCTTGATCATGGACGGCAACAAACCCTCTGCTTCATCTGCAGATCCCAGTGTTCACCCTCCTGCCGTGAGTAGCTGGGCTGGTCCCTTTACTGTTCAGCCATGTTTTTTATGGGTTAGTTGGTATACTTCTCTCTCTTTTAGGTAGAAAAGGTCTCTGCCCCAAAGAATAAACCTAGCCGCAAGTGTGGTGTTTGTGGCTCCCGGCTACCCTCTGCCTATAAGAAGACCCTGTGTCAACCCTGTATGGATGACATATTACATGCTGAACAGCCCTCCCTCCTGGATAGCATTAAAAGCTTGATTAAACAGGAGGTACAATCCTCCATGGCGCCCTTCTCCCAACCTCAAGTGTCGCATCCTCCCCCCACTAAAAAATGGAAGATGGCCCCAGTTAATACTGATACTGACTCGGGTGAGGTCCAGTCTTCTGAGTCAGGAGACGATTGGGAGAATGAGGGCTTCACATCCACCCCTAAAGCGGATGGGAAAAAATATTACTTTTCCTCTGAAGATATGGATGAGCTAGTCTCCATAGTAAGAAGCACCATGGGGGTTGAGGAAGTAGATGAAAAACATTCTGTACAGGATGTAATGTTTGGGGGCCTGAGACCCATGCCTAAGAAAGGGTTCCCTATACACAAAAATGTTCAAAATCTCATTTTCCAGGAGTGGGCTTCCCCAGAGAAGGGCCTTAGTGTCCCTTCTGACTTTAAAAACCGGTTTCCCTTAGAGGGTGATAATTCTATTTGGGAAGTTCCTAAAGTGGACATTCAGGTCTCCAAAGTCACCAAAAAGACATTCCTCCCATTTGAGGACTCTTCTCAATTAAAAGATTTAATGGATCAAAAGATCGAGAGTCACTTAAAGAAGTCCTGGGAGTCCTCTACGAATCTTCTTAAGGCAAATATTGCTTCTACTTGCATAGCCAGTGCCCTGGTCCTCTGGCTTCGCAAATTAGGGGAACATCTCTACCAGGGTACTTCCAGAGAGGAAATCCTGGACTCCCTTCCCCTTCCACAAAAGGCTTCGGAATTCCTAGCCGATGCCTCAGGAGAGTCCATTTGGGTGGCCACACGGTCCCTAGTGCTCTCAAATTCAGCCAGGAGAGCTCTTTGGCTGAAATCTTGGGGAGGTGACATTACCTCTAAGACCAAACCCTGCGCCATCCCCTTTCAGGGTCACCATGTGTTCGGGCCGATACTGGATGATATTCTGGATAAGGCCTCTGAAAGGAAAAAATCGTTACAAAAAGTTACTAGAAAGCATTTTTTTCATCCCCCTCGTGACCAGTCCTCCCAGAAGGATTTTAGGGGAAAAGAAAAACAGGTCATTGGAGCTACCCGAAAGGGAGTAGAGGCAGGAACATCCTCGTGCCTCAACAGCAGCAGACTCAGGAAAAACAGTGACTCTTCGGTCGGGGGGCGGCTCTCACGGTTTCTCACACAATGGCGGTCCATATCCATGAACCAGTGGATCCTCCACACGTTTCAATTCGGACTAAAATTGGAATTCGAGAGCCCCCCATTGCCTGAGAATTACTCCAGAACAACCCCCAGACCTCCTCAACTCCTTTCTTCTTCAAATCCAGGAACTTCTGCGAGAGAAAGTGATCTCCCATGTACCCCAGCAGGATTTAGGCAGAGGTCATTACTCTCGCCTTTTCCTCATAAGGAAACCCTCAGGGAAATGCAGGCTGATCATAAATCTAAAACCCTTGAACCAGATCATCAAGTATCAGATGTTCAAGATGGAGTCAGTCATCCCGCTAATTGGACAAGACTGGGTGATGGCAACGATAGACCTGAGAGACGCCTATTATCACGTTCCAATCCATCCGGATCACAAGAAGTTCCTCAGGTTCGCAATCTCCCAAAACCGCAAGATCACTCACTACCAATACAACATCCTTCCCTTTGGAGTATCCTCGGCTCCGAGAGTGTTCTCAAAAATCATGAGAGAAACAGTCATCTTCCTCCGTCATCAGGGAATCTGCCTGGTCCCTTACCTAGACGATCTTCTTATTATGGCTCCTTCAACATCTTAGCTGAACCAGGATGTATCAAAAACTCTGGATACTCTCGAGTCCCTGGGCTGGATCCCGAATCGGACCTACAGCCTTCCACGAGGAAGAAATTCCTGGGGATTCTCTTGGATTCAGAGAAAAGGATGTCCTTCCTTCCCGAAGATCGTCAGCGCGACCTTTGCCAAAGAATCTCAAGATTCAAGCAACAAAGATCCCCAACCCTGAGGGAATCCATGTCTATTCTAGGATCCCTAACTTCGTGCATTCAGGCAGTATCCTGGGCCCAGGCACACACATGGACCCTCCAGACTCATGTTCTTCTACATTCTCGGAGGTATCAGAACACCCTGTCCATGAGAATCCCTCTTCCCGGACATGTGAAATCAGCCCTGTCATGGTGGCTAAAAGGCCAGAACCTTCGGCGAGGGGTAAGCTGGGATCAGCTCCCTCTGAAAGTGCTCCACACAGATGCCAGCCGAAGAGGTTGGGGTGCCGTGGTGGATCAAACATATTTTCAGGGTCTATGGCCCACAGACATAAGTTCCAGATCCTCCAATCTGAGGGAACTAAAGGCAGTAGAGGAAGCGCTGCTAGCTGCCTCACCTCTAATCCAAGGCCACCATATTTGTGTCTACTCCGACAACGTGACGACTGTGGCTTATCTTCATCACCAGGGGGGCACAAAATATACCAATCTGAAACTAGTGGCAGCTCGGATATTTCTCTGGGAGGAGAAACACCTCCTTTTAATCTCCACGGTACATCTGAAGGGTTCAGACAACACCAAATTACAACACAACACTTATTGACGCCTCTCCATTATTAACCCGGCTTAATGTCACCTTACAATAGCAAGGTGACATTAACCCCTTATTACCCCATATCCCACCGCTACACGGGAGTCGGAAGAGAGGGGCTAAGTGCCGGAATTGGAGCAACTTACAAATGCGCCATTTCTGGTGTAGCTCCAGACTGGTATTCGTAGCCAGGGGGGGCAATATCCATGGCCCCTCTCAACGCTATGAATATCAGCCCGCAGCTGTCTGCGTAGCCTTTCTGGCTATTAAATATAGGGGGACCCAATGTCATTTTTTTGGTGTCCCCCTATAGTGGCGGAGAAATGCAGTGCGGAAGGATACTGTTACGTGTTACGAAACCACTCAGCACCCAGAATATGTTATGCAGTTATATGTATGAATAATAGGTTCCATGTGAGATGCATCAGCCCACAGGCTGCGCCTCTGGGCAGAGGGGACAAGATATAGTAATAATTCCCACAGTAAATATCGGCAGGCTCCGGCCCCCTGCGGCTATTGTAATGTATGTCTGGCCTGCTGCTTTTCTATTGGCCTGCCCTCTGTATCTGTGATATATATTTTGTGTCCTGTGAATAAAGTGTGGTGATACTGGAAATACGTGGAGAAGCAGTCAGTTTTTATATGCTCTCATGTAATCAAGGAATTCCAGCCAGCGTCCTTCATTCAGACTCCAGCCAAAGCAAAGTGGACCTCCTGAAACATGGGGTGGTACTGAAAGAGGTACCCCAGCTTGGTAGACCCCGTTACAGATACCTTCCTTCCGTCATTGTATTCCTGAAGCCCCTAAAGAGCGGTAGCATCAGCTGATGCTGCTGTTCTCCACGGGAGATCGTCGTGGGACACTCGTGGATTTCTGCGCATCAGGGAGTATATTGTTTGTTTGCTATTTTAATATTTTTTACAGATGACACTGGCTTTGGGGAACAAAGTGACAAGTGATGGTGAGTATGTACTCTATGTTATATGTACTATATGTCTATATGAATGTATTGTATGTAGTATGTATGCAGTATGTAGTATGTAGGTTTCTGTGTTGTTTTTTTTACATTCAACACATTAGTCAGATGATTAGACTACTACTGTCCCATCATTCACTAATGTGTCAATCACTGTCATTGTAGCAGGCATAGCCCGGACTTGTAGTCCCATCGGACGATGCCTGCACATAAACACAAAGATCCCCGGCAGGCCCACACAGACCCCCAAGAGGCCCGTACAGACCCCTGGCAGCATGCACAGACCCCCAAGAGACCTGTACAGACCCCCGGCAGGCCCGCACAGACCCCCGAGAGGCCCTTTCAGACCCCCGGCAGCATGCACAGACCCCCGAGAGGCCCATACAGACCCCCAGCAGCACGCACAGACCCTGAGAGGCCCGTACAGACACCCAGCAGGCCTGTACAGACCCCTGAGAGGCCCGCACAGACACCGCCTGCACACACAGACACGCAGTCTCGGCCACTCACCGCCCACCACCGTCATCATTTCAGCAAGCAATCACAGCCATTATGTTGTGGGATGGGTTGGCCTGCCAGCTCGAGGATTTTATGAGGATATTGAATGACAATATCTTCAATATTCGACTTACATATGTCTTTAATGAGAGGAGGGTTGACTTCCTGGACATCCGCCTTGAGGTCGATAGTGACAGGTGCATCCAGATGGAAGCCTACCTCTGTCAATTCTCTATTACATGCGTCTTCAGCTCATCATTCGTCCACTGTGAGAGCCGTCCTGGTTGGACAGTTCCTTAGGATGCGGCGAATTTGTTCTACTGACTCTAAATTTGAGTCACAGGCCTCAGACCTTAAACAACGCTTTCTAGCTCGAGGCTATAGCCATAGATGTATCAAAACTGGGTATGATCGTGCAAGGAAAACCTCACGTACTAGTTTGCTACATCCAGTGAAGAGATGCAAAAGTGTAGGTAGGGATGGACCCATTCGGTTCATCTCTACCTACAATCACGAATGGCACAACATGCGTGCCATTCTAAACAAACATTGGCCCGTTTTGGGAGTTGATCCCGTTCTGAGGGCCTCCCTGGGCAGCTTTCCTTTGATGACCCCTAAAAAATCCAAAAATCTTCGTGACTTGCTGATTAGGAGCCACTATATTCCGGCTCCCAGCAATCCCTTTGGCACTAGTGGTCCTCAGTTTGGATCCTTCTCATGCGGGCACTGTCTTGCCTGCGCCAATGTCCTATGCTGTTCTACCTTTGCCTCATCAGATGGGTCAAGGGAATTTAAAATCAGACAACGTATCTCTTGTGGTACTTCTAATGCTATATACTATGCCACCTGTTCGTGCCCCAAAATATATGTGGGCCTTACCACAAGAGAATTAAGAATACGGGTACGTAAACATGTGCGGGGCATTGGTGGGGCCAAGACAGTGTCCGATACTTCGGAATTGGATACTATTCCTCGTCATTTCAAGTTACATCACCATTGTGACACCAGTATTTTGAAAGTGAGGGGGATTGATGCCCTCCATCTTGGTATAAGAGGGGCGACAATAAAAAACTTCTTGCACAAATCGAGACAAGGTAGATCATCCAATTAGATACCATGATACCGAAAGGCCTCAATGAATATTTAAGCTTTGCCCCTTTTTTGTAGTCCTCCTGATATTTAGTTTCCTAGACTCCTGTTCCCACATGCCCCCATGTTTCCCTGTGGATGTGTTTTTAACTTTTTTAATTTTATTTTTTTATTTAGTGTTTTTGACTCTGCTTATTTATTGCGCCTCCGTATTTTCTCCTACTGGGCCCCCCTTTCGGACTGAAAATGACCCCGGACTTAATCTCATTATATGGGAAAATTACAGCCATCTCAGTGACTTTGGATGATTTCAACTTTTGTAATTTGTATACATTTTGTGATGTTATAGTTATATGCAGCCATGTTGTTACACAGCGTTTTTTTTGTTTTGTTTTTTTTCTTTCATCCAGTTAATTGTCCTCATACATGCTCTCATGGCTGTGCGCATCGCACTGCGACCTATTGTTTCCTGTCTGCGGGTGGGCATCTTTACGGTGTGTGCACCGCTTGGTGGGCTCTCCCCTGGTGTGTGTGCACTTCCCATGACTCCCTATCTGCAGTTCAGGACCTGACGGCCGCAGTGCGCATGAGCCCACTCTAGCCATCCTGATTGGCCGTTTCAGGCCATGTGACTAAGTTCATGGGGTTATTAGAAGGTCCTGCAGGGACCTGAGACACACTCCCTTGAGAAAGCGGCCTCTAGCTGCCATGAAACGTGTGTCGGGACCCTCCATCCACCCCCCTCCTTGTTTCCACTCATCTGTTGGTAAGCGCTGCATTTCTTGCCATGCACTATTGCACCTTAGATGTTATATAGACAGGCGTATTCCCTATCATCTGGTTCATGCATGCTGCTTCCCTGTCGTCCATGTTTGGACGCACTAACTTTTCCCTGAGTTACGGTCTTTGGACCTTTATTTATTTATTTTTCCAGGGACTGAAGTGTATATGTGGGGTGGGGATAGGTGTGGGTGGGGTTCATAACAGTCTGCATTGTTTTTTGGTGTTCAATATATTGTTGTGACATTTTACCTTTTCTATGATATAATAAAATTATATGATATCTTTTAGATATAATCAGTTTGCTCTTTTTGTTCTCCTGCTGTTAGCTTATAAAGTCTTTGTGCACATTGCAAAGCCTGCCAAAAATGACAAGAAGGGTCATACATGCACTCTACAAGGCACCCACTGGAATGTCTGATAAAAAAAAGAAAGTGTAGTTTTGGCACTTTTACACTAATAAAAGGATCTACACATAGTGCAAAGCCAGGAAAAATTATAAGTAGGGTCATCCAGCCACTCATTGACCCTTGAAGGCAAAAACTAGCTGGCCTCATTCAAATATTGAAGATTAAAACACTTTATGTGCTGCTGTCATCTGGTGGTGTGGGAAAGAAGGGGCTAATCTAAGCTTTGTTCATTTTTATCAAAGTGAGCCTGTCAGCACTTTTTGTTGACAGGTCTGTCTGTTATAACCCACCAAGTGGCACTAAAAATCCACTCAGACCAGATGGTAGTGGCAGGGCAGCACAACACCATAGAGGGAAAGCTCATGCCAGGTGTCGAGCTTTGAGACCCGATAGCTGAAGATCACAGGGGAATTGAGGAGTACGCTGGCTTTGTCAGCAAGGTGTTGATTGACCATCCTTAAAGCAAACCTGTCAGCAGGATTTTGCTTGGTAAACTACAGACACTGTCAGGTTGGTACTGTTATACTGATTAAAATGTTAGCTTGGTCGAAAAAAATTCCTTTGTGGTTGTTTTTAATATTTGAAGTTTTCAGTTAATGAGATCTTCATGCTTTGTGGTGAGCCTGTGGGTGGGGTTTTATGTGGTGCTCTGCTTAAATATTCACCTGTATGGGCTTATGACAGGTCACTGATCCTTCAGTGTCCTGGCCCCATTTTACGTAATGCATATAATATTGTGGGTTTAAAAAAAAAAATTACATTCAGCAAAATAGTGATGGCGCCTGCGCAGTAGCATGTATCACACTATGCCTATAATATTGTCGGGTGAAAAAGAAAATTAACTTAATCAAAATGGTGGCAGTGGCCCTGGCACAGTAGCATGTATCAAATTATGAATCTAGCAGGGTGAACAACCAGTAATCTTTTTTGGCCAATATGTATGTATCACGAAGGTCAAGGGAAAGACAGCAGTACATATAGTCTGCCAAATGGGCCAAGCGCCATACAGCCAACACTTCCCTTTCTCTACCATGATGACGACTCTCCATTGACTCCTCCTCCTCCCTCTCTTTCTCCTCATTCACCTCCTCAGCTCAGCCAGCTCCTTTTCTTACTCCTCTTCCTCAGCCTCCACCTCCTCATTGTTACCCAATCAGCACTGAGGAGATGAGATGAGGCTGGGCTGGATAGTATTTCCTTGTAAAATGTCTCCCTCCATCTCCAACGAATCCACATGAAATGCTTCATGTTTAATTGTCAGCAGCGACTGTTTAAGTAGGCACAAAAGTGGTATATTTGAGCTGATGATGGCGACATCATCAGCAGAATAGTTGTGCTGATGATGATGTTATCGCCGCTTACCATCTTTGTTGAGTCCTCAAAGTCTTGGAGAACCGCACAAATGTCAAACATCCATGCTCACTCTTCATGTGCGGAGGTTTAGCAGAATACTGATGGGTGTGATGGAGCTGGTATTCCACTACTGGCCTAGACTTGCCCAGACTAGCTACCTTGTGCCAAGCAGTCCAACTCTGCCTCCTCCTCCTCAGAAAGCTGTGGCGTTGGTGGGGTTTGCTTTCTGAGTTCTGCTGCATTCTATATCTAAGGCCATATTCACATGTTCAGTATTTGCTCAGTGTTTGTGTGAAAAAAGATTAAAATACAGAAGTGGTGACGTATTTTTATTATACTTTTCCTCTGATTGTTCCACTCCTCGTTTGCCCTTTCAAATATTGATGTAAAATACTGACCAACTACTGAACGTGTGAACGTAGCCTTAGGGTATGTGCACACGTTGCGGATTCTGCTGCGGATTTTTCTGCAGTGGATTTGGAGAATCCGCAGTGCAAAACCACTGCGGTTTTCACTGCGGATTTTCTAGCGGTTTCTTCTGCAGATTCCACTGCGGTTTTACATCTGCAGTTTCCTATTGGTGCAGGTGTAAAACTACTGCGGAATCCGCACAAAGAATTGACAGGCTGCGGAAAATAATCCGCTGCATTTCCGCGCTGATTTTTCCACAGCATGTGCACAGCGGGTTTTTTTTCCCATAGGTTTACATGGTACTGTAAACTTAGGGAAAACTGCTGCGGATCCGCAGTGTCAAAACCGCTGCAGATCCGCAGCAAAATCTGCAGCGTGTGCACATACCCTTAGAGCACTGATTGTGTCGCAACTGCTACACCCACTAACCCACTAAACTAAGTGATATATTGCAGCCATTTGGTAAATTCAAAAAAGTTCATTTTTTTCTCATTACCCTCTGCAACCCCATCTTGACTGAAAAAAACAGAAGTATAGTAATTTTTGCAAATTTATTAAAAAACAAAATCTGAAATATCACATGGTCATAAGTGTTCAGAGCCTTTGCTCAGTATTGAGTAGAAGCACCCTTTTGAGCTAGTACAGCCATGAGTCTTCTTGGGAATGATGCAATAAGTTTTTCACACCTGGATTTGGGGATCTTCTGCCATTCTTCCTTGCAGATCCTCTCCAGTTCTGTCAGGTTGGATGGTGAACGTTGGCGGACAGCCATTTTCAGGTCTCTCTTCAATGCTTAATTGGGTTTAGGTCAGGGCTCTGGCTGGGCCAGTCAAAAATGGTCACAGAGATGGTCTGATGCCATTCCTTTGTTATTTTAGCTGTGTGTTTAGGGTCATTGTCTTGTTGGAAGGTGAACATTCGGCCAAGTCTAAGGTCCAGAGAACTCTGGAAGAGGTTTTCATCCAGGATATCTCTGTACTTGGCAGCATTCATGTTTCCTTCAGTGTCAACCAGTCATCCTGTCCCTGCAGCTGAAAAACACCCTCATTTTGGCACACTGTCGTGCAGATATTTATTCCTCTGTGTCAGCAGTTAAGTCCTCCTGGGTCTCTTGCAAAGTATTTCTTTGCATTCAAATGCCGATGGATAGTTTGTGCTGACATTGTCGTGCCCTGAGCCTGCAGGACAGCTTGTACTTCTTTGTAAGTTGATGGGGGCTGCTTATCCACCATCTGGGCAATCCAGTGCTGCAGCCTTTCATCAATTTTTCTGTCATTCACGTCCAAAGAGATTAGCTACAGTGCTATGTATTGTCATGTTCTTGATTATGTTGAACACCATGGACAAACGAACATCAAGATTTCTGGAGAGGAACTTGTAAACTTGAGATTGTTGATATTTTTAACAATTTTGGTTCTCAAGTCCTCAGACAGCTCCCTTCTCTTTCTGTTCTTCATGCTAAGTGTGTCACACACAGACACACAATGCAAAGATTGAGTCCACTTCTTCTCTTTTTATCTGGTTTCAGGAGTGATTTTAATTTTGTCGACATATGTTAGTTGTCACAGGTGAGTTTGAACAAGCATCACATTATTGAAACAAAGTTGTTTACCTACAATTTTGGAAAGGTGCCAACAATTTTTTCAGGCCCATTTTGGGGGTTTTGTGTGAAATAATGTCCAATTAGTCTTTTTTTCTTTGTATTTTTTGTGTTGTTTTAACACACACAAACAAATAAATAAATAGGAAATAAACATGTATACGTATGTAACGCCCGCCAGGGCCAAGGGGTACGCGGTACCAGGTCCGGTACTTAAAGCGATGTAGCACGGCGGCGACTTGGTCTGTGGCCCTGGGCACCCATGTAAAAAGGGAAAAGTCGTTAAAGGGTTGCTGAGATAATAAAAGTTCGTGACTAGAGTTGAGCAATACCTTCCGATATTTAAAAATATCGGTGTCGGATTGGATCGGCCGATATTCGAAAAATATCGGATATCGCCCATACCGATACCCGATACCATTGCAAGTCAATGGGACAAAAATATCGGAATTAAAATAAACCCTTTCTTTCCTTGTAGGTTCATTCAACATGAAGGAAAACAACTAAGAGTAATGTAGGATGTATTGGGGGAGGTAGAGGACACATTAAAGGCATAGAGGTTTAGCCCAATCAAATGGAATAGCAGGAATTAATTTTTTTTTAAGACGTACGGAGTTACAAAGATATTGACTATGTTAAGATTTTTTATATTTTGTCAGATATTGATGTTTCACTAATTCCATGCTCTTCACCTTCTTTTTTACTTCTCCGACACTTTCTTCTTCATCATCCTCAGCAACAGCATCTTTTACATCAACTTCTTCTTCACCTTATTCATCTTCTTCTTCTTCTTCACCTTCTTCCTATTATTCTTTTTTGTTACATTCTTCATATTCTTTTTAGTCAACTATTATTCTACTTCATATTCTACTTCTTCATCATATTCTTATTTGTGACAGGCATTCCTGTAGTTGTTATCTATAAAAGTTTGAAGATTACACCTTCCGTTCTGCCTGTCACAAAAGAGTTACAACAGGATTTGTCCACGTTCAATTTGGCATGCAGCAGCAGGCTTTATCCAGGGGCACCACGAGGAGGAACGGACAAAGCCCCATACACTGCTTAGTCTTCTTCTGCTTATAATTTAGATAATATCTTTTGCTCTGATGTTTAGTCTTATGCTTAATGTTCTTCTGCTCTTTGTTCTGCAGCTTCTTGTTCTTCTGCTTTTTGGTCTTCCGGGTCATCATCTCCAGGGTCGTCATCTCCGGGGTCGTCGTCATCATCGGGGTGGTCTTCAGGGTCGTCGTCTCAAGGGTCGTCGTCTCAAAGGTTGTCTTCTCTGGTGTCATCGTCATCTTAGGGGTGGTCTTCAGGGTCGTCATCTTTAGGTTCTTGAACTTGGAAATGTAGCAGAAGGTACAAGAAGGCTGAGAAAATGCTGAGAACCAGCTGATGGAACTGGAACCCGGATGGCTACCCGAAGGTCCAAGAGCCAATGGAACTACCAAGGACCAGCTGACGTTACTGGAACCCAGTTACTAAGCAGCAGGTACCCATGCCAGAAAGCACTACCAAGGACCACCTGACGTTGGTGGAACTTGGATACCAAGAAGGAGGCAAATAAGCCAAAGGCTCTGCCCGGAACCAGCTGACGGTATTGGAACCAGGATGGGGAGCAGAAGGTACAAGAGCAAAAGACACAGCCGAGAACCAGCTGATGGTACTGGAACCCGGATGGGTAGCCGAAGGTACAAGAGCCAATGGAACTACCGAGGACCAGCTGACGTTACTGGAACCCGGTTATTAAGCAGGAGGTACCCATGCCAGAAAGCACTACCAAGGACCACCTGACGTTGGTGGAACTCGGATTACCCAGAAGGAGGTACCTAAGCCAAAGGCTCTGCCCAGAACCAGCTGACGGTACTGGAACCAGGATGGGGAGCAGAAGGTACAAGAGCAAAAGACACTGCCAAGAACCAGCTGACGGTACTGGAACCCGGATGGGTAGCCGAAGGTACAAGAGCCAATGGAACTACCGAGGACCAGCTGACGTCACTGGACCCCGGTTACTAAGCAGGAGGTACCCATGCCAGAAAGTACTACCAAGGACCACCTGACATTGGTGGAACTCAGATTACCCAGAAGGAGGCACCTAAGCCAAAGGCTCTGCCCGGAACCAGCTGACGATACTGGAACCAGGGGGACCGATTCAAGATTGTCTTCCTAGAGCCCCAACTAGCGGTGTTGGAGCCCAGGGTCAGCAAGAGGAGCAGAGTGTAGGCCGAAGTCTGCACTCGTGGCAGTTTAACATCTGTTGGAGTGTCAGCATGGCGGTCGCAGGACACATTGCCGGACACACAGCTGGGGATCAGCTGACGTTACTGAAACCCAATAAAACGGCAGCAAGTGTTGACTGTGCAAACAGCACTTCCGAGCAGCAACTAGTGGTGTTGGAGCCGAGGGTCAGCAGGGGGAGCAGAGTGTAGGCCGAAGCCTGCACTTGAGGCAGTTTAATATCTCTTGTTGTGTCTGCGTGGCGGTCGCAGGACACATTGCCGGCTACACAGCAGGGGAACACCTGGCATTACTGAACCCCACTGACACAGTGGCGAGTGTTTTTCTCTCTGCAACCAGCACTTCCGGGTACCAACTGGCGGTGTTGGAGCCCAGGGTCAGCAGGAGGAGCAGAGTGTAGGCCGAAGCCTGCACTCGAGGCAGTTTAATATCTGTTGTTGTGTCTGCGTGGCGGTCGCAGGACACATTGCTGGCTACACAGCAGGGGAACACCTGGCATTACTGAACCCCATTGACACAGTGGCGAATGTTTTTCTCTGTGCAGCCAGCACTTCCGGGCACCAACTGGCGGTGTTGGAGCCCAGGGTCAGCAGGGGGAGCAGAGTGTAGGCCGAAGCCTGCACTCGAGGCAGTTTAACATCTGTTGTAGTGTCAGCATTTTGGTCGCAGGACACATTGCCGGATACACAGCTGGGGATCAGCTGACGTTACTGAAACTTAATAACACGGCAGCAAGTGCTGACTGTGCAAACAGCACTTCCGAGCAGCAACTAGCGGTGTTGGAGCCCAGGGTCAGCAGGGGGAGCAGAGTGTAGGCCGAAGCCTGCACTCGTGGCAGTTTAACATCTGTTGGAGTGTCAGCGTGGCGGTTGCAGGACACATTGCCGGATACACAGCTGGGGATCAGCTGACGTTACTGAAACTTAATAACATGGCAGCAAGTGTTGACTGTGCAAACAGCACTTCCAAGCAGCAACTAGCAGTGTTGGAGCCCAGGGTCAGCACGGGGAGCAGAGTGTAGGCCGAAGCCTGCACTCGAGGCAGTTTAATATCTGTTGTTGTGTCTGTGTGGCGGTCGCAGGACACATTGCCGGCTACACAGCAGGGGAACAGCTGGCATTACTGAACCCCACTGACACAGTGGTGAGTGTTTTTCTCTGTGCAGCCAGCACTTCCTGGCACCAACTGGCGGTGTTAGAGCCCAGGGTCAGCAGGGGGAGCAGAGTGTAGGCTGAAGCCTAATTGGAGCAAATTTAAGGGAACCTTTAAAACCCCCAGGCGTTACTAACTAGAAGAGCCAACTTGTGCAGCAGTAATGCTGCACAAGGAAAAGGTGGCTCTTTTAATTATGTTCCTTGCACATGCTGAATGAAACACTTATAAAATGTTGCCCCTTATACCGTGAAACCGTCTCGGAGGCGGGACTTTCCTTCTTAATGAGCCGCAGCACAGCTGTCAAAAATACTCACTTGGTGCTGGGCGCAGCCTCCTGAGCATTGTTTTTTGGTTTGCCGGAGTCTGCACTGTTGTGTTATCCCTTGGGCATGCGCTGTTAGCGCTGCCCGTCTTCTGAGATCATTTGATGTCAGCCGCTGCGGTCCCGCTGGCCATGAATCCCAGCCCCGTAGTGTCTTCTGATTTATTCACACTGCGGGGCTGGGATTCATGGCCTTGCACAGTAAATATTTTTGCCTCTCACTCATGTCCTTACACCTGCTTGAGACTGTGCGGCGTCAGCTGATCCCTTATCGCATGACACAGCCGTGAAGCCACACAGTCTGAAGAAGGCGGAAGGAGATGAGTGAGAGGCGAAAATATGCACTGCGCATGCCCATGAATCACACCCCCGCAGTGAGAATAAATAAGACACTGCTGGGCGTTATCTCCGGTAGGGCAGCAACACAGGTGCAGCCAGCCTGACAACCAATGATGTAAGAAGACGGGCAGCGCTAACTGCTTATGGCCAAGGTTGAACATAACAGCGCAGGCTCTGGGGCAGATTCAAACAACGCTGAGGAGGCGGCGCATAGCACAAAGGGGGTTGCTGCATGTCATTACAAAGGAGAGTCACACCTCAGGGATGGTTTAACGGTATCAGGGGACACATTTTATACGTGATTAGTTTGACGTGTGCAAGGAGAATAACTAAATGAGCCACCTTGTAAAAATGCAGCATTACTGCTGTACAAGGTGGCTCTTCTAGTCACAAATGCCTGGGGGTCGACAGGTTCCCTTTAATTTGAGTTGCGGTGTCAGCGTGGTGGTCGCAGGACACATTGCCGGATACACAGCAGGGGAGCAGCTGACGTTACTGAACCCCACTAACACAGGAGCAAGTGTTTTTCTCTGTGCAAACAGCATTTCCGAGCACCAACTGGCGGTGTTGGAACCCAGGGTCAGCAGGAGGAGCAGAGTGTAGGCCAAAGCCTGCACTCGAGGCAGTTTTATATCTGATGGAGTGTCCACGTGGCGGTCACTGGACACATTGCCGGATACACAGCAGGGGAGCAGCTGACGTTACTGAACCCCACTAACACAGAAGCAAGTGTTTTTCTCTGTGCAAACAGTACTTCCGAGCACCAACTGGCGGTGATGGAACCCAGGGTCAGCAGGAGGAGCAGAGTGTAGGCCGAAGCCTGCACTCGAGGCAGTTTTATATCTGATGGAGTGTCTGCATGGCGGTCGCAGGACAAATTGCCGGATACACAGCAGGGGAGCAGCTGACGTTACTGAACACCACTAACACAGGAGCAAGTGTTTTTCTCTGTGCAAACAGCACTTCCGAGCACCAACTGGCAGTGTTGGAACCCAGGGTCAGCAGAAGGAGCAGAGTGTAGGCCGAAGTCTGCACTCGAGGCAGTTTTATATCTGATGGAGTGTCCGCGTGGCGGTTGCTGGACACATTGCCGGATACACAGCAAGGGAGCAGCTGACGTTACTGAACCCCAAAAACAGAGGAGCAACAGTTAACTGTGCAAACAGCACTTCCGGGCAACAACTGGCGGTGTTGAAGCCCAGGGATAGCAGGAGGAGCAGGCTAGAGTTATTGCCGCAACACAGCAGGGGAGCAGCTGGCGTTACTGAACCCCAAAAACAGAGGAGCAACTGTTAACTGTGCAGACAGCACATCCGGGCAGCAACTGGCAGTGTGAAAGCCCAGGGAAAGCAGGAGGAGCAGGCTAGAGTTATTGCCGCAACCCAGCAGGGGAGCAGCTGGCATTACTGAACCCCTATAACAGAGGAGCAACTGTTAACTGTGCAGACAGCACTTCCGGGCAGCAACTGGCTGTGTTGAAGCCCAGGGAAAGCAGGAGGAGCAGAGTGTAGGCTGAGGCCTAATTGAAGCAAGTTGAAAGGGAACCTTTAACCCCCCACGCAGGCATTTGTAGCTGAAAGAGCCAACTTGTGCAGCACTAATGCTGCAAAAGGAAAAGGTGGCTCTTTTAATTATGCTCCTTGAAAACGCAGAACTAAACACTTATAAAATGTGTCCCCTGATACTGTGAAATTGTCCCGGAGGTGGGACTTTCCTTCGTGATGGGAAGCAGCACAGCCGTTATTCCTACCCCCTTGGCGGCGTGCGCCGCCTCCTCAGTGTTGTTTGAATCTGTCACAGAGCCTGCGCTGTTATGTTCAAACTTAGCCATGCGCAGCTAGCGCTGCCCGTCTTCTGACATCATTTGGTGTCAGGCGGGCTGTGCCAGTGCGGCCGCGCTGCCTGAGATCCCACCTCGCTGTGTCATCTAATGTAATCACTCTGCGGGCCTGGGATCCATGGGAATGCGCAGTGCATATCTTTGCCTCTCACCTCCTTTCGGCTTCTTCAGACTGTGCGGCGTCACGGCCGTGGCATGCTATTAGGGATCAGCTGACGGCGCACAGTCTGAAGAAGGCGGAGGGAGATGAGTGAGAGCCTGAGGTGAAGATATGCACTGTGCATGCCCATGGATCCCAGGCCCGCAGTATGATTAAATCAGAAGAGACTGCGAGGCGGGATCTCGGGCAGCGCGGCCGCACAGGCCCAGTCCGCCTGACGCCAAATGATGTCAGAAGACGGGCAGCGCAAACAGCGCATGGCCAAGGTTGAACATAACAGCGCAGGCTACGGGACAGATTCAAACAACGCTAAGGAGGCGGTGCATGGCGCCAAGGGGGTAGGGATGACGGCTGTGCTGTGTTCCATTACGAAGGAAAGTCCCACCTCTGGGATGGTTTTACGGTATCAGTGGACACATTTTATAAGTGTTAAGTTCAGCGTGTGCAAGGAGCAAAACTAAAAGAGCTACCTTTTCCTTGTGCAGCATTACTGCTGCACAAGGTGGCTCTTTCAGTAACAAACGCCTGGGGGGGGACAGGTTCCCTTAAATTTCAGTTGTTGTGTCAGCGTGGTGGTCGCAGGACACATTGCCAGATACACAGCTGGGGATCAGCTGACGTTACTGAAACCCAATAACACTGGGTCATGTGTTTTGACTGTGCAGATGGCACTTCTGAGCATCAACTGGCGGTGTTGGAGCCCAGGGATTACAGTTCAGGTGGTAGAAACATGAACGCAACAGGAGACCTGGATACTGTAGACAACCAATTATTTAATCTGGAAGAGGAGTGGCAAATTCCTGCGAGATCCTGGCCTGGTTCATTTTCAGAAAAATGAGCCGGTCAACGTTATTGGAGGATAGTCGCATGCGACGGTCTGTTAGTACACCACCTGCGGCACTAAAGACGCATTGCGATAATACACTAGCAGCAGGGCAAGCCAGCACCTCCAATGCATACTGGCTTAGCTCTGGCCATGTATCCAGCTTAGAGACCCAAAACTTGGAGGGAGAAGAGCCGTCTGGGAGTACAGTAAGATGGCAAGACATGTAGTCTGTCACCATCTGACGGAAATGTTGCCTCCTGCTGACTGGAGCCGCCTGTGATGGTGTAGACATTTGTGGCGGGCACACAAAACTGTGCCACAGTTGGGCCATACTGGTCTTGCCTTGTGCTGAGGCACTGCTTCTGCTCCCTCTTTGTGCAGAGCTTCCTCCACTGCCTCGACGCACTGAGCTGCCTTGTAAAGCACTAGCAGCACTGCTCTCAGTTGGACTGGTGAATATGATGGAATTCACCAGTGTGTCTTGGTACTCCCGCATTTTACGCTCCCGGTTCAACGGTGTTATGAGGCTTTGTAAGTTGTCCCGGTAGCGAGGATCTAGGAGGGTGAACATCCAATAATCAGCCGTGTTGAGAATGCGGGCGATGCGGCGGTCATTTCTCAGGCACTGCAGCATGTAATCAACCATGTGCTGCAGACTGCCAACTGGCCAAGAAACGCTGTCCCCTGCTTGAGGCGTGATCTCTGCCTGCTCTGCATCACCCCACCCTCGCTCCACACACTGACTATTGGAGAATTGTATAACTCCCTCCTCTGGACCGATGTCTTCCTCCTCCATTGACTCCTCCTCATCCTCCTCACAAAGTGTCCCCTGCCTAGGCCTTTGTGAGGAACCACGTAGCGCTGACTGTCCAGAAGCTGATGGAATTGGTGACTCCTCATCCTCCAACTCTTCCACAACATCATCCCTTAGCGCTTGCAGTGTTTGTTGATGCAGGCAGATAAGGGGGACAGTCATGCTGACTAGTGCATCATCTGCACTCGCCATCCACGTGGAATCATTGAAGGAATGCAAAACCTGGAATACGTCCTTCATAGTGGCCCACTCTGTGGTTGTGAAGTCTGAACGGTGCCCAGTGCGACTTCTTTGCGCCTGATGCAGCTGGTACTCCATTACTGCTTGCTGCTGCTCACACAACCGCTCCAACATATGTAACGTGGAATTCCACCTGGTGGGTAGGTCACATATGATGCAATGTTCCGGAAGGCGGAATCGGCGCTGCAGAGCTGCAATGCACGATCTTGCCATGCTGGAACACCTCAAGTGAGCACACTCTAGGTGGACCTTGTGCAGCAGTGCAAGATCCGGATAGTCCCTCAAAAAACTCTGCATGACCAAGTTGAGCACATGTGCCAGACATGGGATGTGAGTGAGGTTGCCTAGGCCCAGAGCTGCCACAAGATTTCAGCCATTGTCACACACTACCATGCCTGGCTGGAGATTCGCTGGCACAAACCACACGTCGCTCTCCTGCTTGATGGCATTCCAGAGCTCCTGCGCTGTGTGGCTTCTATTCCCCAAAGAAATTAATTTCAAGACCGTCTGTTGATGTTTGGCCACGGCTGTGCTCATATCGGTTGTAACAGGTAAACATTCACGGGTCCATGTGGAGGTGGACTTTGACGGCTCCTGCAGCGATGATTCTGAGGAACTTGTGTATGAGGAGGAGTCAATGCGTACAGACTGGATTCCTGCAATCCTTGGAGTTGGCAGAACACGTCCTGTGCCACTCGCACATTCTGTACCTGGTTCAACAACATTAACCCAATGGGCAGTGAGGGAAAGGTATCGCCCCTGTCCATCGTGACTGGTCCACGCATCGGTGGTGAGGTGGACCTTGCTACTGATGGCGTTCAGTAGCGCGTGTTTTATGTGTCCCTCCACATGCTTGTGCAGGGCAGGGACGGCTTGCCTGCTGAAATAAAAGCGGCTGGGCACATTGTATTGTGGGACTGCCAATGCCATCAAGTTACGGAAGCTGTCAGTCTCCACCAGCCTGAATGACAGCATTTCAAGGGACAGTAGTTTTGCAATGCCTGCATTCAGAGCCTGTGCTTGGGGGAGGTTTGCCGAGAATGGCCGCCTTTTCTCCCATGCCTGTGCTACCGATGGCTGTAGACTGGGCTGGGAGTGTGAGGATGACTGGGAACGTGGTGCTGTGGGTGGAATTACACTGGGTCTGTGGACAACAGTGCCAGAGGTTCTTCCATGGCGAACCTGTGAGGAAGCCGAACCAGCTGTGTGGGAGCTGGAGGAAGAGACAACAACACGATCTGAAGAGGTGGTAGGTGCCGCTGTAGGTTGGCCTAGGTCTTCAGTGTGTTTTTGTAACTCCACCGCGTGCATGGTCTGCACATGTTTCCACATATTTGTGGTATTGAGGTTGCTGACATTTCTCCCTCTTTTGACTTTCTGATGACACACCTTCCATTTGACAAAGCAAATGTCATCTGCAACTGTGTCAAAAAAGGACCAGGCACTGAAAGTCTTGGGAGCGCCCGTTTTGGCTTTTGGAAGAGTCATGCTCCTATTGGGTGCCAAAGTGGAGGCTACAGGCTCCACAGTCTTCCCCCTCCCTCTCCCTCTTTGGGCCGTTCAGGGAATCTCTTCCTCACAGCTGCTCCAACCACCTTCCTGCACCTCACGCCATGATGGGTCAAGGACCTCATCATCTACACTCCCCTCCTCCACCAACTGCTTCTCCTGGGTAGTCTCAGCAGCACAGTACGCACCTGAAAGTGGCACCTGAGTCTCATCATCAGATGCGTACTGAGGTGTGCTGACTGGAGGCACTGGCCCACCCGTCTCTTCAGAGTCAGAGAGACAAAGCTGTTGGGCATCACTGCATACTGCCTCTTCTTCCATTTCTCCAATTCTGCTTGGCTGGCCCCCTGTTTCCAAGCCAAGAGATTCAGAGAACAGAGATGGCTCCTGTCCTGGGCTCTCTGACTGCCTGGATAATTTGGCAGGTGGTGAAGAGACAGATGGGTGCTCTCCAGTGCTCTGTTCGTGAGAGGATATGGCACTAATCGAAGTCGATGCGTTAGCTGCCATCCATCTGACCGATAACGGCTTCAATTTGTTCTTCACGCAGCAGCGGTGTACGGCGACCTCCTACAAAGCTGCGCATGAAGGACTGTTCCCTGCTGAAACTGGGTGATGATGAGTCACTGGTACCTGCAGCAGGCACAGAATCCCCAAGTCCTCTCCCTGCTCCGCACCCACACCCACACGCCTTACTCCCTGCCTTCTTCATCTTGGTTGACTGATAAAGATAAGCAGAAAAGTACTAAGGGCTTAGTGTGCTTATTCCTGAACAGCTCCTAACAGGTATAAGAAACACTAATTTTCTACAGTGTGGACTAGACTTTAATATGAGCTAATGTGGCCTACACAACTGTAAAGTGGTGTGTTTGGTGAACTTTACTAATTTTTTTTTTTTTTTTTGCAGAACTGACTACAGAGTGAGCTGCACTCACACACAGACCATGCAGACAGCCGTGAACGGCGCTGCAAGTCCAAAACAAGCTCCTCTATGTAATCTTATTTAGTGTTTTTCCACAATCTAGCAGGATACGGAGGGAAAGCCACTAATAGGATAAATTTGAAAAAATGTGCAGCAGGCTGCACAAATTGAGAAACAGACAATGGAACGGTATGAGGCAGTCACGCACCCTGAGCTGACTACAACCGGCTGTGGCTGCCGACAGACTACAGAGCGATGTGCACTCACACAGAGACCGTGCAGACAGCCGTAGACGGTGCTGCAAAGCCAAAAAAAGCTGCGCTATGTAATCCTATGCAGTGTTTTTCCACAATTTAGCTGGATACGGATGGAAAGCCACTAATAGGAAATATTTGAAAAAATGTGCAGCAGGCTGCACTAATTGCAAAAAAGGACAATGGATTGAACGGTATGAGGCAGTGACGCACCCTGAGCTGACTGCAACCGGCTGTGGCTGCCTACAGACTACAGAGCGATGTGCACTCACACTGAGACCGTGCAGACAGCCGTAAACGGCGCTGCAAGGCCAAAAATAGCTGCTCTATGTAATCCTATGTAGTGTTTTTCCACAATTTTGCTGGATACGGATGGAAAGCCACTAATAGGAAATATTTGAAAAAATGTGCAGCAGGCTGCACTAATTGCAAAAAAGGACAATGGATAGAACAGTATGAGGCAGTGACACACTCTGAGCTGACTACAACCGGCTGTGGCTGCAGACAGACTGCAGAGCGATGTGCACTCACACACACAGAGACCTTGTAGACAGCTGTGAACAGCGCTGCAAGGCAAAAGCAAGGATCTCACACAGCGGTTGCTAAATTAGCCTGGGTAAAGCACAATGAAGCAAATCGCTATCTCTAAACTGGCCCTCAGTCAGAACACAGCATCCTGTCCCTAACTGAATTCACAGCAGAGTGAGCCCTAAATGGCGGCAGCGACTTTTATAGTGCATCATGACATCATTTCAGCAGCCAATCACAGCCATGCCAGTACTTCCATGCCCACTATGCACAACAGAATGTGCCCACACTTCTAATCATTCCTCATTGGCTGAATTCGGGCACTTTGAATTGTGGGAACTTCCGATTCCAGTATCCGATATACTGAAAATATCGGAACTCGGTATCGGAATTCCGATAAAGCAAATATCGGCCGATGCCGAATACTTGCGGTATCGGAATGCTTATCACTAGTGATGACACTTCTATGACTACTCGAGCCTGTTTCAGTGATTTGGTGGCCATATTTCCACTGTACTGCACTGTTATACAACATATTTTATCAGATTTTGTTTTTTGCTGGTGGAATACAATTATTTCATTGTATTTCTCTACATTTAAGTAATCTTTTTATGCTGTAAAATAATGACAATAAAGAAAGGAGAGAGTCATTTATCAAATGAATCTGTAAATTTGCATTAAATTATTCTATCCCTGTCCGTACGACAGTCTTTTTTTCTCCCTGTCAGACAGCTCAAAAGATTGCTCATCAGAAGCACTTTGAATCTAAGTATCTTAATTTATTAATAAGAAGTATATAAAATCAGCAATAAAGCCTCTTCAATTATTACAATATGTAAAAAGTTCTTCAGGCTTTAGACCAGGAAACAACTAAATTTCTACCTCTGCATGTATTAATTGGACTGGAAAAGAAGTGTTTTAAATGCAATGCATTTGTCGGATGTACCTCTTTGGCTTGTGTATTTCAATTTCTAGTGCATTTCCTTTCCATATTATTGCTGTTTTCTAATGTAGGTTACTGGCGTATACCCTATGACAACACCACTGTTCCCATGGCAGTAATGGACAGCAAAATATATACAGTGGGGCAAAAAAGTATTTAGTCATTCAGCAATAGTGCAAGTTCCACCACTTAAAAAGATGAGAGGCGTCTGTAATTTACATAATAGGTAGACCTCAACTATGGGAGACAAACTGAGAAAAAAAAATCCAGAAAATCACATTGTCTGTTTTTTTAGCATTTTATTTGCATATTATGGTGGAAAATAAGTATTTGGTCAGAAACAAACAATCAAGATTTCTGGCTCTCACAGACCTGTAACTTCTTCTTTAAGAGTCTCCTCTTTCCTCCACTCATTACCTGTAGTAATGGCACCTGTTTAAACTTGTTATCAGTATAAAAAGACACCTGTGCACACCCTCAAACAGTCTGACTCCAAACTCCACTATGGTGAAGACCAAAGAGCTGTCAAAGGACACCAGAAACAAAATTGTAGCCCTGCACCAGGCTGGGAAGACTGAATCTGCAATAGCCAACCAGCTTGGAGTGAAGAAATCAACAGTGGGAGCAATAATTAGAAAATGGAAGACATTCAAGACCACTGATAATCTCCCTCGATCTGGGGCTCCACGCAAAATCCCACCCCGTGGGGTCAGAATGATCACAAGAACGGTGAGCAAAAATCCCAGAACCACGCGTGGGGACCTAGTGAATGAACTGCAGAGAGCTGGGACCAATGTAACAAGGCCTACCATAAGTAACACACTACGCCACCATGGACTCAGATCCTGCAGTGCCAGACGTGTCCCACTGCTTAAGCCAGTACATGTCCGGGCCCGTCTGAAGTTTGCTAGAGAGCATTTGGATGATCCAGAGGAGTTTTGGGAGAATGTCCTATGGTCTGATGAAACCAAACTGGAACTGTTTGGTAGAAACACAACTTGTCGTGTTTGGAGGAAAAAGAATACTGAGTTGCATCCATCAAACACCATACCTACTGTAAAGCATGGTGGTGGAAACATCATGCTTTGGGGCTGTTTCTCTGCAAAGGGGCCAGGACGACTGATCCGGGTACATGAAAGAATGAATGGGGCCATGTATCGTGAGATTTTGAGTGCAAACCTCCTTCCATCAGCAAGGGCATTGAAGATGAAACGTGGCTGGGTCTTTCAACATGACAATGATCCAAAGCACACCGCCAGGGCAATGAAGGAGTGGCTTCGTAAGAAGCATTTCAAGGTCCTGGAGTGGCCTAGCCAGTCTCCAGATCTCAACCCTATAGAAAACCTTTGGAGGGAGTTGAAAGTCCGTGTTGCCAAGCGAAAAGCCAAAAACATCACTGCTCTAGAGGAGATCTGCATGGAGGAATGGGCCAACATACCAACAACAGTGTGTGGCAACCTTGTGAAGACTTACAGAAAACGTTTGACCTCTGTCATTGCCAACAAAAGATATATTACAAAGTATTGAGATGAAATTTTGTTTCTGACCAAATACTTATTTTCCACCATAATATGCAAATAAAATGATAAAAAAACAGACAATGTGATTCTGGATTTTTTTTTCTCAGTTTGTCTCCCATAGTTGAGGTCTACCTAAGATGTAAATTACAGACGCCTCTCATCTTTTTAAGTGGTGGAACTTGCACTATTGCTGAATGACTAAATACTTTTTTGCCCCACTGTATTTGTTTATGAAAAATATTTCGATGTGAGAGTCCACAGTGGTTGATACTTTTTAATGGCTAACTGAAAAGATAGTAACAAATTGCAAGCTTTCGAGACTACGCAGGTCTCTTCATCAGGCAAAGACTAATGCGAAATCTGAATCACATACATATACACAACACAGCACAGAGAGAAAAAAGGCAATAAATAAGACAAGTGACATGAAGCAGAATTATCATGTGAGAGGGATAGACATAGATTTTGGAACAGTTCATAGATAAGGAAGTCTTAATGTTTTATGGTCCTCTGAAAGGGTGTTGTTCTGTGTTGTGATGACTCCAGAAGGTCTGAAGAGCAAATTCCGTAATTGATGTAAAAAGACATAAATCCATGCAACACATTCCTTCCTGCACTGAGTGTGTCAAAGGTCATCATGAGTTTATACTCACAGACTCTTCTGTCTTTCTGAGATTTGAAATTACCTTTTAAAACAAGCAATTTCATGTCCATGATGCTATGACTGAGGATACAAAAATGTTTTGAACCGGTGGGTCCATTCTTTTTTCTCTTATTTTGTGGCAATGAGAATTCATCCTTGTTCTAAGTTTTTGCCCTGTCTCCCCCACATACAGACCCCCAGTTGGACATTTAGTACAAATAATTAAGTACACCACATTAGATGTGATGCAGCTGAAAGTACCAGGAATCTTGTAGTCCTGATGTGAATTGGGGATCTTTATCTTGTCCGTGGTCATCATAAATAGACAAGTTTTACATTTTTTCTGGTTGCAAGGAAAGATTCCTGCAGCTGTTTGAGACGAGAGCATCTGACAATGATGCTTCTTATATTTGGGGGCTGTCTAGAACACAGTAGTGGGGGGTCTGGAAAAATGGATTGTAATCTGGCATCTTTTTGTAGTAAAGGTTGTAATTTCCATGCAGCTCCCCTTAGCACCTCCAGATTTGGATTGTAGGTGACTACTAGAGGCACCCGATTTTTTTCTTCTTTAGCTTTGTAATGTAGCAGGTGATTCCTTGATATTCTGGTGGCTCTTGTAATTTGGTTTTCAATTGTTTATGTTCATCAGATTTAATTTTTTACATTAATATATTGAGGACAGGACCTAAACAGTTTGATAATCTAACTCTATATTAATTTTTGCTTCTTGTTTAGTATATGATCTTCTCAATAACAGACGGATCTTAAAAAAAATTTTATTAATTTTATCAAGTTAAACTGTCCACAACATGGAACAGTGGCTGCAGAGCTAAATATCATATCTTTTTTATTTTATAATTTTTTTCTCCATTGCAGAGATATTAGCTTGCTAAATTTAGTGTTATGACTGCTAAAGCACATTCACACAGGTAGTGTAAAAACCAGGGGGATAAATACCTGAATCTGACAGAACCCTGTTCAGATTAGGAAAAGCCTTTCTCTGACCAAGGTCTGTCCCTGTATGCTCGCGGAGGTTAGCATCCTAAAATAGCACAATGGCATGCCTGCTCAACAGCAGCTTACCCTGAATGTCCTTACCTTCTCCTAATATCACTAGAGTAGCAATTAAAAAGGAATTAGACATGAAAAAATTGCAATCAAATGAAACTACAGCAAAGTGAATGAATCTAACAAAGACTACCACCAACAGGAAACACCAGCAGGGGAAGGTATGTAAAGCTGCACCTAAAAGGTGATTGGGCAGACAAACAGAGTAAATGAAAAACACCTGTTACTCAAAACCAACAGGAAAAAAAGATAATACTAAAGCACATAAAGAAAAGGTATGTCTGCTGTGGCTTAAGGTACCTTCACACTAAACGATTTACCAACGATCACGACCAGCGATACGACCTGGCCGTGATCATTGGTAAGTCGTTGTGTGGTCGCTTGGGAGCTGTCACACAGACAGCTCTCCAGCGACCAACGATGCCGAAGTCCCCTGGTAACCAGGGTAAACATCGGGTTACTAAGCGCAGGGCCGCGCTTAGTAACCCGATGTTTACCCTGGTTACCAGGGTAAACGTAAAAAAAACCAAACAGTACATACTCACATTCCGGTGTCCGTCAGGTCCCCCGGCGTCCGCTTCCCGCACTGACTGTGTCAGTGCCAGCCGTAAGGCACAGCACAGTGGTGACGTCACCGCTGTGCTCTGCTTTTACTTTACGGCCGGCACTCACAGTCAGTGCGGGAAGCGGATGGCAAGGGACCTGACGGACACCGGAATGTGAGTATGTACTGGGTTTTTTTTACGTTTACGCTGGTAACCAGGGTAAACATTGGGTTACTAAGCGCGGCCCTGCGCTTAGTAACCCGATGTTTACCCTGGTTACCAGTGAAGACATCGCTGGATCGGTGTCACACACACCGATCCAGCGATGTCTACGGGAGATCCAGCGACGAAATAAAGTTCTGGACTTTCTTCTCCGACCAACGATGGCACAGCAGGATCCTGATCGCTGCTGCCTGTCAAACACAACGATATCGCTAGCCAGGACGCTGCAACGTCACGGATCGCTAGCGATATCGTTTAGTGTGAAGGTACCTTTAGCGGAAAGAGACGCAGAACACAAGATCAAGTATTCAAATCCAGGCACATAATATTTAGGTTATAATTTATGATAAAGTCAACTAGGTTTTACCAGAGATTCTTGCATTTGGGTGTATTTCTTCGCCAACATTATGTTGGCCAACAATAAACAGAGAGCAACATACAGTGGAAAAAAGAACATGCTCTCCCAATAACTTACATCCGGCTTTCTCCTAATTGAGACAATACATGTAATGATTAGTGTTGAGCATTCCGATACCGCAAGTATCGGGTATCGGCCGATATTTGCTGTATCGGAATTCCGATACCGAGATCCGATACTTTTGTGGTATCGGGTATCGGTATCGAAACAACATTAATGTGTAAAAGAAAGAATTAAAATAAAAAATATTGCTATACTCACCTCTCCGACGCAGCCTGGACCTCACCGAGGGAACCGGCAGCGTTCTTTGCTTAAAATGCGCGCGTTTCCTTCCTTCCGTGACGTCACGGCTTGTGATTGGTCGCGTGCCACCCATGTGGCCGCGACGCGACCAATCACAGCAAGCCGTGACGTAATTTTCAGGTCCTTCTAGGCATTCAGTATTTTAAAATTACGTTCCGGCTTTGTGATTGGTCGCGTCGCGGTCACTTGGGCGACGCGACCATGTGGCCGCGACGCAACCAATCACAGCAAGCCGTGACGTAATTTCAGGTCCATCAGGATTTTAAAATTACGTTATGGCTTGTGATTGGTCACGTCGCGGTCACATGGGCGACGCGACCAATCACAAGCCGTAACGTCACGGGAGGCTGGACACGCGCGCATTTTAAAATGCGCGCGTGTCCAGCCTCCCGTGACGTTACGGCTTGTGATTGGTCGCGTCGCCCATGTGACCGCGACGCGACCAATCACAAGCCATAACGTAATTTTAAAATCCTGAAGGACCTGAAATTACGTCACGGCTTGCTGTGATTGGTTGCGTCACGGCCACATGGGCGACGCGACCAATCACAAGCCGGGACTTCATGTAAGGAAGTAAACGCGCGAATTTTAAGCAAAGAACGCTGCCGGTTCCCTCGGTGAGGTGAGTATAGCAATATTTTTTATTTTAATTCTTTCTTTTACACATTAATATGGATCCCAGGGCCTGAAGGAGAGTTTCCTCTCCTTCAGACCCTGGGAACCATCAGGGATACCGTCCGATACTTGAGTCCCATTGACTTGTATTGGTATCGGGTATCGGTATCGGATTGGATCCGATACTTTGCCGGTATCGGCCGATACTTTCCGATACCGATACTTTCAAGTATCGGACGGTATCGCTCAACACTAGTAATGATAGTCTACTCTCATTACTAATCTCACTATGGAGCTGTGATTACAAAGTGCCAGCGTACAGCAGCCAAAATGGGAATATTAACACTTCTTTGGCTTTCACCTTACTGCAGTAAGTGTGGGAAGAGGGGCAGTACATCATGGCTTAGCTTTCTGTCATTACAAACCTGTCTGCTTAGATGAAAAACCACTCATGCTCGGTAGCAGCAATAGGAAATGGTAGGGATATTGGATAAAAAATAAATGTAAAAAATTGTTTATTAGCAGCATTAAATAAAAACAGAACATTTCCAGTACATTTTTTTTGTATAGTACTTACCGTATGTTTTTATTTATTTCTACTAATGAACAATTTTTCAAATTTTGTATTAAAAAAAAGGCTTGATATGCTTACTTTTTACTATAAGGATTGCTTTCCTTACCTTTTAAGAAACAAGATGCACATATAAATAATCTGGGATGTGAAATCCTGCCTACAGATTACCTTTAGGGCAAATGCAGGTTAGCGCATTTTGGGTCCAAGTCTGATCTGTCAAAGCAATGGATTGCACCTGGACCGTTATTAATCTATGGGACAGTGCACATGTTCGATTTTTTTCCACAGACACTGTCAGAAGAAAAAAAAATTGCTGCATGCCCGAGTTTGATCAAGTGGTCGGATAACACTTAGACATGCAAATCAATGAGTATGTTGGAAACATTGGACTGCACTTGGATGACATCTGAGTGCAGTTCGATCTCCGCAGCCTCACAGAATTCAAAAGAGGGAGACATTATTTTCTCCATCTTCTACTCATCCAAGAGAATTGGAGTACACTATGCTCGAATGCTCATCAAACTTTAATCAGTGTTTGATCAGAGTGTCATATACACAATCGGTCCAGTTCTCTGAAATTAAAAAATCTATGGCTGTCTGCATCTGCCATTAAAGCTACGTATTATGTGGGGAGGAGGGTAGAACAGTGTGAGAGAAAGAGAGAGTGGCAGAAAGAAAGTGCTGCAGCTTACTGGTAAGAGCTTTATGTTAAAGTTTTTGCTCGGGCTTTCTGTATAATTTTTGTGTGTACCTACAATGCAGAATCCTGACAGTTTGTAACATGCTCCCTGTCAGCATTCTGCATGGCGTCCTAGGTATCACACTAAGGCTAAGTTCACATTTGTGTATGTGTCCGCAGCGTATCATCTGCATGCGCAAACACATGCCAAAATGCATGCAAAAGCATGTTTACGCCTGCGCATCATCTTGCGCTTGACGCAAACCAAAACGCTGTGTGTACATGTGTTTAAATGCATTTTGGCATGCGTTTGCATTTTTATGTGCATGGTGGGGTGGTGACATAATTTTCTGGACATGCGCAATCTAAAGTACACATGCGTATTGAACACATGTGTACGCATGTCTTTGAGTATCAATGCGTTCCAATAGACAGTAATGCGTTTTTTGGACTCAATCGTCTGCATGCATACAATTGCAAAATTTTTAAGCCTCAAAAAATGCAACATGTTGCGTTCACCGGACCCCAATGCACACCGTGAAGCAACGCATGCGTACGCATCTGCAGGCAAACGCATACAAAAAAATGTCACTGCATACATAATGCTAAAAATCTGCATGCATGATGCATGCGATCGATGCGGATTGTACGCTGCGCACACAGACGCAAATGTGAACCCGGCCTTAGCCATTTCAGCAGCTGTCTCCTGCCTCTAGAGGAGCTGCTCACTCCCTGACTAGAGTTTTCCTGTCTGACAGAGACTGGTTGTAACCATCTCCACTCTAGCTCTATCACCACTGTGGATGTAATATGGAGACATGTGAAGTTCTGTGACCATTGTAGATGTAATGTGGAGACATGTTCCACTCTATCACTACTGTGGATGTGACATGAAGACATGTGAAGCTCTGTCACCACTGTGGATGTGATGTGGAGATATATAAACCTCTATCAACACTGTGGATGTGATGATGTGTGGAGACGTGAAGCTATATCGTTGTGAATGCGATGTGGGGAGACGTGAAGCTCTTTCACCACTGTGGATGCGATGTAGAGACATGTGAAGCTCTATTACCACTGTAGATGTGATGTGGATTGAAGTGATCGTGCTGCTTTCCACAGATTAGAGGACACAGGACACTGCTCTGTTATTTCCAATATTGGAGTGAAAACAGAGGTCTGTGCAGGGGCAGATTATTGACAGCCAATGAATGTGCAGCGGGTGGTGCTGGACACTGAGGCTGGGCAGTGCCAGCTCTGCTTGTAAGGATAGGTAATAATCTTCCTCTCTCAAGAGACAATTTGCATATTTCCCAGAGGAGCATTGCAAGGCTTAAAAGTCTCCGTACCTTTGCATGTCAGGCTTGACATGTCACTCTCCAATGTTACCGTTAACATGTACATTAACATTACCAAAACATTATCCCTTGTATTCCAGTCAGATGCCTCTCACTCAGCCAAACCAGATCTCACACTTTGCACTGATGAGCGTTAGCACCCCGAAACACCATGTCTGCAAATTGAGATTTGGGTTTTGGCTTTTAAGCTAAGTCACATGGCAAGGCTTGATTGGCCATCAATATTGGTTTTCAGGTACTTCCTGTACGTGGCACTAGAGTTCTAGTTTTTTTCCTCTTTGAAGAGACAATTTGCATAGTTAGATAATAAAGCACAGGGAGCTGTCAAATTGATAGAGCCACAGGTAAAGAAAGTGGTTGCAGGGGATGAAGTGAAATTCAGGAGGAACAAAAGGCAGAAGCAAAAAATAAAATGTTTTAGGGGGGTTGTATATCACAATACAGCACAAATTAGCTTAAAAATGGATTTTGGGGTTGGACGATCTCTTTAACTCAGAACTATAGTAAAAGCTACACTGTTCAATACTGTAAAGTGTCCTTCATACTGTTGCTAATTTTGAATATGTGTTACATGGAGATAGGAAAACAGGAATTTTTCATGCCTCCATATGCTGTATATGGAAGACGCCACAGATTTAGTATTCCACCATAAGTTCAGGAACAACTGAAGATTAAAAGGGAGAAAAAAATAATGAAAACTGCATGATACAGAGAATGGCCACATGCAGTGGGAAAAAAAGTATTTGACTCATTGCCAATTTTGAAAACTTTTCCACCTACAAAGGATGGAGAGGTCTGTACACTCCAACTGTGAGAGACAGAAACTAAAAAAACAGAAAATCACATTTTAGGAGTTTTTAATAATTAAATTGCATTTTATTTCTTGAAATAAGTATTTCATCAACTACCAACCAGCAAGAATTCTGGCTCTCACAAACCTGTTAACTTTTATTTAAGAAGGCCTCCTACCCTGCACTCATTAACTGCATTATTTTCACCTTATTTGAAATCATTACCTGTATAAAAGACACCTGTCCACACACTCAATCAACTCACACTCCAAACTCTACACCATGGCCAAGACCAAAGAGCTGTCTAAGGACACCAGGGACAAAATTGTAGACCTATACAAGGCTGGGATGGGATGCAGAATGATAGGCAATCAGGTTGGTGAGAAGGCAACAACTGTTGGCACAATTATTAGAAAATGGAAGAAACACAAGATGACTTCCAATCTTCCTCTTCCATACAAGATCTCACCTTGAGAGAAATGAGCTCAGAACTACATGGGAGAACCTGGTCAGTGACCTGAAGAGAGCTGGAACCACAATCTCAAACAGTATCATTAGTAACACACTATGCAGTCATAGATTAAAATCCTGCAGAGCAGACAAGGTTCCCCTACTAATGCCAGCACATGTCCAAGCCCTTTTAAAGTTCACCAATGACCATCTGGATGAACCAGAGGAGGCATGGGAGAAGGTCATCTGGTCAGATGAGACCAAAATAGAACTTTTTGGTATCAACTCTACTAGCCGTGTTTGGAGGAAGAAGAAGAATGAGTACAACCCCAAGAATACTGTTCCAACCGTGAAGCATGGTGAAGGAAACATCATACTTTGGGAGTGCTTTGCCTAGTCACATGGAAACCGCAGTCCAGAGTTAAGCAGCGTGAAGATGTGCGCAAAGGTTGGAACATGAAAAGGAGAGGTGTGGAAGACTCGACAGTGGGCTGTGATAGCTCAGCAAAGTGGCAGCTATTTTGCTGAATTTGCGTGGAGTGAATTGCAAAACATTAATTTTTATAAAATTTAATAACATTTTTTATACAATTCAGTCAGAATTCAATCTAACTCAACTCAAATAAATTTGCTCATTTACATTTTTAATAATAATGTTTTTATAATGTTTACCAAGGGGATGGAGCTCCCGAGGTGTAGACCAATCTAAAGACATGCCTCAGGGAATCTTGTGAGCCATGCCCCCTAGAAAAGAGCAAAATAATTAGCACTACTAAAGTGGTTTGGTGGATTTAATAAAACTAAATAAAAGGAGTAATCAGAGGAGCAGTGGGTATAAAATAAGAACAAAATCTGTCCACGTTTAATTTGGTGACTGTCCCTATTTAACTGGTGCACTTACTTCTAGCTCAAGTCTTCTTGTGGATCTTCAACTTGTAGTACAAAATCTGTGAGGAGGATTCTTGAATAATAATCCACTTGGAAACCAATAGAAGTCCACAAATGTAGCAAATATCGATGTACCGCCTTGTGAGACAAGCTTATTGGCTCGCAGCATGAAATGTCAATTGGTGGTATAGTAAATGAAGAGTAGCATGTGGCCATGCAGCCATGCATATGGCGGCATCTTGAGTTGAAATGCTGAAATTGCTCCTATCTGAAGTCTTTGGTACATCAATACTTTGGTGGACTTCTATTTCTTTTCCAAGTTGATTAATATTCTAGAACCCTTATAAAAGACCATTGTGCTACTAATGTAAGATCAACTACAGGACTTAATCTGAAAGCAAGTGCACAAGTTGAAACAAACTGAGCATTAATTGGCCTTTTTTGGTTGTATTCTTGAGTAGAGATGAGTGAATATCTTCGGCTCCCTCCTTATTCGGCAAGCTATAGCACCTACCGAACAAGCTGCCTCGGGAACCTGGATACCTGGATCGCTCCTGTTAATTAGCTGTTCAGTGCCACAGCTGCATGTGTCGCGGCTGTGTGACAATCACAACACATGCATGGAGAGCCTGTTTGTTGGGTTCTTCATGCATGTGTCGTGACTGTCACACAGCCGCGACACAGGCAGCTGTGCGGCAAAGCAAATCATGATATTAATTGAGGCCTGAAGATTGCCAGAGATGTTGAAAAGTGAAGAACAATGAAAACAAAAAATACAACAGGAGCTGGAGAGAATAATTGAGCCACTGGATAAGTGGGCTGGAAGGACAGGTGACTGTCAAGATTAGTGTCATTTTTTTAAATCCTTTCATTTATTATCCTCTGGGGTCTATAGAGACATCAGATCATTCTAAGCAGCTTGCAACCATGATGCTCGATTACACAGGTCTGCAAAAAAAAATTTTCAAGAGCTGTTTTGGTTATTCTATGTAATCGTTATGTTTTTAAGTGCACTGAATCCGAAAATGACCTCCATTTTGTCACAGGACATCACGTTTTCTGACAATTTAAGTAACTATGTTAAATAAGACAATAGACTCATAAAATTAATTTTTTATTACAAATGTTTCATGAAAATAATTTTTTAACTGCAATGAGCTCAATAACACTAAAATTGATTCTTCTTCCCTGTGAGGCTTCTCTTGGTACATTTACGCTTGTGAGTAGCATCTGGAATGTCTCTCTGAAGCGTCCAAGAGTAGTCTGCCATCATTGTAATGCTCCATCTTCCCTGGTATCTTCTTTCCATCTCTTTAATGTCCTGGTGGAATCGTTCACCTTGCTCTTCACTCACATCTCCCAAATTTTCAGGAAAGTTGTCAAGGTGGGAATAGAGGAAATGCACTTTTAAACTCATCAGGCAACCTAAAGCTTGAAATGCTTTCAGCATTCGTCCGACGATTTTTTTGTAGTCAGGGTCTTGTATATCTTCAATGCATTGATGTGAATTAATTAATAGTAACTTTGACTTTCAAAACTCTAAGATAAAAAAAAAACAAAAATAGAGAAAAATATACTAAATTTGAAAAGAATTTTGCATTTTGCGGCAAATCCTGACGTCCAGGATTTTTTTCAATATTTTTTTCGTTTTCAGCACACCAAAATACATGGAAATTAGATGAAAATAATCAAACAGCTTTTTAGTTGCAGACCTGTGTTAACATCAAATAAACTAAACACATCTCAGATTTCCCCACCAAATTCAGTTGAATCTGGCAAATTCAATTTTATCAGATCCACTTATTTCTACTAGGGAGATAAAAGAATATTAATTACAGTATATCACTTACAGGGTTATTTTCAAATTGTCTCTTGAGCAGCTCACAACTTTTCAGTCTCCTTACGTCCTGGGGTTTGGCAGGTAGCCTCTCCTCCTTGAGTGATAGTTCTAGTGAGTAGGTAGGCATTAATGGCCAAGCTCTATGCTGGTTTCCTCCAAGCTCTATATAAACGTTCTGTACACTATGAGAGATAAAAGTTCTCTTGGAGAATGAGAGCCTATAGAAAAAGCAAGCCAATTGTAAACCTGCTTTTGTTTAAGCAGTCTAATTAAAGCAATTTAATAAAGTAAGAATAACCTGTCATGTTAAACATGCAGTTTGACCTGAGGACAGCAAGGTACAAAGAAAAAAATCTGAGCAGAATGATATATAGGTTTGTGATAAGTTATTCAGTATAACTTGTTATGTATTCACTGAAATCCCTGGTGTTTGCATGCATCTGTCCAGTGGGTGCTCCAACTCCGTTATAGAACATTGATCTCTCTGCATACACAGTCATTCAGGGACCTTCCACTGGAACCATGTATACAAACGCCAGGGATTCCAATTAATAAAATGCAAGTTTTACTGAAAACATTCCCACAAAAATGTATATAAATCTGATCAGCTCTTCCTGCTCTATAACATCCTGGCTGCAGATAAGATAACATTTTTAACATATCAAGTTCCTTTTAATGAATGTGAATGCACTTTCTACTTTCTCACTCACATACAGTATGATGTCTGGGGTAAAAAGATGCATTTTCAAACTTCTTGAGCTAAACATTACAACATGTCAAAGTTAATATGTGTATTGAAATTTATATAGTTATAAATAAGGTAAAAAAAAAATAAATAAATTGTCATGTTGCCATGTGTTGTTTTTTCAAAAATGTATGCACAGATGCACATAAATATACACAGATACTTTGTGTTAACTTTTTATCTGTAGCTGATGATTATCTCAATATACATGTCTCCTTATATATTAAATGAGGTGCATTGTTCAATGAAAATCCATCAAGACTGTATATTCTCACTATCAAGCGTTAGATGGCATCTGTTGTTCAGAATTCACAGCGATCTTCACAGTGAATATCTAATGTTTGGAGCAGTGTCAATTTAATCCAGACAATTAGCAGTTTCCGTTTAATAAAACAATAGTGTTTAGCACTTGTCTATTAATATAAATAATTCATCATGTTACCGTTACATTCTAATTAGGTGCAACAAACCCTGCTACACTATATATTGCTGTTTCTCTGCAGAGATAATACAAAGTATTTTTCAAACATTACAATATTATGCATTACTTACTGTAAAATGGCCTGATCAGAACATATACAGTAAATAATGGTTTAAATATGCAAAGTACAGAGGAGGGTGTCAAGTATTCTAACATTTATATTAAACATAACTTTGAGTGATTTGTAATATCCCTCCTGAATGCCTTTGATTCCTTAAACCATTTGCAGTAGATTTGTAATTCAAAGAGCATTAGCCCCTTCATCACCTTGCGATTTTCTGTTTTTGCACATTTGTTTTTTTTTTTCCCTGTTCTTATCAGGACCATAACTTTTCTATTTTTTTGTCAATATAGCCATATGAGGGCTTCTTGTTTGTGGAACGAGTTGTAATTTTGAATGATACCATTGATTTAACCATATAGTTTGCTGGAAAACCAGAAAAAAAATCAATTGTGGCGAAATTGCAATTAAAGTACAATTCCACAATTGTTTTCTGTAGTTTTTATTTACTGTATTCACTAAATGCTAAAACTGATATGGGAATATGATTCTGAAGGTGAGTACGAGAATGCAGATACCAAAGATGTATAGGTTCATTTTTATTGATACCATTTTGGAGTAGATATAATGTTTTGATCGCCTGTTATTGCATGTTATTGCAATGTTGCAGTCAAAAATTGTATTTATTTCATTTTGATTTTTTTTCTTATTATGCCATTTACCAATCTGATTAATTGACTTTATATACTTTCGCGTTTTTTTCCAGAGCTTTTCAATGCAATAATATAGTGGCAAAAATGTAAAAAAAATCCGCAAAATTAATGAACATGCTGTGTTTTTTACCGCGATGCGTTTTTTTCACAGAAAAAACGCAGCATGTGCACAAAAATTGCGGAATGCATTAAAATGATGGGATGCTTAATGTAAGCTTTTTTTTAGCATTTTTTCTGCGGAAAGCGGCTGAAAAATAATGAGAAAATAACGCGAAAAATCCTAAACGTGTGCACATAGCCTAAGGAAGGAAGGATAACCTCCATGGTGATGTCAGGATGGACTCCTGGAAACAATATTACTGGTAGGTCTAATCCCCGTTTTTGGAGTGTTATATGACACAAAAAAGTAACACAAATCATGTAATACTCGATGGGTCAAAATATATTCAATTTTTTCACCCCCCCCTAAAAAAAAGGCAGTAATATATTTGTCAATGGACTTCACAGGCCTATTGTATTCAGCTACTCTCCCTGCTCCTGCGACTCTCTCTCCCTCCATAGGCTAAATGCAGATTGTATGTGATACAAACACAAAAGCAAACGATTACCCCTTAGAATGGCTGTTAAGGTACCTTCACACGAAGCGACGCTGCAGCGATAGCGACAACGATGTCGATCGCTGCAGCGTCGCTGTTTGGTCGCTGGAGAGCTGTCACACAGACCGCTCTCCAGCGATCAACTATGCCGAGGTCCCCTGGTAACCAGGGTAAACATCGGGTAACTAAGCGCAGGGCCGCGCTTAGTAACCCGATGTTTACCCTGGTTACCAGCGTAAAATCTAAAAAAAACAAACAGCACATACTTACATTCACGTCCCCCTGCGTCCACTTCCTGACTGACTGAGCGCCGTACAGTGAGAGCAGAGCGGTTACGTCACCGCTGTGCTGCTTTCACTTTCACTTTGCGGCGCTGAGTCAGAGGAGGAAGCAGACTGCAGGGGACGCAATGTGAGTATGTGCTGTTTGTTTTTTTTACATTTTACGCTAGTAACCAGGGTAAACATCGGGTAACTAAGCGCGGCCCTGCGCTTAGTAACCCGATGTTTACCCTGGTTACCAGTGTAAAATATCGCTGGTATCGTTGCTTTTGCTTTCAAACACAACGATACACAGCGATCGGACGACCAAATAAAGTTCTGGACTTTATTCAGCGACCAGCGACATCACAGCAGGATCCTGATCGCTGCTGCGTGTCAAACGAAACGATATCGCTAGCGAGGACGCTGCAACGTCACGGATTGCTAGCGATATCGTTATAATGTCGTTTCGTGTGAAGGTACCTTTAGTATGATGGTTCAGCTTCAGCACCTGTATAAACTCTGCAGGCCTCTGATTCGATATACTGTGCACACACAGATCTAGACAATCACTCTCTCTCTCCAGTACGAAGTATCATAGAGCTGTGCAACGGCATCAGTGTACCAAGCCGGGTGGCGCCTGTTCTTTTATAACCCCTGATGATGTCACATGGCTAGCTAATCACAGTCATTTCAAAACCAAGATGGCTACAGCATTACAGTGACATACAGGCAATCTCTGTATATTTATGGGCTGTGTAACAGGTGCCAAAAATATTGGGAGGGGGACTCAGGTTTTAGACAGAGCATCGCACAATACTTGTCAAGTAAAAAATGCATCTGAGCACCATTATGTTCGAGTGATAACCCAGTATCATCGAGCATGTTATTTCATCCCTATTGCATATATCTTGCTGCATGGTTGATACATGGACACTTTAACATTGCATACCATTGGCCTTATCATTACTTAATTAATTACTGATTACTCTTTATTGTTCCATGTATCATACCAGCTGACAACTGTGCATTTTATTTCACTGTATTTTCTAGATACTTGTATCTTTATACTTTATTCCTTTATATTAATGCCAGCTAACATACGTATTTCTGTCTATTAACCACACTGTGAGCTTTGGATCATAGATCCTCATGTATTATATTCAGCCTGACACTGCTGTGTCTTAAGGCTACCTTGCCTTTTATTTGTGTTCTGATTTTTTAACATTTCTAAATAAACAAATGTAGTAAAGTAAAGTAAATTGCAAAATATTCAGATTCATGAAAATCAAACTTTTTTTCAAAATTTTCAATACAGTTCCATTCATCTAAAAAACTGCCCATCTCTAGTATTTATTTATTTAATTGAAAAAAACTAATTAAATCAAGCTATTTTTCAATATTCAAAATATACTCGCCATATGTTGATGCTAGATTATAACAACTTTGCAACAATCTTTATAGTAAATCTCTGCTACTAAGCATATCTTCTGTGTTTCTGCTAGGAAATAAATTATTTAAAAATTAAAGAAAAAACTCACACAGTTCTAAATAGTGAAATCCAGAGGGGGGTCGATCTTATATAAAAATAATTAAAATTTAAAAATGTAGTAAGTAACCTGGGAAATTATAGTGTACTGGAATCTGGTAATATAATATTCCACATAACTGAAGAAAAGCTCCCCACGTGGGACAACATCCTCAGTTTTAATGATGAATCAGGTCTGCCTGAGGATATTTGTTTAACGGCATGGGCTTACTAATCTTGAAAAGTAGCTGTAGTCACATAAAACAGTATAATAAGTAGTCCTGCAGTTTTAAGAAGTATGGAAAGACAGTTTTAGAAATGTTAGTCTCCAAGGAAGAATTGCTGATTTTCATTCTCTTTAACTGCTTGCTAAAAGGTGAGCCTTGTGGTTTCCAGCAACTTGACAAGTTAATATTAGATTGTGAGCCCTCGCGGGCAGGGTCCTCTCTCCTCCTGTTCCAGTTGTGACTTGTATCGGTCAAGATTATTGTACTTGTTTTTATTATGTATACCCCTCCTCACATGTAAAGCGCCATGGAATAAATGGCGCTATAATAATAAATAATAATAATAATAATAATAATAATAATAATAATATTAGGTTTTTATGCAAGACAATATTCAGGATGTAATACACTGACAAGCAAAAGGGTAACAATGTTTAGAACTTTTGACTTTCAGGCTCTATATCTCACCATCTACTACTACTTTGAATGTGAGACTACCATCATTTTATAGGCAATCATCGTTCTATCTCAGACATAAATTTGATTTGCAGCTATTTAGCATGTTTAGTTACACAGATTCTTGCATGTCACTGCATTGTTTCTGTTTTGCTACTGATGGTGGAAAAATATTTTTCTTCCTGAATACTACAAAATACAACCTGTTCTAACATTCCCTAATAGCTCAGTGTGTTATTAGGTTGATTACCAAGTGAAAGGTCAGTTGTTCGAATTGAGGAGCAGCCATGAAAGAGATTTCTCAAGAAAAGAGAAACTACATCATTCAAATCATCGATAGATGTTTCTCTACCAAGAAAATTGCCAAATTGCTTCATGTGAGTGCCATAATGGAAGAATATGAAATGAAATTCGTCCATCCATTCAAAAGCCAAGAGGTGAAGTCCAGGCAAAATACTGGAGTCAACAAATTGGCTCATCACAAGCGACAAACATGGCAGTGGAGGTGGCTCCTTTGCTTTGCAATATTGAGATCACAGATGTCCATGCAAGCACGTTACACAAGTCTATATTGGTGGCCCCAAAAAAGTGAGGAAGCCTTGACTTCAATATCGTCATAACAAATGTAGGCTCATGTTTGCAAAAATAAAAATACTAAAAGTGGACAGTAGAAGATTGGAAAAAGGGTGATTTGGAGTGATGAGATGAAAATCAATACACCAGGCTTTGATGGTTGTAAATGGGTTTCTGAAAAAACAAGATAAAAAGTGGCTAACGGATTGTGAAATTGAAGCAACTGTCAAGTTTGGTGGAGGAAGCTTAATGATATGGGATTGCTTCACAGCCAAAGGTGGTGGTCTCAATGCTGAGCTATATGTGAGTAATGAGTATCCTATAAGATGAGTTACTTCGTACACTAGAGTGTTATGGGTATGAAAAGGATAGCATAGTGTTCTAGCAGGACAATGATTTGCATTTATATGCAAATGGCCAGCAATTGTTTTTGGTTGGGACATTATACTAGCAGTAATCCTGAACTCCCACCCTATTCCACACCCTTCCCCACCCTTCTGTGTATGGCTGAGAAGTAACTTTTGTTTCAGTGATCCTTCATTCAGACATAAAAGGAAGATGGTGGAAGGGGAGTAAGGAGGTTGGGCAGGAGAGAACAGCTCATTTAAATATCATTTCATTTACTTTGGATTTCCCAGGAACTGCAAAATGGATTTTTTCAATTAAGGTGTCGTGCTCCTTGTTTCGAAAACTTGAGCCTGTGTTTTGTGGTCAGCTTCTCTGTCCACTGAGCCACAGCAGACGCCACAGCAGACACACCTTTTCTTTGGGTCTTTCGGTTCTGTTATTGGGTCTGCAGTCTGTTTAGCATAACACAGGTGCTTTAATTTGTCTGTCTTATCACCTTCTGGGTGCGACTTTACATTCTGTCTCCCTCCTGGCATTTCCTGCTGATGATAGTTTCTTGTGGATGTTCAGCCATTCTACTATAGCTTAAAGCTAGTCAGTCAAATGCTAGGGTTTATCTCCTTGCTGTTTCTGCTTTTTACTTTGCACCTACCTTGTGTTTGTTTAGGAAGTAGGTAGCATATAATCTAACATTATGTACTTTATTCTTTATTTTGTATTTTGCAGTTTACTTTACTCACTTTGAGATCCTTCCCTTTTCAGCACAAATTTCCCTTTTTTTGGTAACTTACACTCTGCACTGCCCTTTGGTTTTGTAGGAGGAACGTGAAGCTCCAGACTGCTTTCAGGCAGTTTAGATCAGCTTTGCCATTTTCGAGTGTATGACTAAAGCTATCTCTGCTCACACATGAACATTTAGGAACTGCTGGTCAGGATCTCTAGTCAGTACAGGAATCAGCAGGGTCAGCTGCAGTTTTTGTTACCCGTTTTCTCGAGTGAATTGTTACACAATCTGTAAATTTTCATATAGCAATATTGCATTTCCAATTTTCAAACATTCCACATGTAAATAATATAGCACTTAACCAAAGTTCTATTGCAGTAATGCAGTTCCAATTTTCTAGATGTACCATTCTTAACAATCTAAAGTGCAGCTTTATATTTTCTTAGAATTGTTATGTTAGCTGGCACCTATTTACACTAGTTGGACCACATAATCCTCACCCTGATCTCCTTTCCTCCCATTATGGTGACTCTCAGGAGTCAAGTAACTCCACACTTGGACACTCTGAGGAGCTCTTTACATGTCCTTTTATCGATTCTGGCTTTTCTCCCTGCACATTTCAAAATGGACATAAGGAGCTCAAGTATAGTGATGCCTAAATATTTGAGCACTCATGATCATTAGAGGATGATGGTGGGGATTGGAAATTAGTGTCTCAAAAGGTAGATGATCACGAGACACAGTTGCCAACAAGTGATGTTGTTAAGTCAACAAGTCACGAGGACCAGAATGCAGAAATGGAAGATGTGGTGGTGGACAATGAAGTCACTGACCCAATCTGAAGATGCCATGCAGAGCATGGCCAGAAATGCAGAGGGAGAGGGATCCACAGCACTGTAACAGGCAGGAACAAACAGTGGGGTGGCCAGAAGGAGAAGGCGGGCAACTGTTCCCCAGAGTACCCACATACATGCAGTTCCTAGGCAAAAGATAGGTATTCCCCAGGCTGGTACTTTTTTAAAGAAGGTGCAGAAAATAAATTAATTTACAACCTATGCCATACCAAGATCTGCAGGGGCCTGACTACTACCAGCCTGACCACCACCAGCATGCTCTGGCACATGTCATCCAAGTGGCCAACTAGGTAGGCCAAGCGCATTTGTGCACAATCAGTGTCTGGGGGTGACACCACTGCTTCTTTCCCTGTGCTAAGTGCTTGACAATCTCCTGTCCAGGATGCAGTCATGGATGCCTCCCAGCCTCCACCTGTCTTTGCACATTCCCAGGAATCATCAGCAACCACGTTCAATTCCTTGTCACAGCGCAGCATTCAGCTGTCACTACCCCAGGCCTTGGAACGCGAGCAAAAATACACAACCACCCACCACAGGCTCAAAAAACTAAATGAACACCTAAGAAACCAAAGCTTAACTATGGTGTGAAGATCCAGGGACCTACCACACCCGATACACGTTTCGCACTGACATGCTTCGTCCAGGGGTCAAGCACTAAATGGCAACATTTCCAGACTTCTTGCACTGGAAATGTTGCCATTTAAGCTTGTGAACACTGAGGCTTTTCACAACCATATTGCGGCTGTCCCTCAGTACTCAGTCTCCAGCAGCCTGTATTTTCCCTGGTGTGCTGTCCCCACCTTTACAATAGCATATGCCCCATAATATTACCTGTGCCATGGCCAACACAGTTACTGGGAAGGCCCACTTAGCAATCAACATGTGGATAAGTGCTTGTGGCCAGGGATGCTACATTTCCCTGAAGATACTCTGAGTGCACCTTGTGGAGGCTGGGACTGAGTCGGACTGATGCTGAGAATTGCAGGCTCTACTTTCATTAGCGTTTCCCCACCTCCTGCACCAGTTATTGCACACCCTTCTCCTCCTCCTTCTCAAAATAGTTGTCCAAGGCTGCCGTCACACCAGCAGTATTTGGTCAGTATTTTACATCAGTATTTGTAAGCCAAAACCAGGAGTGGAACAATTAGAGGAAAAGTATAATAGAAACATATGCACAACTTCTGCATTTATCACTCACTCCTGGTTTTGGCTTACAAATACTGATTACTGATGTAAAATACTGACCAAATACTGCTAGTGTGACGGCAGCCTAATGGTTACAAGCTGGAAGTACTGCATCACAGACTCAGTGAAGTGGAAACAAGCTCTTATAAAACTAATTTATTTAGGTGTCAAAGAGCACACTGCCGCAAAGTTGTTGAAAGGTCTAACAAACCAGACCGATCTGTGTTTCTCACTGCTGAACCTACAACCAGGCATGGCTGTGTATGACAATGGCCGTAACCTGGTGGTGGTGCTAAAGCTTGGCATGCCGGCACACGAACCATGCCTGGCCCATGTGTTCAACTTAGTGGTTCAGTGCTTTCTGAAAATCTACCAAGATTTGCCTGAGCTACAGTACTTATGACGGTACACTGCTTGAACGCTCATTTACATAAGTCACCTGCAGTTGCTACCGGTCTGGCAGTGATGCAGCAGCACTTTCAAGTGCCAGCTAATTGACTGGTTTGCAACATAGCCACATGCTGCACTCCACATTACATATGTTGGCAAGGCTTTTGAGCAGCACATTGCAGTCATAAAATATCATCTACCACATGCCTATTCTGGTCAGCCTCAACCCACAAAACATCTGATGGGTTGACATGAATGTCTGATATTTGTGCAGTTCTCCAAAACTTAGAGGAATCAACCAAGATGGTGAGTGGTGATGATGCCATAATCTGAGTAGCCATCCAACTTCTGTGTCCTCTCACTGCTCACAATTAAAGAGGAAACTTTGCATGATGACCTGGTGGGGATGGAGGAAGAAATTACACTGGGTGATAATACCCAGCTCAGCCTCATCTCATCTTCTCAGCATGGATTGGTTGATAATGAAAAGAAGGAGCTGATTGCCTGCAGTACAGAGGGTAGTACCAACAACAGCTTCTTGTCTATTCATCATGGACGGCTTGAAGGAGAAGAGCAGAAGGAGGAGATGAAGAGTCATCTTTCTGGTGGGGACAGGGAAGTCTTGCCTGTTGGGAGTCTGGCACACATGGCTGACGTTTTAGAACACTGTCTTTCCTGTGACCTTTGTGTTACACACATTTTGGCCAACAGGCAAACTAGTTGTTCACCCATTCGACAAGGAGAACTTTCCATCTCTCCTTCCTGCGGTGGAGAGAGCTAGTAAAATGGTACAATACCAGAAGGCCCTTGTCGAACAATTATGAAAAAATTCCCATCTGACAATGCTGACGACAGAGGTCAGAGTTCTTTTCATAGCAGAGAAAAGTTTTGAAACATGATGAAGGAGTACCTAGCTGACCCTACCAGCGTCCTCGTGATTCCTCTGTGCCATACAAGTATTGTGTATCCCAGCTGGACACATGGCATGAGCTGTCCCTCTATGACTTGAAGTTGCTGTCATAGTGTTTTCTCTGAGTCGGCTTTTAGTGCTGACAGGGGCGTAATAACTGATAGGCACATCCGCCTGTTAACTTAAAATGCTAAAAGGCTGAGTCTTATCAAAATGAGAAAGTCCTGGGTTAGCCCAGACTTTTCAACTCCACTGGATGACAGCAGTGGGCCATAAAGTCAGCTAAAATGCTCCTTTTTTATGATGTATTATCATGCATCCATTTCCACCCAAACAAGAGTATTCGGTTCTTATTTTCAATTTTTTTGTCACCTCCTCTTCCTACTCTATCATGTCTACAGTGTCATGATCCAACATTCTTTCTTAATTTTTCCAACGTGTGTGTGATGCCTACTTGTCATGCTGTGACCGTAAGAAAGCCGGGTAGGAGGAACCCTATATAGTCTGTCAATCTAGGGAGACCATAGTCTGTCCCTAACCCAAGGATTATCCCTGAAGCTGAAGATGCCTGGGTCTTGTACCTCTCTGTTCTCCTACGAAATCCTATCATCAGTTATCTTATGCGGACCAATGAGCCCGAAACAAAGTTTCCAGGAAGGAACCTTTAATTTAATGTAATAAGTGGACAACCACACTTAGTCATTCACACAAAGGTCCTGACCTGGTACGTGTTTTTTATTAGCCATGCATTTGTAGCTAATTTGTCTGCTAATTATGCCAGCAAATTTTACATTCAAAAAGTGAAATGGCTTTCCTTCCCTTCCGAGCCCTGCTGTGTGCCCAAACAGTAGGTATTCCCCACATAAGGGGTATCGGCATGCTCTGGAGAAATTGCACAAGAAAACATGTGGCCCAATTTCTCTTGCAAAAATCAAAAAACTAAGTATAAACAAAATAATTGTAAAAGAAAAGTAAATGTTTATTTATCCTTCCACATTCCAAAAATTCCTGTGACGCACCTGAAGGGTTAATAAACTTGTTGAATGTGGTTTTTAGTACATTGAGGGGTGCAGTTTTTAGAATGGTGTTCCTTTTGGTTATTTTCTGTCATATAGGCCCCACAAAGTCCTTTCAAATGTAAGGTGGGTCACTAAAAAAAATATTTTGCTAATTGTTTTGCAAAAATACAAATCTCTGGCCAACTTTTACACCTTATAATTTCTTAACAAAAAAAATTATGCTGATTTAAAAGTAGACATGTGGAAAATGTTATTTATTAACTATTTTGTGTAATATGACACTCTGATTAAAGGCCATAAAAATTAAAAGTTTGAAAATTGCAAAATTTTAAAAATTTTTGCCAAATTTCCGTATTTTTCACAAATAAACGCACGTCATGTTAAGGAAAGTTTACCATTGTCATAAAGTACAATATGTCACAAAAAAGAATTCTCAGAATCAGTGGGATCCATTCAGGCGTTCCACAGTTATGACCTCATAAATTGGCAGAGATCAGAATTGTAAAAATTAGCCTGGTCAGGAAGGTGAAATCGGGCTTCGGGTTAAGGGGTTAATAAACATTACATAATAATTTAAACCTTACATCTACACCTCGATATTCAATAGTGTGCCTTGTTGCATACTTTTGATTTGCAAATATTTAAGAGATTATCTCACTTAGAAAACCAAAGCATTACCCCCAAAATCTTTTGTTTATAAACATTATTTTGAAGGTGTAAGAACAAAAGGCTTTAACCCCTTAGTGACAGAGCCAATTTGGTACTTAATGACCGAGCCAATTATTACAATTCTGACCAGTGTCACTTTATGAGGTTATAACTCTGGAACGCTTTATCGGATCCCGCTGATTCTGAGACTGTTTTTTCGTGACATGTTGTACTTCAAGTTAGTGGTAACATTTCTTCGATATTACTTGCGATTATTTATGAAAAAAATGGAAATATGGCGAAAATTTTTAAAATTTTGCAATTTTCAAATTTTGTATTTTTATGCCCTTAAATCAGAGAGATATGTCACAAAAAATAGTTAATAAATAACATTTCTCACATGTCTACTTTACATCAGCACAATTTTGGAAACAATTTTTTTTTTTTGTTAGGGAGTTATAAGGGTTAAAAGTTGACCAGCAATTTCTCATTTTTACAACACCATGTTTTTTTTAGGGACCACATCACCTTTGAAGTGATTTTGAGGGGTCTATATGATAGAAAATAACCAAGTGTGACACCATTCTAAAAACTGCACCCCTCAAGCTGCTCAAAACCACATTCAAGAAGTTTATTAACCCTTTACGTACTTCACAGGAACTAAAACAATGTGGAAGAAAAAAATTAACATTTTACTTTTTTTTGCAAACATTTTACTTCAGAACCATTTTTTTTAATTTTCACAAGTGTAAAAACAGAAATTTAACCACAAATTTTGTTGTGCAATTTTTCCTGAGTACACCGATACCCCATATGTGGAGGTAAACCACTGTTTGGGCGCACCGCAGAGCTTGGAAGTGAAGGAGCACCGTTTGACTGTTTCAATGCAGAATTGGCTGGAATTGAGATCGGACGCCATGTCGCGTTTGGAGAGCCCCTAATGTGCCTAAACAGTGGAAACCGCCCACAAGTGACACCATTTTGGAAACTAGACCCCCCAAGGAACTTATCTAGATGTGTGGTGAGCACTTTGAACCCCCAAGTGCTTCACAGAAGTTTATAACGTAGAGCCGTGAAAATAAAAAATCGCATTTGTTTTCACAAAAATGATTTTTTCGCCCACAAATTCTTATTTTCACAAGGGTAACAGGAGAAATTAGACCACAAAAGTTGTTGTGCAATTTCTCCTGAATACGTCGATACCCCATATGTGGAGGTAAACCACTGTTTGGGTGCACCGCAGAGCTTGGAATTGAAGGAGCACCGTTTGACTTTTTCAATGCAGAATTGGCTGGAATTGAGATCGGATGCCATGTCGCGTTTGGAGAGTCCCTGATGTGCCTAAACAGTGGAAACCCCCCACAAGTGATACCATTTTGGAAACTAGACCCCTTAAGGAACTTATCTAGATGTGTGGTGAGCACTTTGAACCCCCAAGTGCTTCACAGAAGTTTATAACGTAGAGCCGTGAAAATAAAAAATCTCATTTTTTCTACAAAAATGATCTTTTTGCCCCCAAATTTTTATTTTCACAAGGGTAACAGGAGAAATTAGACCACAATAGTTGTTGTGCAATTTCTCCTGAGTACGTCGATACCCCATATATGGGGGTAAACCACTGTTTGGGCGCACCGCAGAGCTTGGAAGAGAAGGAGTGTCGTTTTACTTTTTCAATGTAGAATTGGCTGGAATTGAGATCGGACGCCATGTCACGTTTGGAGAGCCGCTGATGTGCCTAAACAGTAGAGACCCCCCACATATGACACCATTTTGGAAACTAGACCCCTTAAGGAACTTATCTAGATGTGTGGTGAGCACTTTAAACCCCCAGGTGCTTCACAGAAGTTTATAACGTAGAGCCGTGAAAATAAAAAAATCGCATTTTTTCTACAAAAATGATTTTTTGCCTCCAAATTTTTATTTTACCAAGGGTAACAGGAGAAAATGGACCCCAGAAGCTGTTGTACAATTTGTCTTGAGTACGCCGACACCCTATATGTGGGGGTAAACCACTGTTTGGGCGCATGGCTGAGCTCGGAAGCAAAGGAGCGCCATTTGACTTTTCAATGCAAAATTGACTGGAATTGAGATCGGACGCCATGTCGCGTTTGGAGAGCCCCTGATGTGCCTAAACAGCAGAAACCCCCCAAAAGTGACCCCATTTTGGAAACTAGACCCCCCATGGAACTTATCTAGATGTGTAGTGAGAACTTTGAATGCCCAAGTGCATCACAGAAGTTTATAATGCAGAGTCGTGAAAATAAAAAATATATATTCAAAATAGATACCGCGCTTAGGTGTATAAAATGGACTGCCTATGATAACCAGGATAAACCACAAAAGTGTAAAATGATAAAATCCAATGATGGTGGGCCCGAAGGTACCCACCAAAATACCTGTAGGTGATTATGAGGACGCACTAAACAGCAGGATACCTGTCAGCTGCCCTATACGGATATCAGTGCACAAAAAGATTCCCTCAGAATATAAGTGTTGGTTCAAAGAACCCTTACCGTATAATGTCACTAGTTTCACGCTGAGCTCTTCCTGGTGTATGTCCAAGGGGGCGTGCAGGCTACCGTAGGTGGTTGCGACGGGCGCAAGGTAATCCTGCAGCTGACGGGCGACAGATGGACACACAGGTAGTAGTCCTGCGTGAGCTGCGTGGGGTGTAGCTAGTAAGTGCAGAGCCAGAGAGCGCCCCGGCCGAAGGCGTCCCTGGTTGCACTTAGAAACAAAGATGGCCGGCGCTGCTAAGCAGCGTGTGACGTCACAGGCACTAAGGAGCCCTGCTGGGACCAAAAAGCAAACCAACGCGTTTCAAAGGGTAATCGCCCTTCTTCTGACGAAGAAGGGCGATTACCCTTTGAAACGCGTTGGTTTGCTTTTTGGTCCCAGCAGGGCTCCTTAGTGCCTGTGACGTCACACGCTGCTTAGCAGCGCCGGCCATCTTTGTTTCTAAGTGCAACCAGGGACGCCTTCGGCCGGGGCGCTCTCTGGCTCTGCACTTACTAGCTACACCCCACGCAGCTCACGCAGGACTACTACCTGTGTGTCCATCTGTCGCCCGTCAGCTGCAGGATTACCTTGCGCCCGTCGCAACCACCTACGGTAGCCTGCACGCCCCCTTGGACATACACCAGGAAGAGCTCAGCGTGAAACTAGTGACATTATACGGTAAGGGTTCTTTGAACCAACACTTATATTCTGAGGGAATCTTTTTGTGCACTGATATCCGTATAGGGCAGCTGACAGGTATCCTGCTGTTTAGTGCGTCCTCATAATCACCTACAGGTATTTTGGTGGGTACCTTCGGGCCCACCATCATTGGATTTTATCATTTTACACTTTTGTGGTTTATCCTGGTTATCATAGGCAGTCCATTTTATACACCTAAGCGCGGTATCTATTTTGAGTTTTCCTTTTTGGTCTTTCAGAAGTGGCACATATTCTGGAGATACCAGCAGCTGGGCGTTTTTACAGAGCAGTCCCACAGTCCTTAGTGGGAAGAAGTGTTGAGCGCCAGTGTATTTGTATTTGTAAAAAATATATATTTTTTAACAATAAAGATTTTTTAGCCCCCAAGTTTTTATTTTCACAAGGGTAACAAGAGAAATTGGACCCCAAAAGTTGTTGTCCAATTTGTCCTGAGTATGCTGGTACCCCATATGTGGGGGTAAACCACTGTTTGGGCGCACGGCAGAGCTCGGAAGGGAAGGAGCGCCATTTTGGAATGCAGACTTTGATAGAATTGTCTGCGGGCGTTATGTTGCGTTTGCAGACCCCTAATGTACCTAAACAGTAGAAACCCCCAACAAGTGACCCCATTTTGGAAAATAGACCCCCCAAGGAACTTATCTAGATATGTGGTGAGAACTTTGAATGCCCAAGTGCTTCACAGAAGTTTATAATGCAGAGTAGTGAAAATAAAAAATATTTTTTTTCCCACAAAAAAGATTTTTTTAGCCCCCAAATTTTTATTTTCACAAGGGTAACAAGAGAAATTGGACCCCAAAAGTTGTTGTCCAATTTGTCCTGAGTATGCTGGTACCCCATATGTGGGGGTAAACCACTGTTTGGGCGCACGGCAGAGCTCGGAAGGGAAGGAGCGCCATTTTGGAATGCAGACTTTGATAGAATTGTCTGCGGGCGTTATGTTGCATTTGCAGACCCCTAATGTACCTAAACAGTAGAAACCCCCACAAGTGACCAAATTTTGGAAACTAGACCCCCTAAGGAACTTATCTAGATATGTGGTGAGAACTTTGAAAGCTCAAGTGCTTCACAGAAATTTATAATGCAGAGTAGTGAAAATAAAAAAATATATTTTTTTCCAACAAAAAAGATTTTTAGCCCCCAAGTTTTTATTTTCACAAGGGTAACAGGAGAAATTGGACCCCAAAAGTTGTTGTCCAATTTATCCCGAGTACGCTGATGCCCCATATGTGTGGGTAAACCACTGTTTGGGCGCACGGCAGAGCTCAGAAGGGAGGGAGTACCATTTGACTTTTTTAGCGCAAAATTGGCTGTCGTGTTTGGAGACCCCCTGATGTACCTAAACAGTGGAAACCCCCCAATTCTAACTCCAACCCTAACCCCAACACAGCCCTAACCCTAATCTCAACCTGATCCATAATCCTAATCACAACCCTAACGATAATCACAACCCTAACCCCAAAACAGCCCTAATCTCAACCCTAACCATAACCCTAATCAAAACCCTAAATCCAACACACCCCTAACCCTAATCCCAACCCTAACCCTAATCCCAACCCTAATCCCAAACGTAACACTAATCCCAACCCTAATCCAAACGCTAACCCTAATCCCAACTCTAACCCTAACTTTAGCCCCAACCCTAACTTTAGCCCCAACCCTAACCATAACTTTAGCCCACGTCGTCACAAAAAAAGTTCAGTGTAACCTTTTTTTTGTACGTCGCGTCCGCCATTTCTGCGGATGCGTGGCCGTAACTCTGCCCCCTCCTCCCCAGGACATAGACTGGGCAGCGGATGCGTTGAAAAACTGCATCCGCTGCCCACGTTGTGCACAATTTTCACAACGTGCGTCGGTACATCGGGCCAACGCATTGCGACCGCCCCGTACCGACGCAAGTGTGAAAGAAGCCTAAGGCTACTTTCACACTAGCGTCGTACTCGGCCCATCGCAGTGTGTCGGGCCGACGTACCGACACTAGCGTTGTAAGCGCCGCACAACGGGTGCAGCGGATGCTGTTTTTTCAACGCATCCGCTGCCCCATTGTGAGGTGCGGGGAGGCGGGGGCGGAGTTCCGGCCACGCATGCGCGGTCGGAAATGGCGGACACGTCGCACAAAAAAGTTACATGTAGTTTTTTTTGTGTCGACGGTCCGCCGAAGCACGACGCATCCGTCGCACGACGGATGCGACATGTGGCAATCCGTCGCAATGCGTCGCTAATGCAAGCCAATGGAGAAAAAACGCATCCTGCAAGCACTTTTGCAGGATGCGTTTTTTCTCCAACGACGCATTGCGACGGAAGCCAAAAAACGCTAGTGTGAAAGTAGCCTAACTCTAACCCTAGCCCTAACCCTAACCCTAAATTTAGCCCCAACCCTAACCCTAACCCTAACTCTAACCCTAACCCTAACCCTAACTCTAACCCTAACCCTAACCCTAACCCTAACTCTAACCCTAACTCTAACCCTAACCCTAACTCTAACCCTAACCCTAACCCTAACCCTAACTCTAACCCTAACCCTAACCCTAACCCTAACTCTAACCCTAACCCTAACCCTAACCCTAATTTTAGCCCCAACTTGTCTTCTCCTGCCGGCCGGCAGATGGCAGCAGATGGCGGGCGCACTGCGCATGCGCCCGCCATGATGAAAAAGCCGGCTGGCAGGAGAAGACAGAAGAGGACCCAGGGACCCCGGGTGAGTATGATAGGGTCCCCGAATCCCCCTATTTCTCTGTCCTCTGATGTGCGATCACATCAGAGGACAGAGAAATAACTGATCGCTTTTTTTTTTTTTTTTGCGGTCGCCGGTAAACTGTTAATTACCGGCGATCGCAAAGCAGGGGTCGGTGCAAACCGACCCCGATCATGTTCTTTGGGGTCTCGGCTACCCCCGGCAGCCGAGACCCCAAAGAACATCCGGGTGCCGGGCGGCGGGCGCACTGCGCGTGCGCCCGCCATTTTTTCCCGGAAAAAAGATGGCGGCGCCCATGGGGAGACACGAGGAGCACCGGGGGAGGTAGGTAAGTATTGGGGGGCTATTGGGGGCCATCAGGGACCACATTTCTCTGTCCTCCGATGTGCGATCACATCGGAGGACAGAGAAATTAAACGGCAAATCGCGTTTTTTTTTTTTTGTTGCGACCGCCGGTAAACGGTTAATTACCGGCGATCGCAACTCGGGGGTCGGTAAAAACCCCCCGAATCATGTTCTCTGGGGTCTCGGCTACCCTCGGCAACCGAGACCCCAGAGAAAATCCGACTCTGGGGGGCGCTATTCACTTTTTCCACAGCGCCGTTAATTAACGGCGCTGTGGATTAAGTACCCTTAGCGGCCGCCGTTAAAAGGCGTATCGGCGGTCGTTAAGGGGTTAAACAACTCTGGCTAAATGATTTCATAATTTCAACTAAATAGATTTATTTATTTTGAAATTGATAAAATTACTAATTTGCAAAGCAAAATACACAATTATAACAGACACTGATTAAAGCATTTGAATACATATATTGTGCCAAGTTTATAGTCTATGCAAACAGCATCTTCAAAACAAAATGTAAAAGGTTCTTTATTGCCTCATATTGAAGATAGCAGTCTGAGAAATCATTATTTATTAAAATAAATTTGTCAGCAGGTTTTGCTAAGTAATTTGACAGCAGCATGAGGTAGCGACAGAGCCCTGACCCCAGCAATGCATCACATAGTTTACAGGGTGTTAAAGGTGTGATAGATAGAATCACTGTTTTCTTTACCTCACTTCCAGCAGAGCTCAGAATGCTGAGCTGTGTATAACCTCACTCATATATAAAACACCCAGCAACAACCATTTTGCTACCGAGAGAAAAACACGCGACTTATACTAAATTGAACGTTTTGATTCCAAATGTGAACTCTGAATTTGCCTGATACATCTATATTTTAAGTTATACATGCCAATTCACTTTAATATGAATGCATTATATAGTGGAAATATTTTAACGGACATGCCGAGATCTGTCTCTTGTAGACGTGCTCAGGCATCTATTGGCTGATGTCAGAAGTTAGTATATAAGGCAAGCTTGACAGAGTCAATAAAGTCATCTGTTATAGTGCTATCAGTTTTGAAGCTTGAAATGGATAGATGCTGATGTGTTAACAATCCAGACAATTTCTGCTACATACAGTATGTGGCAAATACATCACTTATGATCAGAGTAAGAATGTGATAATGTGAGTGGGTCTTGCTTAGACGTATTATTTTGACTGTCACCTTGGACACCTCATGCTTGTTTCACTGTGTAATTAATACCTATAAATGACCAAAAGGTAAGTAGATGAACATGAGTTACTCTGGCTAATGCAGTGTTTTAATGGTAAAAGGAAAGGAATTTTTGGTTTGGTGTGAGTAGTGAAAATCCCCAGACTGTTATTTGTGCATGACTAAAATTGTCAGATATTCAAAGAGAAACAAGTCACAAATTGTGTATCCTGACTTGGAATCTGCTCTTAAACCAGTACCACACGGTGTAGAGAATCCACAGCATGTCCCTCAGTAGCAAGAATGGTAATTGAAACTGATGGTTCTGATCCCGATGAAGAAGATGTTGATTGGCGTGATGTATTTCCTAATCCAGAACAACCGGAGGGTCAGCTGCACTTGCTGAGCCAATGAGATTTAGATGATCTGGTAAGAGATCTGTTATTATCTAAATAAGGCCGTGATCACACTTACGAGTGTGATGCGAGAAACTCAAGAGAGTCTCTCGCATCAATACCCGGCATAGAAATACATGCAGCTGCACACTCCGGTCCCGAGTGCCGGCGGCAGTGCCAGGTATTGATGTGAGAAACTCGAGTGGGTTTCTCGCATCTCACTCGCAAGTGTGACCCTGGCCTAAAAGTCAGAACTGTTAGCTTCTATACTACTGGAATAGAATTTGATACGAGATACCACAACTTTACACTTTCATCATCGACACACCAAGTTAGTTAGCAATGGAAAGCGATGTCTGTCTCTGTATCGATGTAACGGTACAATGTACAAAACAAATCGCTTCAAGTTTATATTCCACCACTTCATATTAAACTTTGTTTAATAAAAAAAATTGTAGTTGCAATTGATCATGATGGAAATGGTTTCCAGTATTTTAAGTAGCAGTTTAGCACACTGAAAACTGAGGCTAAAATAAAAGCTGGAATTTTTATTGGCCCTGAAATCAACAAACATATGCATGATGACACATACAGAACAAATCTCAACCCTCTGGAACTTGCAGCTGGCATTTGTGCCAGCAGTGCAGAACTTCCTTGGGAACAGATGATCTGAAAACTATGCTGAACAAGTAGACAAGATGCTTAACCCTGCTGTTCTGTTAGGTCAAAAATGACCGTTTTTGAAATTCTATAATGTTATAAAAATTCAGCGTGTGATTCTGAGACTTGAGGCTCCCTGACTTTTCGTCATTAGGGGGGTACTCTCTGTGGGAATTTTTTTTTTTTTAATTTTTGTTTACTTTATTTGGTACAATTTTTTTTACACTTGTACTGTTCGGTCAAAAATGACCGATAGGCCTTTATTCAGCTCTCCAGACAATTTTTGACAAAAATAAAGGTGCTATCACCTCATTTTGAACTATATATTGCATCTACTACTATTTATCAATGTATCTGACTACTTTTGGTCAGAACAGATTTACACATACCAACATTTTCAAGTTGCGATACAGCCGACGGATTCGCTTCCAGTATAGCTATGCGCAATTTATTTCACTGGTTTTTATTTACCCTGCTGTTCATATAGATCTAGTTCCATTCAGTTGTCAACATTTCATATTGTAAATCATGATTTTCTGATTTTCCATGTGTTTGCTGGTTGTACAGTATTACACTGTACATAAATGTTAATTTATTTGATTCAAAAAATAAAAGTTTTTGATTTAATTTTTCATCTGATTATTGAAAACCATGTTCACATACAGTAAAACAATGCAACAGGTAATCAAATAACACTTGAATTAGGTACAAATCACAACTTTGTTAGGTCCGGTCAAAAATGACCGGGAACAGTATAAGTGTATAAAAAACAACGTTTTTTGCCATTTTATAGAGAAAAAAGCTTTTTTTTTTTTTTTTTTTGCCTTTGAAAAAAGTATATCTACATAATGTTTGATATTATTACTTATAGTTAACATTTAGATCAAGATTTTTTTTTTATCTGCAAAAATAATCAATTTTTACAAAAATCGAAAAAATACCATGTTCCCTTTTGGATATAAAAAAAATATAAAACAAGCTTTGTATTTATTTTTTTTTCTGGTATTTGAACAACCATCTTCACAAGCAATATAATAGTGCAAAAACTGTTTAAAAAAACCACTTAGATTAGCTAAAAATGATTATTTTATAAGGACGGTCAAAAATGACCGGGAACAGTACAAGTGTATGTGAAATCTAAACAGAACAGCAGGGTTAAAGCATATGAACAACTTGGCTGCTGAATGTCATTGCAAATTAATTTCTTAAATTCCCATCTTGACTTTTTTCTACCCAATTTGGGACACATACAGGTTTTTCTCACAAAATTAGAAAATCATCAAAAAGTTAATTTTTTCAGTTCTTCAATACAAAAAGTGAAACTCATGTATTATATAGAATTATTACCAACAGAGTGAAGTGAGGTGCGTTCGCAGTCCGGGGTCCACCGTGCAGAGATTACACCTGCTGCTGAGTAATGGCGGATGGATGTTTGCTCACACGTGGGTTTAGACCTCACCCAGTGTGAATGGAAGCGAACTCTGTAGTTTCACAGAGTCGCCAATATATGCTGCACCATGTTAGCAGTCACAGGGTGCAGCTGAAAGACATTAGTTTGATCCCTATGACTCACCCCCACTAAACTGGTGATTGGACTTGCTCTGACTCTTGGTGGCTTTTGAGCCCGCGCTTGAGGGCGCCATGAGTCAGATGCTGAGTCCAAGTGGGAATTCCCAACCTACACTGACCGGTTGTCAGGAAAGCGTACTGATAGCGCACGGCGCTGCATTGGCGGGCACTGCAAAGAGACGCTGTAGCGTGTGCTCAGTGTGCAGGTTAGCACTGTCGGGCGCTAGGTAGCTTCCACCATTCGCGAGCAGTCATCAACACAAGGAATGGGAATGATTAAGGAGCTTTCATCCATCGACAGACATTCATCAACACACAAACATTAGTAAGTATACACTAGCGCATAGCCGAGCCACCATGCAAACCTTTTATAGCAGTATTGCTCCGGGACCTACCTGATGGTCCAATAGGAGCTGCAACAGGACCTGAGCATGTGACCCCTGACCTCCAATTTGAGGTCGTCCCATGGGCATGCTCAGTATTGGAAAAGCAGGACTTAGTTCCAGAAAGGCCTGCTTGCTGCTGATCAGTGCTGGCTACAAAGGCACAGCCTGGAAAGGCAGCAGTAACCAGTCGCACAGTATCAGCTTGAGCCAGACGCTGGGACCGACGTCTCCGCTGAGCAAGATCCACTATGGCTGGAGAAGAATGGGAGACCGCAGTTGACATGGTTCAAGATTCCCCCTGCGCAGCGACGGGAACTCAACACCTAACAATCATTGTGCTTGATTGGACAGCAAACTCACCTGACCTTAAGCCCATAGAGAATGTATGGGGTATTGTCAAGAGGAAGATGAGAGACACCAGACCCAACAAATCAGATGAGCTGCAGGGTGTTATCAGAGCAACCTAAGCTTCCATAACACCTCAGCAGTGCCACCGGCTGATCGTCTCCATGCCACGCTGCATTGATGCAGTAATTAACGCAAAAGGAGTCCCTACCAAGTATTGACCACAGTTACTGAAATATACATTTCAGTAGGCCAACATTTTGGATTTTAAAATCATTTGTTAATCTGATGTTATAAAGTATTTTAATTTACTGAGATAATGACTTTTGGGCTTTCATTGGCTGTAAGTAGTGTTGAGCGATACCATCCGATACTTGAAAGTATCGGTATCGGAAAGTATCGGCCGATACCGGCAAAGTATCGGATCTAATCCGATACCGATACCCGATACCAATACAAGTCAATGGGACACCAAGTATCAGACGGTATCCTGTATGGTTCCCAGGGTCTGAAGGAGAGGAAACTCTCCTTCAGGCCCTGGGATCCATATCAATGTGCAAAAGAAAGAATTAAAATAAAAAATAGGGATATACTCACCCTCTGACGCGCCCTGGACTTTACCGCCGTAACCGGGAGCCGTTGTACCTAAGAATGCGCGCTTGAAGGGCCTTAGATGACGTCACGGCGCTCTGATTGGTCCGTAGTGGTCGCGTGACCGCTACGTGACCAATCACAAAGCCGTGACGTCACCTAAGGTCTTTCAAGCGCTTGAAATACCTTAGAAGACGTCTGCAGCTTCTGATTGGTCGCGTAGCGGTCGCGTGACCGCTACGCGACCAAGCACAAAGCAGTGACGTCACCTAAGGTCTTTCAAGCGCTTGAAAGACCTTAGGTGATGTCACTGCTTTGTGATTGGTCGCGTAGCGGTCACGCGACCGCTACGGGCCAAACAGAGCGCCGTGACGTCATCTAAGGCCCTTCAAGCGCGCATTTTTAGGTACAACGGCTCCCGGTTACGGCGGTAAAGTCCAGGCTGCGTCGGAGAGGTGAGTATATCCCTATTTTTTATTTTAATTCTTTCTTTTACACATTGATATTAATCCCGATACCGATTCCCGATACCACAAAAGTATCGGATCTCGGTATCGGAATTCCGATACCCGCAAGTATCGTCCGATACCCGATACTTGCGGTATCGGAATGCTCAACACTAGCTGTAAGCCGTAATCATCAGCTATAACAGAAAGAAACACTTGAAATAGATCACTCTGTTTGTAATGACTCTGTCTAATACAGGAGTTTCACTTTTTGAATTGAAGAACTGAAATAAATTAACTTTTTGATGATATTCTAATTTTGTGAGAAGCACTTGTAAGTGCCGAACATAGATAGAAGTTCCATAAAGATATTTCTACAATGGAGAACAGATACCAAGGCCACTGAATCACAACACAACGGTGGACTACTGCTGGGCACATATGACCAACCACAAGCACAAAAGCAGAAGCCTGATGCGCTTTTAACATTGCTGGGCTTTAGTAAGACTTTTAGCCCCTTAAGGACCAAGCCACTTTGTAGGTTAATGACCAGGCCTTAATTTTGAAATCTGACCACTGTCACTTTTTGTGGTTATAACTCTGGAACGCTTCAACGAATCCAACTGATTTGGAGATCATTTTTTCCTGACATATTGTACTTTATGATAGTGGTAAAATTTCTTCGATATGACTTGTGTTTATTTGTGCAAGAAAATGTAAATTTGTCAAAAAAAAATAAAATTTCACAATTTTCAAACTTTTTATTTTAATGCTCCTAAATCAGAGCATTATGTCACACAAAATAGTTAATGCATAACATTTCCCACATGTCTACTTTACATCAGCACAATTTTTGAAACATAGTTTTTTTGTTATAAGGAAGTTATAAGGGTTAAAAGTTAACCAGTGATTTCTCACTTTTCCAACAAAATTAAAAAAAACTTTTTTTAGGGACCATCTCACATTTGAAGTGAATTTGGGGGCCTGTATGACAGAAAATACCCAATAGTGTCACCATTCTAAAAACTGCACCCCTCAACGTGTTCAAAACCACTTTCAAGGAAGGAAAAAATGAACATTTAACTTTTTTCCACAAATATTTTACTTGACACCATTTTTTTTCTCAAGTGTATCAGGAGAAAATGAACCACAATATTTGTAGTGGAATTTCTCCTGAGTGTGGCAATACCCCATGTGTGGAGGAAGACCACTCTTTAGGTGCACTGCAGGGCTAAGAAGGGGAGGAGTACCATTAGATGTTTTGAACGTAAAATTGGCTGGAATCGAGAGAGGACGCCATATCGCGTTTGGAGAGCCCCTGATGTGTCTAAACAGTGATAACCCCCACAAGTGACCCCATTTTGGAAACTAGACCCCTCAAGAGTGTGGAGGAAGACCACTGTTTGGGGCCATAACAGGGCTCGGAAGGAAAGGAGGACCATTTTATGTTTTGAACGCAAAATTGGCTGGAATTAAGAACAGACACCATGTTATGTTTGAAGAGCCCCTGATGTGCCAAACCCCCCCACAAGTGACACCATTTTGGAGGCTAGACCCCTTGAGGGACTTATCTAGATGTTTGGTGAGCACCTCGAACCCCTAGGTAACATAGTAACAGAGTAACATAGTTATTAAGGTTGAAGGAAGACTTTAAGTCCATCTAGTTCAACCCATAGCTTAACCTAACATGCCCTAACATGTTGATCCAGAGGAAGGCAAAAAAAAACCCTTGTGGAAAAAAGTAAGCTCCACATTGGTGCTTCACATAAGTTTATAACGTAGAGCCGTGAATATTAAAAATCACATTTTTCTACAAAAATCATCCTTTAGCATGAAATTGTTTATTTTCTCAAGGGTAACAGGAGAAAATGAACTCCAAAATTTGTTGCGCAATTTCTCCTGAGTCTGCCAATACCACATGTGTGGGTGAAAACTACTTTTGAGGCACAGTGCAAAGCTCAAAAGGGAAGGAGCGCCATATTATAGTGCAGATTTTACTATTATGGTTAGAGGGTGCCATGACCCACTGGGAGAGCCCAAGAGGTGCAAGAACAGTAGGACCCCTTTTTACAAAATACCCCTCTTGTTGAATTATTCTAGGGGTGCAGTGATCCTTTTGACACCATCATTGGGTCACAGAATTTTATACCATTGGACAGTAATAAAAAATTACATTTTTACTGCGAAAAAATCATTTCAGCCCCAGATTTTACATTTTCACACAAGAAGTGGGTAAAAATGGCACCAAAATGTGTCCCACAATTTTTACTAAATGTGGTAATACCCCATATGTGGCTGTACAGTACTACTTAGCCATATGGAGAGTCTCGGTAGGGATGGAGCGCTATTTGCATCCTGGAGCGCAGCATTTCCTAGAATAGTTTGCAGACTCCATATGCAGAGCCCCTAAGTGCTAAAGAACAGAATCCCCTCTCAAATGATTCCATTTGGAAATTATACCCCTGCCAAATGTAAATGCTAAAGGTGGATTATGCACACTGGGGCATTTGGATTTGGGAATGCAGAATTCGCTGAATTTCTTTTGGCGGATGAGGAGCCATTTTGCTTTTCCAGTGCCTTTGTACTACCAGTAACATGGAAGCCCCCTATATTTCCATTAACAGATGACAGACCTGAGTGAGGGCATCCTTTTTTGTGGATTGAGTTGAAGCTTTTATTGCAAACATTTTTAAGAACATTTGGGATAACATTTATCCGGCTCTCTATGTTGAGCACACAATATGGGGTTTCCATCTAAAACTCCTAGTGACGTGATTCAGATGAAACCCCCGAGGGATCTAATCACTATAATGAGGCAGCAGAGTTACTCTGGACTCCTACTGGCCTCTGTTCAGAGTTGTTCTTCCTTTCAGAGGTGCACAAAATTATAGTGGACCGTGTTTTTATGCACGCCTAAAAAAAACGGACATAGCCGGATCACATGTCCTTTGGCGTTCACAGTGCCTCGATAGGCCTTATTTTAGGGAATCTTTTGCCAGCGGTTCAGTCTGAAACATGTATTTCAGAGATTTACATGGAAACCCTGGTATGAACCCAGGATTAATGTGCGCCGAGCCTTACTGTGATCTTTGTGAGGCAGAATGAACAAATCCACAGCAGGTGAAGAATTAGTGTTATTTATTTTTTACACCATTCCTTGTGTGGTATAAGTGATCAGGCGACTTTATTCTTCGGTTTGGTGTGATTACAGCGATGCCAAATAGTTATCCTTCTTTATGTTTGGCTGCTGTCACACATTAAAAGACACATTTTTTTGCAAGAAGATGTTTTTGCAGCACCATATTTTGAGAGCTATAATTCTTCCATATTTTGACCCACAGAGTCATGTGAGGGTTTTTGTTTTTTGCAGGACAAGTTGTCTTTTTTATTGGTATCATTTTCAGGCATATGACTTTTTTTGATCGCTTTTTATTTCGATTTTTGTGGAGGTTTGATGTTTTTTTGAGGATTCCGATTTGAAGGCAGAGGGATTTCCCATCCCTCATCCTCACTCCTGAATGCTCAATCGCAGCATTTAGGGGGTTTACAGCCAAGGGCGGTGCTGACAACGCTCCTGGCTGTTAGTGCAGAAACTCAGCCACTGGCAGAGCTGAGCTGCTGTACTGATTGGGCAGGAAGTGCTGATATTTCAGAATCTCCTGCGCCATGATGCTGTGATTGGTCAGTCAGATTGACTGACCGACCACAGCAATCTGGGTGCAGGGACCGATGGCATGGGTCCCTGCACCTCTTCCCATGCCTCTCAGCTGTCACAGACAGCTGTCAGCACTGATCTGTCACTGCGTGTTCAGGGTTTGGGTTTCCATGGCTGCCTGTTCAAAATCCTGTTATTGATTGGATATTAAGTTGAGCCCTAACTGCTATAAGAAATATCTTTGTTCTGTGCAAATTTGCTCTGCTAGTCTGGAGGGTTATGCCCTTTGGTTTAACCAATGCAAATGCTGGCTATCAAAACTTTATGAATAACATTGTTTCTGACATTATTGGAAGGTTTATTGTGGAATTTCTTGATGAGATACTAATTTTTTCCTTTGATCAGAGTTCACATTGTGAGCATATTCATTTTACAAAGACTCAGGGAAAATTATTTTGTTCACCAAATTAGAAAAGTGTACTTTCTCTGTTGAAGAAATGTTTCTGGTGTTCATTGTATCTGTTGAAGTGTGTGACGTTTCGTAGATAAAAGACGAAAAGTGGACGCTCTGGACCGTGACGACGAACCCCTCATGGACCAACTGACCAGGTGGACCGCCCCCTATACAGGGAGAGTTAGGGGCAGGCCCGTGAGGGACTATCCCCATGGAAGCTGGAGGATCGAGACGAAAAAAGGGGAAAAAATAATGGACTGGCCATGACGGCAGGAA